>NW_024070205.1:13541683-13541946 GCF_014754425.2 Oryx dammah
GGAGCAGGCTCCTTGGGTTTAGCAGGAGCAGGCTCCTTGGGTTTAGCGGGAGCTGGCTCCTTGGGGGTGGTGGGAACAGGCTCCTTGGGGGCGGTAGTGGGAGCAGGCTCCTTGGGGGCAGTAGTGGGTGCAGGCTCCTTGGGGGTGGTGGGAGCAGGCTCCTTGGGGCTGATGGAGGCAGGTTCCTTGGGGCTGGTGGGAGCAGGCTCCTTGGGGCTGGTGGGAGCAGGCTCCTTGGGGCTGGTGGGAGCAGGCTCCTTGGG
>NW_024070205.1:13546946-13856887 GCF_014754425.2 Oryx dammah
GGTGGTGGGAGCAGGCTCCTTGGGGGTGGTTGGTGCAGGCTCCTTGGTGGTGGTGGTGGGAGCAGGCTCCTTGGGGCTGGTGGGAGCAGGCTCCTTGGTGGTGGGAGTAGGCTTCTTGGGGGTGGTGGGTGTAGGGGATCTGGTTATAGTTTTAGCTTTGGGTGTAGATGTAGCAGGAGCTTCAGGTGTGGGTGCAAGACCTTTAGTAGATGTATTCTCTGCAGTTCGTGTCTCTTTAGCTGAAGTTGTCTTCTCTTCTGCGCTAGTGGAAGTCTGTTTACTTGTAGAAGTCTCTTTAGTTTCAACTGTTGTCTCTCTGTTGACTGTCGAAGGTATCTCTTTAGTTGTGTCAGAATTAGGTGGAAGACTGGGCTTAGGAAGTGTTGGTTTTACTGTTGTAATCTTGGGAGTTGTAACTTTATTACGTTGAGTGGTGGGAATGTTAGGAGTTGGGGTGAGCTTGAAATCACCATTATCCAGTCCACTTCCACCTTCATCTATAACTGGTGGTTCTGGGGTAGGTTTATTTTTAGGAGTTCTTTTCTTCTTATCTTTTACTAGAGGAAAAAAAATATTTTTTTTTTAATTTTTGTGACATAAAGATGCCATCCTTATCATTGACTGGCTGTGTGTGTCTATGCAAATTGCTAATCTCTAACATGTCTGTTGATTTACTGTAAAATGGTAAATACTGTTTTACTGGAGTGTTTTAGGGAATGAATGAGATAAGGGATGAAAAATATAAAATTCAATACAATTAATACATGGAAGCAAGTGGCAACTTGGAAATTGTTAATGTGATCAATATCCATGCACATGGCTTTGAACTTCCTTCTTTTCTCTGTCCGTCTAAACTCAGCAGTCTCAGGGGATACAGAGAGGGAGATTAGGATACCATGGCAGCAAAAGGACCCTATTTAACAGGACTTCCCATAGCAGCCACCCCACAGGTGAACCACAGAACCCAAGAGGCACATCACTTAGATGAGTTCTGTTTATCAAACAATTCTATTAATGCTCAGAGATTAAATATCTTGCTATTCAGCTAGAAAGAAGGCTTTGGGGGAAATAACCACCCAGGAAATAGAGTTCTTCAAAACTCCAGTATCCAAAATCTGCCATTTCCTGGAGAATGAGAATATATTTTAGAAATTCAGGAAATATTTTTAAAAAGCAGAACAAACAAAATTTCTCTTTAGGAGGTAATCGCCAATTCTGTAGTATGTCCTTTACTACAGAAAAATCAGATATGACATAATTAGAAAAATAATAAGATCAGTAAAATGTGAATAAGAATAATATTGCCTTTCAGGAATATATGAGAATTTAATGGATTAAGGTTTCAAAATACTTAAGGAAGAATATAAATGTTCGTTATAGGGAAGGAGAAATGAAACCGCAAGATAGAAGAAAGAGAAATGCTATCAGGTAGAGGGGAACTGAAATAGAAAACCATTAGTAATCATCTCTGATGCCATCCTGTGGTTCTACAGTTGCTGCTCTCGTCGTCTTCTTTGGCTTTACAGAGTGGTTTTTTAGCTGCTTGGCTCTAATTTCCTATAGGACATTTTCGTGAATATCTTTTAATATTTATGAAGTCACCCCCCCCTCAATATTGAAATGTCCTCAAATCATTCTCCACATACATTACTTTTAGGTAATTATTGTTCACATGGCATTGATATAGTCATTGATCTTTATCAATGCTCAAACCTTTGGGTTTCTTCTTTAATTCTCTATTAGCAGCTGAATTTTTGGAAGACTTGATTTTCCGAATAGTTGAAGAGGAAGAGGAAGAGGAGGAGGAGGAAGACTCTTGATTTTCAGAAACAGAATGTTCTACAAATCAAATAAAAAAGTTGATCACACCAACTGTGATTTAAAGCAAAAAAGAACTGCCAGTCCAAATACAACAAAAAATGCAGTTAATTGATCTACAAATGTCATATTCTGCTTTTGTTTTATCAGTAAAATGAGCAACTGCTCTTGTAAATGTCAGTTAAAAGCAAGGCACCTGATCTTGTCACAGATACTAGAGTATAACTATTCAATATATAACTTTCACTCAGCTTTCTTATATCCCACCGAATCAAATCGTTATACAAAGAAAATCATGGACTCTTTTTAAAACAGTAAGTCTTGTTTCTTCTGATTATTTTAATCTAGTCCTGTACAGTTTGGTAAATAAGAAAAATAACTTTGGCTTGAACTTTGACTTAAAAAGTGTGAGGAGCCTTTAATGACTCCAAAGATCACCTTATTCTATGAAGAGTTCATAGAAGTAGTCCACCTACAGGTTGTTTCATCTTAGAAACAACCTTTTGTTACATCTGTCATCTTCCTACCTTCTGTTATTTCCTCTGATTCTATAACTTTCTTAGTCTTCTTCTTGTTTGGTGATTTGGGTGAACGTTTGGTTGGTGATTTGATGGTCTGAGATGCTCCTGGAGGTGAAGGTGCAGTCTTTGGAGGTGGTGGTGGTGTGGGGTTATGCACTGAGGCCAAGCAAGACAGGTCGGTTAATATCTTGTTCACATTCATTAGCAACTCTTAACTGTGAAAGGCACAGATGCCATCTGGCTTCAAGAGTAGATGCTGGTGAAAACCAGTGCAGGCAAGCTCTCAGCCCAGCACTATTCCAAACTAATGAATTCTGAGAATGCATTGCTATTTTTATAAAAAATCGATTTACTCACTGTAAATTATGAGTTGGAGCAAAGGCTCAGGAGTCAGAAGACCTGAATTCCAATTCTAGACCTGCAAGGCTTTGCTGTTGACCTTGGGCAAATGGGCAAGCCCTCTTGAATCACCCTGCCTGCAAACTGACATGTTTTCTCCTAGACAATTTCCAGAGGTGTTTGCCTGCCTAAAAAATGCTTAACTCTGTGCGCGGCATCCTTTATTCCAGCCTTCTGTGATACAAAAATAATCCCTGCATGTGGTTGACAGATACGCTCTCAAGAAGAAAAATATAAAAATTACATTTTCCTGTTGTCATATTCATTGAAATCAAATGATACAAATTTACCTTTTTTCTTTTTCTTAATTACAAAAGTTCTACATGAATATTTACCCCTGGAAGAATTTCACACTTTCACATTATGCTTTCCTCAAAATGCATTGCCCTTCTCCAAGATAAAATAGCTTAATGGTTTGGCATGTATCTCTAACCTTTTATTGCCCCTACTCTTTGCCCCTTCTTATGCCTAGAGGAGAAGACATGGAACATGTTTTGACCATTAGGAACCAGAAGAAAAGAAGAGGGACTTCTGAAAGATAAGAAAGCAGAGAACAGGGAGAGAGGAGGCCTCATGGGTGGGGGAGAGTGGTGATAAATCCTGCTACTCTTACCGAACTCCTCCAAACTGTTTTTGTAATTTCCATGAACTGACCACCACAATGTTCCCACTTTCTTCTCCCCTCCCAAAAATGTCAGGTACCACAACTTGAGAAAAGTTTTTTTCACATTCTAATGATCTTGAGCAAACTATTTAACCTCTTGGACTGTTTTCTCATCCACATTCAGAGGTGTTTGACTGCTTCGATTCTTGAACTGTTGGGACTTTGAGACGTATAGATAAGCAGTATCTTTAGCAATCTTAAAATGACTAAATGGTGAGTTGCAAGATAGTTAGGGTGTTATTTTTTCTTTTAAAGAAAATGCTGAAGCTCTAATGGATGCCTCTATTTTCATTTGGACCCTGACCTTCTCTGTGAATTCTGTGAATGAACCTTCATCAATTTTTTTTTTCATTGAGTTTTATATACACCTCAAGTAATCTGACCCACCACTTAGTAGCATAAACTATTGCCTTTATTAATATGGTTCTCTCAATGATTGATCATTCTCTAATCATCTTCCCTCCCAATCCATCCTCTGCCCAAAATAAATTCTTAGTTTTTTGTCTCACAGCCAAAACAATTATCAGAGTGATGAGTGAATAAGAAGGTCATCTCATAGGTCCATCTGAAAGCTGCAGGCACTCTGCACTTGGAGATTTTAATTACAAGGGTGTTGTCTCCGTTATTTTTGGAATGCTTTCCAATGAAAACAGTGAAGAGTTAAGCAATGTTCCTCCACTATGCTGATTAATAGTTTTCCACCCTATTTCTTCACTGTTTGAAAGAAGCAGAAGATGCACCCTTGTTTAAATAAAATGATAAGATTATGCAAGCAGTACTTATTTTCACTTTTACTCTACAGATATTTTAACAGAGTAGGATTTAAGAGCAAACACTTGGTAAAAGAAAGGAATCAATTATTTAAATATGTTTTTGTAAATATTTTTTCTTTTGGTAAATTTAGAGGGTTTTATTAAGCTCTCAGAGTACTCCTTCAGGACCTATAATCAGAGAAGAGGATTTAAAATGGAACTACCTTTTTTTATTGACCCCTTCATATACAGACATTTAGATAGAGACTATTGAGAAGACTGTAGAGAGGAGAGAGGAACACAGTAGACACTTAACTTCTTGGTTTGCTTATCAATTTAGTGCTTTAAACTGACTCCTAAATTTACTAGTTCAGAGAAGTAAATTCTGTCCTCAGATACACACTCAAGAACACTGAGAGCAAAAGCACAGATGGTTCAAAGGACAGTTGACTTTTTGAGGTCAGCACAATGGGGTTAGACAGGAAATCATCAAATGAGGTGGATACTGTTGATTTAACCTGCAGTTGAACCACACCTAGAAGAGAAAAGCATGGATAATCGGCCCCTATCTCTGTTACTCTTGTGCTCCTGGAACCTGGCTGAGCCAGGGAGTGATAGGAAGAAGTGTTCTTTCTTTAATTCATCACGGTGAAACAAAGAGCTTACATGTTAGTAAAATCAAGACCTGAGATGGACCATGTGTTAGACACTATCTGTGGCGCTCGGGTAGGTGCACAGATCTGGCTATACTGAGAAGCGCTGACGGTAATGGGATGCTTACCTGCTTCACAAAAAGTGCCATAATCCGAACAGCACTTGCCGTACTTCCTACAGTCTGAGTCGCAGTCACACTCCCTCCCTCTTGCAAAGGATTCGAAGCAGCGGCCTTTACAGGAAAGCTCTACCCAGAGCAAAGCAAAACATTATGGGTTATTGGTTGTGCGGTCCATCATGCCTATGTATTGATTAACCATTTTCCACCTTATAGCTGACTAAATCTTCAAAAGTGCATAGCTAAGTCTTCTTTGGCATTTGGGAAATGGTTGGTTTCCCAAATGAAGACAGCTGAAGTCAAGAAAGAAATCTGGAGACTTAGGGAAATTTTCTTGCCCTTCAAGGCTCCAAGAGACGTCCCAATGCTGTCTGAGTCATTTCGTGTACAGACAATGGAAAACTGAGAAATGTCTAAAGAGGTAAGCATCCTTCATATGAATTCCCCCATCCTCTCCTCACCATTACTTTCCAAATGGATTTTTTTAATTGCTCCTACATATTCTATAACAATATATCCTAAAGAGTTGACTTAAATAGGTAACTAGTTAGGCTCAAAAATTATTCAGAATGCACAGACCTTTATTATGACAAACTGGCATGGTATAGAGCTGAAAGATGTCAGCCCAATCCTTTGGTATGGACTATATCAGAGAAGCCTGCTTGGTTTCCCCCAAAGCCTTGGTTAAAGCCACAGTGATTTACACAGACATATTTGAAATAATTACCTTACAAAACAAATAAGTTGTACAACAATATATTTACCAACTTCACATGCAAATTCTAAAGCAGACATAACTTTGAGCCACCTTAATAATTTTCATAAATATGAAGTTTTTGCACATTAACAACAAAATGGTCGAAAATACCTTTAAGTGAAGTATCATAATTTAAATTACACCCTTTGGTTTTAAGTGAAATTCATCATTAAATACTCATTATTAAACACTGTAAAGTGCCTTTTTTCAGGTAACCTAGAAACACATTAATATCAAAAAGTCAAACAGTAAGCAAAATTATTTTATTTCCATGAACCCCTTTGATGAAGCTATGGAAGGGCTCCATCACTAAGTAATTACCTCTCTGGTTAATAGCAAAGAATTACTACTGTTTACTTAATGACTCCTGAGTCACAATATTAAGCCTCTCTTTAAAACAAGACGTGATACTTGGCACTTGTCAATAGCCTTGTGCAAGTGATAGGTTTCCAGGTTCCCCTTAGCCTCCCCCTATGGCCGCAGCTTTGACACCATCTTCAGGCACAGCAGCACACTGCACAGCACACACATTTACACAAGGGAAGGGAGAAAGGCACTTCAGCACAAAGATGCAGAACAGTCTGACAACAGCAGTGCGCAGGGTGCGAGGGGACTCACAGGACATGAGCTTGGCAGAGGAGACACCAGCTCTCAGGACTTACCCACAGTGCATTCTCTCTTGAAGTCAGGGCAGCACTCCATGTAGTGTTGACAGTTATAATCACAGTTGCAGGTGGCATCTCTAGAATACCCTTCCCCACATCTCCCTGCACAGCTTGATAAATCTAAAATCATACAATACTAGCGTAAACATGGCCAAATGACTTTATATAAAGAAGAGGTCCAAGGAGAAGGACTAAGCCTCTTGGTGATGGAGAGTTTTATCCATTGGAAAAGATTGGGAATGATGGTTTGTGATGGGTCCCAGTGACCTTTGCTTCCTCCTAGGTGACCTTGACCACGCCTTTTAGTCATTACTAGACTGAGAACATAAATACACCTTTGAAAACCAGGCTGAGTAATGGTGTTGCACAAAGAGGGTGCTCTTCCTGGGGGAGGGCAGCTACAATTCTACTAATGCTGCCATTTACCGAGCATCTCTGTGCTGGTCACTGAGTCACACGTTATCTCTAGTGCTTCTGAAACGCTGCCAGGAGAATCTCAGTAGTCTCCCTTTTAGAGATAAGAAAGCTGAAACTCAGAAATTTTAGGAACTTGTTCAAGGGCACCCAGTTAGTTAATAGTTCCAGCACATATGTATTACAGGTCAGTGAACATATATCAGTCATTCATATCGACCTCTTTCCCTCTTAGAAATATCCTGATTTGTATAATAAATTGTATGGTCATCCTAAGGAAACAGCCCACCTAGAATTTGAACCCTGATATATCTGAATCCAAAACCCAAACTTTCCCCAGCCGATCACATCGCCTCTCATTCCTGATGATGCATTTGCAGCAAGCTGCCTATGCTTGCTGTAAATTTTCCTCCACTCCTGCTCCTTTCACTGGTGGGGATAACTGGGGTCTATAAATGTGGGGAGAAGTCAGAGGCCTTCAACCACTGCTAAAGAGAGTACAAAATAGGTAATTCTTGAAAAGCATCTGAGCGTGAATATAAAAGTCATGAACAGAATTATTTTAGATAAAATAAAAGCATAATTATCCTTACATATATTTTTTAAATCATTTGGAAACACCATGAAAACCTCCCTGAGAAATAACCACAGAAATCTAACAACTGAATCCATCCATGGAACAGAGACAGGCAGGTGCAATGTTCTGAATCCACAGAGGGATGCTGAAGCACTGAAAAAATCTCGAAATAATGAATCCAAAAAATTAAAGTCTTACTATGCAAGTAAAACAGTGAACATTAGGACAACTTTCAGAACGTTTTACAAACATATGTGTACAATGCATACAAAAATGCTTATCATATATAGTGTATGTATATAAATACATATATTATATATACAGAAAAAAGAACGGGAAGAGATTGAGAAGGCAAGAAAAGCAGACAAGACAACATCAAAAGGTTATTCTTTTACAACCAGCAGATTTCTGAAATAGGAAGTCAATTATTTTTATAGGAAAAACTCATTTCCATAGATTTAATGAATGTCCTAGTTTTATTGATTTGAACAACTAGTTTTAAATTCATTTAATTAAAGGAGTAAAATTTTTTGTGACCCACCAACAGTATTATGAAGGAGAAGTGACTTAGGAAATGCACCTGTGATAATGAACTTTGTAATATTCTGAGAGAGCAGAAGAACTTGGAGACACCAGAGTACTCATCATTCCTGATTAAATATTTATATTTGCTCTCATGAGTTTTTCCACCTTACCTAAGTGATTCTGAAACTATGTCCATGCAGGCAGGTATCTCACATACTCAGTTGATTTAATCATTTTACTGAAAGTGTCTACCTTATAAAAGTAATTTTGTCATAACAGTTATATACCTTGATTTTTCTTCTCTCGTATTTTGCTTATCAAAGGAAAAAAAGGGAAGCAATAATCCAAAGCTTGGTGTTATTGTTAAGTAATCTATTTTATGATGCTAGAGAATTCTGTTAAGGTGATTACACTGCACGTACCTTAACATTTTCTAAAAATGAATAAATAATAAGAACTGTTCTTACAGGACTGTTTCTGGAGGGCTGTGAATGGTTCAATGTTGTAAAATGACATTCACACCTGTGTAAATTCCTATCTGAATAAATAGTCCCTGAAAGAAGAAGGCACACTTTCAAGATTACTAAAATGCCCTTTGAAACGTAAATATTCACTGTAGTATATTTATATCAAGATGATGCCAACATAAGCTATCAATAATTTATTTGATATAAAAGATTAGTTGAATTTGTAAACATGTAGGAAAAATCATATGCTGTTTAAATATTGTTCATTTCAGTTAGTTTGATGAGATATCATTCCAACATAGTTTTTTTTTTTTTTTCCAACATAGTTTTATTGTGTGTCTGCATTTTTTAAACCTTTGGGAGAACCATAGAAACAATAAGTACAAAAACTACTCTATTGAAAAGCTCAAAACTTCTACAAAGATTTCATAATATAAAATACTTATAAATATGCTACACATTCTTTACTTACTTTTAAGGTTTTACTGTACATTAAATTCAGACAAATACCATTTTTAGAAAGTTACTTCTTTTGTTGTCATAAAAGTCAGAACTGAGCAATTAGCAATCTCTGTCAAATAAAAGTATTTTTGACAGTTAAGGTACCTTGAGAAGAAGCTTGCTGAATCAAGAAAACAGAAAGCAGCAGCAAGTAAATGGGAAGTATTTTCCACTCCATGGCTGTTTTCAGGTACTGAGCCCTCACTGGAAAGAAAATAAAAGTATTAGAAAACTCCTCTTGGATCTCACCACTAATTTATGCTTGTATTACAGCATCTCAATAATTTCAAAATTCAATTTAATGATAAAAAACTTTCCCATTCTTAAAGCAAGACATTTAAAAGTAACCAGCCTTAATTCATTGTAAATACTTGACCATTAGATTTAATCTTATACAGAAAAAAAATCATCAAATCACCATCTCAATCATGTTACTGACCATTTTAATACTTTAGAATCTCCCAAATAGAAAAAAAGACATCTTAAAACTCTATTCAAATTATAGCATGTACTTAAAGTACAAGATTTAAATCCGATATTGAAGGGAAAAAATAAGTAACCAGCTTAAGTAAAATTTAATTTAACAGAGTTATCATTCCAACATTCCCTTAACTCTCAATATAAATTCATAAGCTTCCAGCAGGTGTATTGCATAAATGTGATTCTTTTCTAAACTCTCCAACTACTATCCTTATAAATCTTTTCAAGCACCTTTAATAAAGTATATCCTTATTGAATTGAAAACATGTAATTCCATGAAGCAAGTTAACTGTGACACTTACCCGTAAAAGGAGAGATGAATTTCTCCAATGTCCCGTAGGTCTTATATATCAGAGCAAATATGTTAGGATGAACCAATTAGTCCAAAGGTTAGACAAAATCAACAGTGACAACCTATGAAATCAAACTTTCCTCATTTATTGGAACTGGTCCCACCCGACCAGACTTAAGTAACATCTGGAAAACACTTCCGTTAATAAAAATGACTACTACAAATAAATTTAGATTTATTGGCCCAAACACACTTCTAATTTCTAAGTGAAGTGAACAAATTGTTCTGAGATGGTAAATTGCTTGTCAGGCTTTGACTAGTGCAACAACTTTAAAATAGTCAAATGCTGGTATCATTTCTTTTTTTTTCCTTTTCCAGTTAACCCAGCAAAGAGTGTTTTTGAAACTTTATCTAGTTTCAGCTTGTGGCATAAGTTTTGTGAACTTATACATTCAAATGTTTAATTATTTTCTTGAGTATTTTCATTTTCCCTGAGCACAGAAAATATGCTTTCAGTGACCTATTAGGTGGATGATTTTCACTGTGGATTTTATATCTTCCTTTACTATGTAAAAACCTGCTTAAAAACTATATTGATGTCTCCCTTAACACCTTTATTTAAGCCCAGTAATGTTTGGAAAAGGTCTTTTTACTTATTCATGTAGCTTCCTTGTCACAGAGGAAATGTGAACCATCAGCTTCCCAGAGTTGGGTCAGCTAGCTCAAGGTTTTACCCGGTTTGATAGGAAATGTTCCTGTTCCAGGGCTTCCCAGGTGGCGCTAGTGGTAAAGAATACACCTTCCAATGCAGGAGACTTAAGAGACATGGGTTCGATCCCTGGGTTGGAAAGATCCCCTGGAGAAGGGAATGGCATGCACACCAGTATTCTTGCCTGAAGAGTCCCATGGGCAGAGGAGCCTGGCGGCCTGCAGTCCATGGGGTCACAAAGAGTCAGACCCCACTGAAATGACTGAGCATGCCAGCACATTCCTGTTCAAGTCCTCTCTACCTACATAGTGAAGTCACTCAGTCATGTCCGACTCTTTGCCACCCTGTGGACTGTAGCCTGCCAAGCTCCTCCGTCCATGGGATTCTCCAGGCAAGAATACTGGAGTGGGTTGCCGTTTCCTTCTCCAGGGGATCTTCCCCACCCAGGGATCGAACCCAGGTTTCCCGCATTGGGTTTCCTGCATTGGAGGCAGCTGCTTTATCCTCTGAGCCAGCACCTCCCTGAAATCTTGTCAGATCAATCTAAAGCACAGCTGCAATGATTATTGAATTAACTGTTCATCTGTCTTATTCCCACCTCCCAGGCCCCTCGAACAATCTGAATTTCCCCAGGACAACTAACTTCTGTGTCTTCATATGTAGTCCAGTGCTTCACCAAGATGTGTTCAATACACTCTTACTGAACCAAACTATTGTGACCTGGAGTCTGCTGTATACTATGTGTTTGGTGGGTACTACACTTAATTATCATTTTAAAATGCCTTTAAACTTATATATAATCATCCATACTTTACAAATAAGATGAAGATCTACTTATGAAGAATCTGTGACCCTACTAAGGATACACAAACGAGTAGGAGCCAGAGCCAAAATTTGAACCTATTTATTTTGCAGTTTACTGTATTCCTACTTTATCTGGCTCCCTTCTGATCAAAGTCACCCCTTCAGTACTTAGTTCAGTTCAGTTCAGTCGCTCAGTCGTGTCCGACTCTGCAACCCCATAAATCCCAGCACGCCAGGCCTCCCTGTCCATCACCAACTCCCGGAGTTCACTTGGACTCGCGTCCATCGAGTCAGTGATGCCATCCAGCCATCTCATCCTCTGTCGTCCCCTTCTCCTCCTGCCCCCAGTCCCTCCCAGCATCACAGTCTTTTCCAATGAGTCAACTCTTCGCATGAGGTGGCCAAAGTACTGGAGTTTCAGCTTTAGCATCATTCCTTCCAAAGAAATCCCCGGGCTGATCTCCTTCAGAATAGACTGGTTGGATCTCCTCTCAGTCCAAGGGACTCTCAAGAGTCTTCTCCAACACCACAGTTCAAAAGCATCAATTCTTCGGTGCTCAGCCTTCTTCACAGTCCAACTCTCACATCCATACATGACCACAGGAGGATCAGAGTACTAAATGTTACTCCTCCATGTGTACGTGTGGGTTTATGAGATTGTGACCTTTGTAAAAACCAGAGATTGTAATATAAGCATCTCTTTTGTTTCCACAATTCTTATTCGGGGCTATATGTATGAGGACAATTTAGAGACCATCTGATCTAAATAATCTCCTTTCTCTGAGAACTACCTCCCTGACTTTAGGAATATTTCCCTTTTAGCCAGTTTCATATACATGATCTTACCACATCAGCCTCAGCCGGCAAGATGGGGAATAGAAACCTGAAATAAACTGGGTTACTATGTTTCCCTGTCCTGGAAATTTGGAATTGCAATCCAGAGACGACAAGTTTGTCTGCGTAGACATGTAACACGCGAACAACTGTCTAAGGAAGTAGAGAAAGTCCTTCAGAATAAAGACATGCAAATGAAGGAAGCAGTCATGCAGAGAGTGTGCTGAGAGCTTTCTGGGTCTTGGTTACTCCTTGTTCCTGAGACCCAGGTGCCTTCTTGCCCTGGGTCTTTACGGCAGATTCTCCCTTAGGGGATGAAAGTGGCTAAAGATTATGATTTGTCTTACTTAAAATCACTAATCAGTACATAGCAGATGTACAGACAATCCTCTTGGATGGAACTGAACTGAATTAATTCTTAGCTTTCCTGAGGACAAGAAGGGGAAGCTAGAAGCTTTGTAACTTTTTTAAGTCAGATGTTTACATTGTTTTCTTGTTAGTTGTTTGAAAAGCTGGGAATACCAAGAATATCAGAAATACACACAGACATATATTCTTAAACAGATTGAATTCTGATTATTGCCTTCTAGAGTTATCTGTATGAATGTTTTCCTTCTTTGGATAAAGATGGAAAATCGTTAGAATGATGGCAAGATATATTCTTTATTTAGCTGCATCGCATGGCCTGTGGGATCTTTGTGCCCCAACTAGGGA
Organism: Oryx dammah; assembly: GCF_014754425.2. Classification (NCBI taxonomy): domain Eukaryota; kingdom Metazoa; phylum Chordata; class Mammalia; order Artiodactyla; family Bovidae; genus Oryx; species Oryx dammah. The sequence continues at coordinate 13,559,612 of NW_024070205.1, forward strand.
TCAAACCCATACGTCCTGCAGTGGAAGCATCAGTCTTAACCACTGGACTGCCAGGGAAATTCACAAATGGTGTTCTTAAAATGACTGAAAAATCTTCTCTAGTAATTCTTGCTAAATTCACCTTCTAGGCTTGGGACACTGACAACACACACACATAATTGTGACCAATAACAGCTTTAAACATATCCACTGAGACATCAAACATGTTGTCTCTGCATATGACAGTAGGGAAAAAGTGAGAAACTTTATTAAATATCACGTTCATGGAGTTTAACCTGATTTGTATAATTCTATTGGGTAGTGAAGCTATCTGGGTAAGTAAAGGTTGCCTCAAAAGCATGGCAGCATTTTCATTTTATCTACTAAATATATGAACTATACTAAACACTTCATTCTGTGAGTATTGGATCATTCAGCCTTCCTTGCTGACCAAACAGAAATCTTTCCATTAGATTATAGGTTCCCCCTCTGAGATTTCTTTTCTCATTTAAATGTTTTTTCTTAATGTTCACTTAAGTCGCACTTAATTGGGATAAAAATTATCTCAGGGCTGGTTTTTGGTGTGAGGGACATGGGGAGGAGGGTGAAGAAAGCGGGAGAGGATGTTAATAATATTGGATCCTGCCCTCATCTTCTAGGGATGTTTTTCACTGAATTCACCCTCATGAACACCAGTGTCTGTGCTTGGCAGCAACACAGTGATGCCTTCAGAGAACATTTAGGTGTGTTTAGGGATGTTTTCTCTATATTAGGTTATCCCAGACCGATGTGCCCTTCCGCTTGGTGTGCCCTGTTTCTCCATCCCTGCTGTTCACTGTCGCTTTGCCCTGCAGCCAGTGCGTCTGCATCGAGCAGCTGCTCTCCACCCTTCCACACCTTGGATGTGTTTCTGTTTCTTCCAGCAGCAGCCTAGGAAAAACTGAAGGCTGGGAGGGGAAAACCACAGATGCAGTTTTGCTCTCTATTGCCCCAGTGTTGCTCACAATGCCAAATTAATGTACTCTGGAACAGGGGTCCCCAACCGGTCTGTTAGGAGCCTGGCCACACAGCTGGATGTGAGCGGTGGGCAAAAGTAAAACCATCCCTGCCTCCCACCCTCTGTAGGAAAATTGTCTTCTATGAAACCGGTCTCTAGCCAAAAAGGTTGGGGACCTCTCCTATGGAATAGGATTTGGGGACCACCTAGGTAGCTCAGCAGTGAAGAATTCGCCTGCCAATGCAAGAGATGCAAGAGACTTGGGTTCAGTCCCTGGGTCAGGAAGATCCATTGGAGGAGGGCATGGCAACCCACTCCAGTATTCTTGCCTGCAGAATCCCATGGACAGGGGAGCCTGGCGGGCTGCAGTCCACAGGGTCATAGGGAGTCAGACATGGCTGAGACAGTACGACATGACACACGGTCTGTCTGCTTTGTTCATGGCGCTTTTACAGAGTTGTGGCTTTTTTTTTTTCAATGTGGATTAAAAGTCTGACCATTACCTAAGAATTATTGCATTTGTTTGTGGAGGTCGTGGGCCTTTTCTACCCTCTTCCAGCTGCCCAGCTAGAGATTCCGCTGCCCAGCTCCCCCCTCAGTCATGCGTGACAAGGTGACTGCATTTTCTCCAGTGAAATGTGAGTGGATGGAGTATGTACACCTTCCACTCTGCCTCCCTGACAGGAAATCACTTGACCTGGACGCCCTCTTTCCCGACTTCTCATAGAAAGCTATATGGTGCAGGCGCATGGCTTAATTGTGCCTCCCGGTGATCTGGTAATTATTGTAATTAAACCCATTTTACCTTTGAGTTAGTTAAGACACAGAAAGATTAAGTAATGTGCTTAAGACTAGAAAGCAGTAAATGGTAAAGTTAATATGTTAACCCACGCCTATTGGGCTACAAAGCCATGATTTTAACCAATTCTATGACCCAGTGCTGTCGTATCCAAGGTTAATAACTATTTACTTTGTGCTCCTACATAACTTTATTTGTATTCTATAAGGGCATTTCTTACTTATTGATATCCATTTTTCCCGCTAAGTCATAAGCTTCTGAAGGATCCAGAGCAATTACATTAGGTTCATTCTGTAGTGTATATTCTTTCTGTGCCTGATTGATACTCTATAGGTTTGCTGAATTTAACTCAAGTTTGCTGTCTGTCTTCTAAGGGCCCCTTTGCCTACTACAGTTACCAGCACCACACTGAGATCTCTCCAGCCTACATCACTTGGATTCCAGATGTCAAGGAAACATATTATGTATGACAGCTCAGACGAAATCATTACAAATGTATTTCCCAGAAGCCAACAACGTGAGTAATTTCCACGTAACTGTTTAAGTGAGTGAGAGTGAATTGGGAGGTTTTAATAACTCAGTGTGACAAATACTCGAGACTGGGAAATTCAGAGAGTGGGAGCGAAGTTTGGCTGTGGTTGAAGGACCACACATAGGTGGGACAAGAGGAAAGTCTTCCAAGAGACACCATCTAGGACATTTCATTGAGTCATTCCAAAGCAGGAATGAAGCCAGGCTCTTCAAAGACACTGAGCATAATGCAGTTTTGGCTGATTGTACAACATTGCATAACAGTCTTTGTAAAATCCTTTTGTCTGCCCATGGTAGCTAGTTTCTGTCAAAAGAATTAAGAAGTAAGACATTTATGATGAATTGCTCCAGTGAAATTTTTATTCAGCTTGATACAGAAAACAGTCAGAATCTTAAAATAAAACTCAATGCTTTTTCCCCTCTTGACCCTTTAAGCTGTTGCCTTATAAAACCAGACAGCAGAAGGTCTTTACATCTCAGGGTGCTCCATTGATCTTGGTTGAATGAATTCATGAATCAGTGTTACAGCTAATATCAGCCCCTCTCCTTCCTCTTCCTTAGACAGGGAAGGACAGTCTTGGTATTTACAAGCCCCTTGTTTCTTTGTATGTGACAATTAAACCACAAGAGGGAAGGGACTGGAGAGAGAGATGAAAAGAATGGTTATTTATTTGTCCTCTATTTGAACTCTGCTCTTTCCACAAAGGAAACCTGGCAGGGGCTTGATATAGGCCAGATCTTTCTGTCCCCTCAAGTCTTCCTTGAAGTATAGCATCATGAGGATCTGTACCCTTTATGGAGGTAATTCAAGACCCCAGCAACGTCCCCCAGAGTCTGGTCAGGCTTCAGCTAACACTCCCACCAGCTCCCATCCATGTTTAGTGAATACCAAGTAGGTGAAAGTGTGAAAGTGTTAGTTGCTCAGTCACATCTGACTCTTTGCAACGCCATGGACTGTAGCCCACCGGGCTCTCTGTCCACAGAATTCTCCAGGAAAGAATACCGGAGTAGGTTGCCTTTCCCTTCTCTTGGAGATCTTCCTGACCTAGGGATTGAAGATCTGAGTGTCCCACGTTGCAGGCAGATTCATTACCATCTGAGCCACCAGGGAAACCTAAAAGGTGCCAGGCACTTATTCTTATTAAAGCAAAACAAACCTAAACAAAACAAGTGATGAAGTAGGTTTTATTATTATTCCCTTTACAAGTAAGGAAACTGAGCACGAGCATTTCAGAAGCTTTTCCTCTGATTGAAAGGAGGATTCCAGCCTACATTTATCTAAAAATTATAAAAGTAGATTTCTTTTAATGTTACATTCCAGAGTCCAACACTGAACTACTGTATGAACCCCCAAAAGCTTTGGCTCTTTAAAAGATTGACCCAGTTTAAAAGATAGATGTGGCTTCCTCCTTCATAGATGGCTATCATCATAGATGACAGCGTAGGTGATGAATCAGTAGGATAAGATAAGTAAGTCTCAACTTTTAATTTTTATTTAATTATAAAAATATATTAATAAAAACATTCATGTATAATTTTACCATTTGTAATACAACTATTTATATACTTACTTATTCTCTTCAGAATTTTGTCCATATGCAATTGTTCAGTGGTAAAGAAAATCTGCCTGCAGTCTAGGAGATGCAGGTTTGATCCCTGGGTGGAATCCAGGGAAGATCCCCTGCAAGAGAGCATGGCAACCCACTCCAGTTGTGTGTCAGAAAAACCCCATGGACAGAGGAGCCTGGTGGGCTCTGGTCTACAGGGTCAAAAAGAGTTGGACACAGCTGAAGCAACTTAGCACACGTGTATGCACCTAGCAAAGAAGTTGCACATAGGAAGTGTTTCATGAAATATCAAGTTGAGTTTAGTGAAACTGTAGAATTATCATCAGTAAGACAGGTCTTTTTAAAAAATTCTATTTTCCCATCCCAACAAGCAAAATGAGTTGATACTTAGACACTCCTGTTTATTCTTCTGTTTTACCACATGCATTTGTAGAAATGAGACAACTAATGGATGTGACCTCTGGCCTTGGAAAACAGGTTGTAAAAACCCAGTAAGGCAAGGAAGAGTGCTGGGAAAAGAAGTGACTTTCGGAGGAAACTTCCACTGAAAGACCCCAGAACTCAGAACACTTATAGTCAGCCCTCCATAGTGTTGAAAACAGAAACTGTTCTCTCCTTTGGTGCTTTTTCCCTTTATGGCTCATCTTTTTTTTTTTTTTTTTTGTGATTGTGGTTTTCATTTTGTCTGCCCTATGGCTCATCTTAAAGTCAGTTCTTATGAGGTGGATGAAACTGGAGCCTATTTATACAGAGTGAAGTAAGCCAGAAAGAGAAACACCAATACAGTATACTAACACATATATATGAAATTTAGAAAGATGGTAACGATAACCCTGTATGCGAGACAGCAAAAGAGACACAGATGTATAGAACAGTCTTTTGGACTCTGTGGGAGAGGAAGAGAGTGGGATGATTTGGGAGAATGGCATTGAAACATGTATAATATCATATAAGAAATGAATTGCCAGTCTAGGTTCGACGCAGGATACTGGATGCTTGGGGCTGGTGCACCAGGATGACCCAGAGAGATGGTATGGGGGTCGAAGGGGACGACCGAGGTTGAGATTGCTGGATGGCATCACTGACTCAATGGACAGGAGTCTGAGTGAACTCCGGGAGATGGTGATGGACAGGGAGGCCTGGCGTGCTGCAATTCATGGGGTCACAAAGAGTCGGACACGACTGAGCGACTGAACTGAACTGAACTGAAGAAATGAATCGCCAGTCTAGGTTCAACGCAGGATACTGGATGCTTGGGGCTGGTGCACCGGGATGCCCCAGAGAGATGGTATGGGGAGGGAGGTGGAAGGGGGGTTCAGAATTGGGAACATGTGTACACCCGTGGCGGATTCATGTTGATGTATGGCAAAACCAATACAGTATTGTAAAGTAAAATAAAAAAAAAATAAAGTATATTGCTAGTTAAGAAAGTTAGCTAATGAATACTAAAGGGCAACATTGAGGCCAGCAGCCAAAAGCTAATATCTTTCCCGGCACCTTTATCTTTTCCACGCTTCCTGTAGAAAAGGAATGCGGAGGACTTAAGGAGAAAAGAAGTAAAAAAGCCAAAAAAGATAAATCTAGACGTAAATAGTTGACACAGTCTTCCACAGAACCATCTATCTTTATTCAGTACAAGGCAGGTAGGTACACCAGAGGAGGGAAAAGGCAGAGCAGTTTATTCAAATGCCAGTAAAACTAAAGTTGGGATTGTTTGAAACTTTTGAGAAACCAGTTGAACCATCTCGTGGCTCTGTTTTTGAATCTAAAAAATTAGTTTGACACAGGAAAGTCAAGAAACTACAGACTGTGTAATGCAATGATCCGGAAAAATTTATTTTTTTAAGCGACAACTCATTTTGCACTCCCATGGTGCCTTCCCAAGAGAGACCGCTTCGTTGAAATAAGAATTTCATAAGCTCGTAGCAACGTAAAAGCTGGCCAGCATTCAGGCATTCTGCATAGTAAAGAAAGGTAGAAGGAAGCAGAGGGAGTGTGCCCTGGGTTGGAGCAAAAACGGAGAGAGAAATGTATCTCCAAAGAAAATTGAAATAAACAACAACCGACTAATGAAGACGTTATTAACTCATGTGCTGTGTGGTGGGCAATGTCACTCCTCCTTTCCATGTTCCTTACACAGTCTTATTTTAATTTTTTAAAATATTTATTTATTTTTGGCTATGTTGGGTCTTCATGGCTGCGTGGACTTTTCTCGAGTTGTGGTGAACGGGAGCTCCTCTCTAGTTACAGCGCTTAGACTTCCCACTTGCGATGGCTTCTCTTGCACGGGCTTCAGTAGCTTCAGCATGTGGCTCGGTAGTTGTGGTTCCCAGGCTCTAGAGCACAGGCTCGGTAGTTGTGTCACATGGACTTAGTTGTCCCATAACACGTGGGATCTTTCCAGACCAGAGATCGAACCCGTGTCCCCTAAATTGAAAGACAGATTCTTACCCATTAAACCACCAGGGAAGCCCTCCTTACACAGTCTTTAATAAATTCCACCATGTTCACAAAAGTGTTTGATATCAGTGAACTTGTGGACCATAGTCATGGCAGGCACTGTATCAAACCAGAAGCTACATGTAGACCACTCTCATACTTGACCTCTAAGAAAACTGAACAGTGAGGTGACATCTAATATGTAAAATATTAGGAAAAGGTGCCACCTCATCAGAGCTGCTTTCGGAGGCTGCAGAGGCTGAAAGTCACGAGGAGGGGTATGGGCTGACAGCATGAATAGCTCTGATGAATTAAGGAGTAGTTAGAGCTAATTGGATAAGACTCTGATGCTGGGAGGGATTGGGGGCAGGAGGAGAAGGGGACGACAGAGGATGAGATGGCTGGATGGCATCACCAACTCGATGGACGTGAGTTTGAGCAATTCATGGGGTTGCAAAGAGTTGGACATGACTGAGCGACTGAACTAAACTGAACAGAGAGCTAATTGAAGGCTTTGAGAGAACCTCTCTGACCTGAAGACTGATATGGAGCGGCTGAGCAGAGCCCTGCCGTGTTCCTGGGGCCTTTGTCGGACACAGACTCCTGGCAGGGCTAGATCTTACTCTGTTCCACATGGCTGTTCCAGAGTCCTGGGTTGAGGTGTCTAGGATGGGAGAGACACCAGTGTGGCTTTTTTGTTTATACTTTATCATTAAACAAAACAATAGTGAATCATGATATAAAGAAAACAACTCAAAGGCAAGTGAAATTTTCAAATATAGAGCAGAAAAGGTAAGAGTGGCTCTTTATGCTTCATGGCTTGTGGCCAGTTTCTTCTTCCTTGGTGGCAATTCTTATAAGTGATGCTCTGTCATAAACCGGAATGAAGTCTGACGGCCAGAGTGACTCACTGTCGGGATACTGGATCAACAAACTATAGCAACTTTTGGGTAATGGGTCAGTTTATATCTTCTGGTTTCTGCTGCTATTCCTCTCCCTTTGCTCTTGGAGTTTCACCTGAACATCCTCGACTTGTTTCATTGCATCAAGGAAAGTTGGGTTCAACACATTTTTTTAAAAAAGCCTTTTACAGGAAGCAAACCTATGAATCAAAGACTCAATGGGAGTGACCTAATCACTAGTCCAGGCTTCCCGCCATTGGCAACACACAAAACCATTCACTCCTTCAGAAGATTTCTCTTTAGAAGCTGCTAATGCCATTTATTTGCAGCCTTTGCTGAGGTTTCTGTTACAACCAATGGGTTCATGCTAGTAGTCCAACAGACTGACCAGCACATGTGGGGTTATTGACTGAATCTCATGAAAACTAAAAGCAGGGGGAATCTACAAGTTATATAGGAAAAAATCTTAAGAGAAATCTCAGTAGAAAAGTATATTTTGCCTAAAAGCAGCCAGTTTCAGAACTGTTAGCATTAGTGAGGAAGTACCAACAGGGAATTGTAGAACATAATAACAAGTGAGGATCAGCAAGGGGTGTAATGAAGGAAACAGTGAGTCACTACTTGAGACGTGGATCTGGGAAGTGAATGGGTCTCCAGGGCGGCAGGTTGGAGGCAGAGGACAACCCAGCCCCTCCGAATGTCCAGAAACAACAGTAGTCAGTGGATATTTTAGGTCTGGTAGCAACATGGGGATAGGCATAGGACAGAACTGATCAAAGAAAAGGGGGAGGACACACTGAGGCCTGATGAAGTGGAGTGCATCAGGTGGGCACCTAACCAGACCCCCTGGATTATGTATCACTTACAGCCCTTCTCAGCAAAGAACGTGCTGTGTTTGGAGAACTAGGAAGAGTGGTGTCTTTTTCTCACTTGGTACTTTTTGAGACAAGTGCCTCAAAAGATTATGTTTTAATTAGCACATTTTCCATTATTCACAGTGGCAATGGCGATAATGGCAGTTAGAGTTATTGGTGAGTGCAGCAGCACCAGAAATCCAGATGTGCTGGAGTTGAGTGTTTGATGATGGGAACACAAGTGGTACCAATAAAGGTCACCTAATGAAAAATATATAAAGAAAGAAAATTTTATAACATCAATTATCTTCTATTTTTAAAAAATCTAGGTATTTTCAAAAATGTAAATTTTATAGTTCATGTCAAGATAGCCGAGACAAGTCTATTCCAGTCATTTAGAGAGCAGATGTTAAGAGTTAAATCATTCTTCCTAATTGGTCCTTGTATGGTCCATAGGGAATAAGGAAATAATATCCTGAAATAACTGATGCACAGAGAAATTTACTTTTTTTTTCCAAAAGTTAAGTTGCATTAAATAATCTTCTATAAAATGTAGAGACGATGCACTAGCTCATCCCTGACTTTGAGAGTTTAAAGTCATAGAGCAACTGTTCTCTGCTATACATCAGAGTGTGTCATGAGTCTTTCTTGGCTTTCTTCTGCTAACTTAAAAAAAAACTTTTAAATTTTATATTGGAATGTAGTCTACTGACAATGTTGCGATAGTTTCAAGTGGACAGTGAAGGGATTCAGCCATGCATATACATGCATCCATTCACCCTCAAACTCCTCTCCCATCTAGTCTATGACATGATATTGAACAGTTTCCTGTGCTATACAGTAGATCTTTGTTGGTTATCCATTTTAAATATAATTTATGCTAACTTTTGAATCTAATATTTTCTCCCCTAAAGAGATGTTCCCCTTTTCTCCCCTCAGGCATCAGTGTTGAGGCTATGTCCTCCCATTAAAGCCATGCTATCAAAAACAAGCCTTTGGAGAAACTTCCCTTGTGGTCCACTGGCTAAGACTCCATGCTCCTAATACAAGGGGCCTGGGTTAAATTCCTGATCAGGGAACTAGATCCCACATGCCACAGCTAAGACCTAGCACAGCCAAATAAATAAATTAATGTTTAAAGGGAAAAAATCAAGCCTTTGGAAAGGATATGAATAAAGGAAATTCTTTTTCTTTGAATAATGGATAAAGGATATTCAGCCATCAATAAAGGAAATAAATTCAACAATGAAGCTGATGAAGCTGTGTTACTTTTTAGTTGAATTTTAATTTTTTAAAACTCACAAACCTTTTGAAAATATCTGTAAAGAAATTTCTCAGACAAAATCATTTCTCACACAAAAATCATGATTTTTCTCCTGGTAGAGACATTTAGGGATTCCAAGGTGGCTCAGTGGTAAAGAATCCATCTGCCAGTGTAGGAGACAAGGATTCCATCCTTGGGTTGGGAAGATCCTTTGGAGGAGGAAATGGCAACCCAATCCAGTGTTCTTACCTGGAAAATCCCATGAACAGAGGAGCCTGGTGACTTTGTGCTTGGGGTGGGACATGACATAGTGACTAAACAACAACAGCAACAAAAAGGAGATATTTAACAGTAAAGTCTAGAGCTTCAGTTCAGTTCAGTTCAGTCACTCAGTCGTGTCTGACTCTTTGCGACCCCATAAATCGCAGCACGCCAGGCCTCCCTGTCCATCACCATCTCCGGGAGTTCACCCAAACTCTTGTCCATCGAGTCGGTGATGCCATCCAGCCATCTCATCTTCTGTCGTCCCCTTCTCCTCCTGCCCCCAGTCCCTCCCAGCATCAGAGTCTTTTCCAATGAGTCAACTCTTCACATGAGGTGGCCAAAGTACTGGAGTTTCAGCTTTAGCATCATTCCTTCCAAAGAAATCCCAGGGCTGATCTCCTTTAGCAAGGATCTCCTTGCAGTCCAAGGGACTCTCAAGAGTCTTCTCCAACACCACAGTTCAAAAGCATCAATTCTTCGGCGCTCAGCTTTCTTCACAGTCCAGAGCTTAGACTCTTAGATAAGGAAATGAAGGACTATAGTCTAAGATCATTTGACTCTCTAAGAGAGTTTCTCCCAGGGCTGAGAGATGAAAGGTGGGGTTCACAGAAGTGGTTTTAAACTCATTAAAATCTATCAAGAAGAATTCTAATTTCTTCTCAGAAGGAACAGCTAATTACATCAGATGTAAACGTATGCCCCAGCTCAGGACTGGGACTATTTTCTCTCTTATATGTAACCTGGGTATTTTTTTTTCCATACATTTCCCTGACTTGCTTTTATAGACATTAACAAATGTTTAATTAAAGAAAACTATTTTTAAAAAATCATGGAGGGACTTCCTTGGTGGTCCAATGGCTAAGACTCTTCAATCCAAATGCAGGGAGTCTGGGTTCGAACCCTGGTCAGGGAATTAGATCCCACAGGCTGCAACTAAGACTACCCATGCTGCAGCTAAGATCTGGTACAGCCAAATAAATAAACAAACAGAATTTTAAAATATATATTTGTAAAGCATGAATGCTCATAACTGCAATTACAGTGTCAACCTTTATCAAAGCTATTTTGAGAGACTTAATAAACAAATCTTCACATCTTGGTGTTTTGTTTTTTTACCACTTCTCCACAGCTTGTGGGATCTTAGTTCCCTGGCTAAGGATTGAACCCTGGCCTTCAGCAGTGAAAGTGTAGAGTCCTAACCACTTAGCCACCAGGGAATTCCCCACACCTTGATTTTAAACTTTGGAAAAGGAACCGTGTTACGGTCTAGCCAATTGATTATTAAGCAGAGAACTAGGAGCACACTTGAGTCAGTTTGTTATTATTAGGGATGTTAACTTTTATAATCAAACACCTAGGTAAGGTGTTTGTTTTGTTCCAAATAGATTTTTTAAAGGTATTCTGCTATACTGTGAACTAACAGGGAAAATTATGTATTATGATTAAGTATTATGAACACATAATCTAATTGATGATCAGAAACTTTTGAGAAGCTGCTGAACACTGCCCCTGTTGATATGAAGAATAGTATATGAAAATTCTTATAAAAAATATAACTCAAACCAAGGCTGTTGAACACTCAATGAAAGCTACCTTTAAATATCACTGTTGTTTTTATCTCATGAGTTTTAAGAATTACTTGATGTGATACCACAATCTATGGTCAAAGGACTATCTTCTGAGATTTAACAGATTATCTTATGAAAAAGTATGGCATTTTCAAATAGCAAGTGAGTTTATAGTAGAGAAGAAAAATACAGGTTGGAATCAGAAGAGTTCATGGTCATATTGTACAATTTTATCACAGAAATCTCATCTAGATTCTCTCCATACTTGAACCCCATTCAAGCCCCCATCCCATCATCCACCCGAGTCAAACCTTAATATGAAGGTTCATAATTCTCCATTGAATTTGAATTTTAAAAACATCACAAAAATCCCTTGAAAAATATCTATAAAAGGCTGTATGTCTAAAAGTCTTCAATGTTTTATTCACAAAAAACATAACCTGTATATATAACATTATGGTTTTATTTTTTAAAGCCTTTATTTAATTTGTTACAATATTGCTTCTGTTTTATGTTTTGTTTTTTGGCCAAGAGGCATGAGGAATCTTAACCACTGGATTTGCCAGAGAGGTCCCTGAAAGTGAAGTGAAAGTGTTAGTTGCTCAGTCATGTCATGGACTATAGCCTACCAGGCCCCTCAGTCCTTGGAATTCTCCAGGCAAGAATACTGGAGTGGGTGGCCATTCCCTTCTCCAGGGAGGGGTCTTCCCGACCCAGGGATCAAACCCAGGAGGTCCCTACAGCATTACATTTTATGAAATGATTAGATGATAAATAATTAGAATCCATATATGAAGAAATAACAATTATTTATGTTAATTGCTAAAAAATTTAAGGCTAAATTTATGGCTTAACTATAACAAGAGTCTCTTGGGTCACATGATTGTTTAAAGTAGCATGTATTTCAAATGCTTCAGTGAATTCTCTGCTACAAAGTTTTTAAAAAGACACTGGAGATAGTTCAAATATGCTGTGTAAACACAGCTCATTTTCTTGTCTTCCATATTAAATTAATATGACAAATAACTTGTGAGAAAGCAAGTATATTAAACTGTTGATGATATGAATCCAAAAGGCATGACAATATCCAGTCAATATCCAAATGATAGCCTCCAACCAGAGCTGGGAAGGGAAAAAGATGGCAACAGCTGTCACACACACACACACACACACACACACACAAAAAAAAAAAAAACACTGGAATAAATCAGAAATATGGACCCAGTTAACTCAAGTCTTCACATAGAAATTAAGAGAAACTGAGCACAGAACTGGATTGCATTTATCTGCATCTTTTACAATTAGGAGGAGCCACCCGGCTGTAAGGAAATGGCAGCCCACTCCAGTACTCTTGCCTGGAAAATCCCATGGACGGAGGAGCCTGGTAGGCTCCAGTCCATGGGGTCACAAAGAGTCGTACATGACTGAGCGACTTCACTTTCATATCTGGCTGTACTGGCTCATCGGCAGAAATGATGTATACCCCTTTCATTTGGTCCAAAGCTGAGGACTCCGAGGTTCTAAATGATGGCTGGTCACCATCATCTAGAAAGCCTAACTCCCTGAATGACTGGATGACAGCCCCCGCCGCCCCCCACCTCCTATACCCTGCATTAGATTGTGCCATAAGGAAGCAATAAATAAACTCTGTTTAAAGAAATTCAAGAAGTTGGGGTTTTGTTTTGTTTTCATAGCAGGCTTCCCTGGTGGCTCACTGGTAAATATCCGAGCTGCCAATGCAGGAGAAGTGGGTTCGATCCCTAGGTCAGGAAGATCTCCCAGAGGAGGAAATGGCAACTCATTCCCGTATTCATGCCTGGGAAATCCCACGGACAGAGGAGCCTGGCGGGCTACAGTCCATGGAGTCGCAAGAGTTGGACATGACTTGGCGACCACATGGCAGAGCAGTTAGCACAGTCTGACTAATACAGAAATCTTACAAAACTGGTGAAATGTAAACTGACTTTTCTTTCAATGAAGCCAAACACAACCTTGAGATAACATTGAAAAACATTCCCATCTCTGGTGAGTAATTTTACAAAGTGCCTCTGGCAACTGGAAAGAGGAGACCGAATGGAAAATCCCTTGCATCAAACTGTGAGTAGTGTCAAGCCTTTTCCGCTTGGCCACTTGAAATCAGTCCTGAACTTCACCATTCTGAAACGTCAAAAGATTGTGGTGAGCCATTTAAATTATACTAGTCCACAATGAATTACATTTTTTCCTCGTGACACTTTGAAACACTTTCACTCTACTATCTTCTCTGGATGGTTTCTGAGGAGGAGTCAGCTATAATGCATATCTTTTTTCTTTTTTCATCTATAGATAAGGGGTTCTCCCTGCCCTTCCCATCTGGCTTCTTTGAAGATGAAAAAATATATATAACTACACCTAGGGGTAGTTTGTGGTTGGGGCGGCACTTATCTTGCCTGGCATTCTCTGAGCTTCCTGAATCTGTGGTTTGGTGTCTGACATTAATTTGGGAAAATTCTTGAAACTGATCTGGACCCTGTGGAGCCCTTCTAGATACAAAAGCCTTTCTGTGTCCCTGTTTCTTGTTTGTAGGAAAAAGGTTTCATACTCCTAGACCTTTTCTGAGTTAAATACAGCAGATTCAAACAATTACTAACTAGGGAAGTGAGGGAATGCAAAACCAGAGGAAAGGCAGTCAGTCAGAAACTGCAGTGCAGTGCTGGGCAGCCCCCTGGCCCCTCCTCAGGGGCATAGCAGTCTGATGCATATCTCTGAATTCTTCTACAGGTGCTGGGGCCTCCACCCAGGTGCACGATGGAAACTTCAGGAACAGAAGCACATGGATCCCAGACTGGTTGGAACCAGAAGGCTGATGGTTGAGATTTCTGGACCACCCTGTTACCTCACCAGCAACCAATCAGAAGAAAGTCATATATCCTGTAGCCCTACCCCCAAATTTGCCTTTAAAAACTCTTCCCTCAAAGCTGCTGGGAAATTTGGGCTTTTTGAGCATTGAGATTTTCGTTCTCCTTGCTTGGCCCTTGCGGTTAACCTTTCTCGGCTCCAGACTCTGACGCTTTGGTTTGCTTATCTTCCCTGTAGGGCACACAAACTTGGGATCAACAACATTCTCAGTCATTACTGTTTCAGATTTGTCTTCTGCTCCTTTCTCTCTTTCTTCTGCTAGTGATACTGCGCACCTCAGACTGGGATTTAAACCCATGTGTCAGTACTCAAACCCAGTCAGAATTCAAATTGGAAATAGAATTGACAGTCTTTTAACTGAGAATGCACTCCTGATCTCAGGACTTAATGAGGCTCAGGTTCTTTACATCTCATTGCAGAAAGAATTCAGGTAGGGACAAAGTGATAGGTAACAAGTGGATTTATTTAAAGAGATACACATTCCATAGACACTGTATGGTCCGACTCAAAAGGTGAGAACGGCCTTGGGAAAAATGCACTCTTCAGGGTGTGGGTGGTCTCAGAAGGCGTGAGGCCCTGAAAATGCAGTGGTTAGTTTTTATGGTCTGGGAACAGAATCTTCTGCCATCTTGGATCTAGTTGATTCTAACCAGTTTTTGCTTGTCCTATGACTGTCATTCTTTTAAAGGTTGTGCCCTGTCCATTTCCCTTCTGTTTCACTGGTATCCCCATCATACATATGTTACATCTGTAGTTCTTCCACAGCCCTTGGATATTCTGTTCTGTTTTTCTCAATCAAAGCCATCACCAGTATCCTTCATGTTTGTTACAGTATTTCTCATCTCTAACATTTCCTTTTGGATCTTTCTTAGGGTTTGCTTTTCTTTGCTTAAATTATACATCTGTTCTTGTCTGCTGCCTACTTTATGCCCTTAATAAATTAATCATAGTTTGTTTTTTTTAAATTCCTGATCTGGTATTCCAACCATATCTGATTCTGCTTGCTCTGTATTTTCAAACTGTGTTTTTTTTGCCCTTTACTGTCTTGCAGTTTTTGCTTATAGCCAGACATGATGTCATTGGTAAAAGAAACTTCTGTAAATAAGACTTTACTAATGTGATGGTGAGGTAGGGGAGCAGGGGAAGCATCCTGTAGTCCTATGACTAATTCTGAGTCTTTCAGTGAGCCTACACCTCTTGACTGTGGACTTCACAAGTGCTTCTGATTAATCTTTCCTGCACTGTTCTTCACCTTCCCCTCCCCCATACTTAAACAGGAAGGCTAGAGTGGGCCTAGCAGGTTAAATGTGGTCGATTAATTTCTCCTGAGGGCAGGCCTTGTTACAAAGAACTAGAGTGCACTGGTGTGTTTCCAAATGGCTCCTTTTTCCCTCTCCCTATGGGAAGCACAAGCTTTTTCTGCAATATTCACTCTGAGACCCTGGTCAAACTCCTGGAGGTAAGAGTCCCAAAAGTGTGGTGGTGATGTTACTGAAAACTTGACACCAGTGCTAAAACAAGTCTTAGAGACAGAATTTTGGGTGAAGTAGAAAAAGATAACTTTATTATTTTGCTAGGCAAAGGGGGACACAGTTGTGCCCTCAAAAACTGTGTCCCAACCCAGGAGGGTTTGATGAGGGTTCAAAGGTAGCGTCTCTGGCAAAACTAGGGTGTGTGTAGAACCTGCATTTTTTAAGCTCATTTCAGGTGTTGTTTAGTAGCTCAGTTGTATCAGACTCTTTCGTGACCCCCTGGACTGTATCCGCCAGGCTCTTCTATCCATGGCATTCCCCAGGCAAGAATACTGGAGTGGGTTGCCATTTTCTTCTTCAGGGGACCTTTCCTACCCAGGCACCAAACCCATGCCTCCCTGTCTCCTACACTGGCAGGTGGATTCTTTACTGCTGAGCCAGCAAGGAAGCCCTTTTCTCAGGTGTCTCCTAGTCTTGATGAGCTTCTCTAGTCCATTTAACCTTGTTTTAGGTGATTTCTTGACTGCTCTTCCCTTGATTAGCAACTATTCAAATCTGCTCTTTGGAACTCAGGGAAGGTCATGCAGACCGGAGTCTTGCCTACAAGAAATGGGGGACAAAACGGCCTCCATGCCTGGGAGCCCCACAGGGCCCTGCTCAGTTTCAGCGGGCCCCTATATTTGGGTCCCCCTAGAATTTTTCACTTTCAGACTTGTCCAGTCTGAGCCTCCAGCAATTTATCAGTTACAGCTCTGGATTTCCTACTGGGGAATTGGTTCCCGGGGAGGATTCCATTTTGGGACTTCTGCTTGGTACGTTGTGATTCTATGTGTTCTCCAAATTTAGGGGTAGCTTTTTGCTCTGTGGCCTCACTTCTCTTATGGGCCTAAGAAGAGTGGTTGATTTTTCAGTCTTTTTACTTGTAAAAAAGACGTTTTCACTTGTTACAGTGGAGTGGTAACTCCAAGCTGCTCATACACACAACTGGAAACCAAGAATGCCATTACATTATTTTTTTTTCCTTAAAGTATTAATTACCATTATTCTTGAGAGGATACGGAGGATACTTACTAGCCATAAATTCCTGGGTTCAGAAGCAAACCCAGTTTCAGAAAGGGAAAGAAGCCTTGGGACAGAGTTAGACATTAGTGTTCTTTTTCCTTTTGTTTAAAAATTTAATTTTGACTGTCCTGGGTCTTCGTTGTTGCACCCAGGCTCTCTCTAGTTGTGGCGAGAAGAGGCTACTCTCTATTTGCCATGCACGGGCTTCTCATTGCGGTGGCTTCTCTTGCTGTGGAGTGCGAGCTTCAGTAGTCCTGGCACATGGGCTTAGGTGCGGTGTGGCATATGGAATCTTCTCTAACCAGGGCTTGAGTCCATGTCCCCTGCGTTGGCAGGCAGGTTCTCAGCCATTGGACCACCAGAGAAGCCCAGACACTAGTGTTCTAAGCAGAAGAATCTTCCCAAAGATAATCTCCTTTGGTCTCCATCTTTAAATATATCATGTAAACAACAGAGTTTTCTACTGGACCCAGCAAGTCAGTATGATCTCTGTTGCCTCTGGGAGAGACAGAAGGAAGTTTCTCTGACAGCAGGTCCAAAAACAAAACTGAAAATTACTAAGAAATTATACACTGAAATAAAAAATTCTCTGTAAAGAGTCATGCCCCTTTCCCTCAGAATAATGTTGAAAAACTCAGGTAGAATACAAGAATATAAGCTGGTTTTTGTTTACCTTGCAGCCCCATCTCTTTTTAATCCCCACTGTCATTCTACGTGAACCATATTGAACGTTTTATAGTTTTATCTCTTGCTCTTGTTCTTTCTCAGTTTTACTTTTCTTTGTACCAACTTTGTTTCTCTTCTCAGAGCTAGTAAAGTTCTTTTTTACTTTCCCTATGACTGACAAGTTAGACAGAGATTCAAGGAAGCAATTGGTAGTAATGGGGGGGGAAAAAAGGCAATTTGAGGAGATTTAAAGAAATATGCTTAGGAATTTTGACCTTTTTGTCTCACATAGGTATCTTTTTCTACCTGGAAGATATTGGGGCTGGTCTAAGAATTAAATTGACTTGAGACAAATTAAAAGGAGAAAGTCAAACAAAAGTTTAATAACATATATACCTGGGAGAGACCCAGGAGAGCTGAGTAACTCACCAAAATGGCTGAAACCCTCATCTTAAACACCATCTTCAGCTAAAAAGAGAATGTTGGGGTTAGTGGTTTAGGACTTCAAAGGTTGAGGGGCAGAGGAAGGCAATTAACAGATGGAAAAGCAAATGTTTGGAAAACAAATGTTTGTTGGGCAATGCAGAGACAATGGGACATAGAGTGGACTCTGATTTCCAGGTCCTGTTGAGTTTTCTCTACCACAAGTAGCCCATATTCTTTATAAATTTCTCTGATGATAGCTCTATTCCAGAAACAGGCTCTTACATCCCAAGTCTTCCATTAATAAAAAATAATCAGCCTAAATTAACCCTTGTGCAAAAGAGATTCATCTCGGAGTGGCAAATTCTGCTCCCTTAAAGACGTTTGATCAGTTTCTTCATCTATGCCTTGTAATAGCCCCGCGTGTAGCCCTGTGTGTTCCAACGTCAGTGTGTGTAGCCCTGTAATAGCCCTGTGTATTCCAGTGATGTCTGGTGATTGCACGTTACTCCTCATTGTACCCTCTCCTCCAGCACCCGAACACACACACGACTGTGAGCTTCTAGAGAACAATGCTCATGTTTTGTTCATCTCTGTTCTCTCTCATACCTCAGTGCCTAGAAATTCGTTGACTAAATGAATGTGTCTACCACTGTCATCAAAATAAATAGCTGAAATGGCCCCACCTTTCTACTTCAAGCTACATGGTGTTTAATTTTTCATTTCTTTTCTCTTTTTCAGGCTGCCATTGATATTAATTTAAAATGCATACCTGCTGTATTAAAATTCATAAGGAAAAGAAATATATACTGTATTTTATCTGCAGAATTCTGTTCTGGCTTATGCACAACTGTACTTATTGACATTTGATAATGGCAAATTTGGGGGGTGCTTTCTTTTCATGAAAGGAATTCAGAAAAAAATAGTTGTAATTTGCAATTTTGAATTAAAAATAAAAAGCTCTATTGAGAAAAAAGTATATTTACATAAATCAAGCAACATTATTGAAAGAGAACTATCAATAAGAAGAGTACCACTTTAGAATTACTATTTTGAACTTTTCATTTTAAATAATTTCAGACACAATTGGAAAATGACAAATATTTTTCATATATTCACCTAGATTTCTATAAATATCTTCAGTTCAGTTCGGTCGCTCAGTCGTGTCCGACTCTTTGCAACCCCATGAATCGCAGCACGCCAGGCCTCCCTGTCCATCACCATCTCCCAGAGTTCACTTAGACTCACGTCCATCGAGTCAGTGATGCCATCTAGCCATCTCATCCTCTGTCGTCCCCTTCTCCTCCTGCCCCCAATCTCTCCCAGCATCAGAGTCTTTTCTATGAGTCAACTCTTCACATGAGGTGGCCAAAGTACTGGAGTTTCAGCTTTAGCATCATTCCTTCCAAAGAAATCCCAGGGCTGATCTCCTTCAGAATGGACTGGTTGGATCTCCTTGCAGTCCAAGGGACTCTCAAGAGTCTTCTCCAACACCACAGCTCAAAAGCATCGATTCTTCACTGCTCAGCCTTCTTCACAGTCCAACTCTTGCATCCATACATGACTACTTGAAAAACCATAGCCTGGACTAGATGGACCTTTGTTGGGAAAGTAATGTCTCTGCTTTTTAATATGCTGTCTAGGTTGGTCATAGCTTTTCTTCCAAGGAGTAAGCATCTTTTAATTTCATGGCTGCAGTCACCATCTGCAGTGATTTTGGAGCCCCCCAAAATAAAGTCTGACACTGTTTCCACTGTTTCCCCATCTATTTCCCATGAAGTGAGGGGACCGGATGCCATGATCTTAGTTTTCTGAATGTTGAGCTTTAAGCCAACTTTTTCACTCTCCTCTTTCACTTTCATCAAGAGGCCCTTTAGTTCCTCTTCACTTTCTGCCATAAGGGTGGTGTCACCTGCATATCTGAGGTTATTAATATCTCTCCTAGCAATCTTGATTCCAGCCTCTGCTTCCTCCAGCCCAGTGTTTCTCATGATGTACTCTGCATAGAAGTTAAATAAGCAGGGTGACAATATACAGCCTTGACGTACTCCTTTTCCTATTTGGAACCAGTCTGTTGTTCCATGTCCAGTTCTAACTGTTGCTTCCTGTTCTGCATATAGGTGTCTCAAGAGGCAGGTCAGGTGGTCTGGTATTCCCATCTCTTTCAGAATTTCCCACAGTTTATTGTGCTCCACAAAGTCAAAGGCTTTGGCATAGTCAAAAAAGCAGAAATAGATGTTTTTCTAGAACTCTCTTGCTTTTTCAATGATCCAGTGGATGTTGGCAATTTGATCTCTGGTTCCTCTGCCTTTTCTAAAACCAGCTTGAACATCTTAGGAGGCAGATTTTATCTATTTGGTCACTTAGCAAAGGTGGTATCTACCCAGCCTTCCATTGTAAAGCTGCTTTGTTTTTAAATCTTTGTAGTTAATAAATATCTTGTGAGGAGATAATTTAAGAATACATATTTTGTTTCTCAATATAATTTCAACCATCCACGTAAACATCTAAAACAATTATTATGGTGGTGTTCAGTTCAGTTCAGTTGCTCAGTCGTGTCCGGCTCTTTGCAACCCCATGAACTGCAGCAGGCCGAGCCTCCCTGTCCATCACCAACTCCTGGAGTTTACTAAAACTCATGTCCATTGAGTCAGTGATGCCATCCAACCATCTCTTCCTCTGTTGTCCCCTTGTCCTCCTGCCTTCAATCTTTCCCAGAATCAGGGTCTTTTAAATGAGTCAGCTCTTTGCATCAGGTGGCCAAAGTATTGGAGTTTCAGCTTCAACATCATTCCTTCCATTGAACACCCAGGACTGATCTCCTTTAGGATGGACTGGTTGGATCTCCTTGTAGTTCAAGGGACTCTCAAGAGTCTTCTCCAACACCCACAGTTCAAAAGCATCAATTCTTCTATGCATAGCTTTCTTTATAGTCCAACTCTCACATCCATACATGAGCACTGGAAAAACCATAACCTTGACTAGAAGGACCTTTGCTGGCAAAGTAATGTCCCTGCTTTTTAATATGCTGTCTAGGTTGGTCATAACTTTCCTTCCAACGAGTAAACATCTTTTAATTTCATGACTGCGGTCACCATCTGCAGTGATTTTGGAGCCCCCCAAAATAAAGTCTGACACTGTTTCCACTGTTTCCCCATCTATTTCCCATGAAGTGATGGGACCGGATGCCATGATCCTCATTTTCTGAATGTTGAGCTTTAAGCCAACTTTTTCACTCTCCTCTTTTACTTTCATCAAGAGGCCCTTTAGTTCCTCTTCACTTTCTGCCATAAGGGTGGTGTCACCTGCATATCTGAGGTTATTAATATCTCTCCTAGCAATCTTGATTCCAGCCTCTGCTTCCTCCTGCCCAGCGTTTCTCATGATGTACTCTGCATAGAAGTTAAGTAAGCAGGGTGACAATATACAGCCTTGACGTACTCCTTTTCCTATTTGGAACCAGTCTGTTGTTCCATGTCCAGTTCTAACTGTTGCTTCCTGTTCTGCATATAGGTGTCTCAAGAGGCAGGTCAGGTGGTCTGGTATTCCCATCTCTTTCAGAATTTTCCATAGTTTTTTGTGCTCCACACAGTCAAAGGCTTTGGCATAGTCAAAAAAAGCAGAAGTATATGTTTTTCTGGAACTCTCTTGCTTTTTAATTGATCCAGTGGATGTTGGCAATTTGATCTCTGGTTCCTCTGCCTTTTCTAAAACCAGCTTGAACATCTGGAAGTTCACAGTTCACATATTGCTGAAGCCTGGCTTGGAGAATTTTTAACAAATAATAATGTTCAATTCTTCATTCCTTCTACATTTATTCATTGGAATCCTACTAAAAGGAATAGTTTTCCTATTTTTAATCAGAATGAACTTATGGATTCTTATTTTATTAAATGAGTAATAATCTATGACATCATTATTTATTGAAGTGTTCTAGATTTGGCTACTGGGAGTCTTACCAAGTTGGTTCCCATGTCCATTAGACATACCCCCATCATTTCTTAGAGCACTTCCTACTTTCTGGCACTACAAGAGATTTCAGCATTATACTTCTCATGCAGTGCTGAAATCAGCCACTTCTTTGAGGAGCTTTAGTTCCGTGACCCTTCCCCACCCAAGCAGGGTCACAGGGAGATGTTCTTTAGAAATCAAATCCGAGTACCAGGTGTGCTCTTTGGCGCTGGTGTATCCTTGCTTCTAGGCCTTCTCAGAGGACAGAGCCATAAAAAGGCAAATACGCATTCATACACTCTACATTTATCTGCATGCCTAGTAAAATCATGAGTCCATACTGTGATACCTCCAATTTCAATCCAATACCACAGTATTCACTCTTTTTTTTTTTAACTTGTAGCACCTTACTCCAACAGTGAGAAACTTAGTTTTCATTATCTACAATATATTTACTTATTTGCTTAATCCTAGAGCAAGTAGTAACCCACTCCAGTGTTCTTACCTGGAGAATCCCAGGGACGGCGGGGCCTGGTGGGCTACCATCTATGGGGTCACACAGAGTCGGACACGACTGAAGCGACTTAGCAGCAGCAGCAGCAGCAGCAGAGCAAGTAGTTTCACGTGCTAAACAATATCCCTATGAAAAACAAGTCTACTAACTGGGGAGTGTTTATGTGCACAGTTCTTGTCTTTAACCTTGGAGTATATAGTTTAAATAGAATAATATCCAAAGTTGCTAAGGTTAGTTTGATTTTTTCCCCATCCAACTTCATAGGGATTCTATTATTTCATGATTTCCTTCAGCCTATTCCCTTTCCCCCATTTTCCTCACCATGTTTACCCCCATTCCTCTTAGGTAACCAATCTTATGATTTTCTGGTTTATTTCTCTTGTGTTTGTTGTTTGTTTTGCACAATGTACATCATGAGAAATGCTGGGCTGGATGAAGCCCAAGCTGGAATCAAGATGGCCAGGAGAAATATCAATAGCCTCAGATATGCAGATGACACCTCCCTTACGGCAGAAAGCAAAAAATAACTAAAGAGCCTCTTGATGAAAGTGAAAGAGGTGAAAAAGTTAGCTTAAACCTCAACATTCAGAAACCTAAGATCATGGCATCCGGTCCCATCACTTCATGGCACATAGATGGAGAAACAGTGACAGATTTTATTTTGGGGGGCTCCAAAATCACTGCAGATGGTGACTGCAGCCATGAAATTAAAAGATGCTTACTCCTTGGAAGAAAAGTTATGACCAACCTAGATAGCGTATTAAAAAGCAGAGACATTATTTTGCCAACAAAGGTTCATCTAGTCAAGGCTTATGGTTTTTCCAGTGGTCATGTATGGATGTGAGAGTTGGACTATAAAGAAAGCAGAGCACTGACGAATTGATGCTTTTGAACTGTGGTGTTGGAGAAGACTCTTGAGAGTCCCTTGGACTGCAAGGAGATCCAACCAGTCCATTCTGAAGGAGATCAGTCCTGGGTGTTCTTTGGAAGGAATGATGCTAATGCTGAAACTCCAGTACTTTGGCCACCTCATGTGAAGAGTTGACTCATTGGAAAAGACTCTGATGCTGGGAGGGATTGGGGGCAGGAGGAGAAGGGGACAACAGAGGATGAGATGGCTGGATGGCATCACTGACTCGATGGGCATGAGTCTGAATGAACTCCGGGAGTTGGTGATGGACAGGGAGGCCTGGCGTGCTGCGATTCATGGGGTTGCAAAGAGTTGGACACGACTGAGTGACTGAACTGAACTGATAGAGATTATAGTTACTCTATTTTTTTATTTTTATAATTGTGTATATTCCATTGTATAGATGTACCATAGTTTATTCAACTACTCTTCTCTCTATAAGCATTTAGGGGGCTTTAACTATTTTATGGGCAAATAATGGGCAATACCGCAATGAATAACCTTGTGCATATTATATTTGTAAAATTGGAGGTACATCTTCAGGGTCAGTTACCAGAGTCAGACACTAGATCAAAAATTGAATGCATATTTTATTTTGTTAGAATTTGCCAAATTTCCCTTAAAACATTCCACCAGTGATTTATGAGAGTGTCTATTTCCCCACAGTTTATCACCAGCATGCATTGTCAGCCTTTTGTTTTGTTTAGCCATTACATAGACGACAAGCATTTAAGTGTAGTTTTAGGTTGCATTTCTCCCAATTGTAAGTGGTGTCAAAGAAACCCTTCTGTTGGATTTTTTATTTTCTCCTGGATTTTTATAGAGTTATATTATAGATATTGTGCCTTTGTTTGGATGACACTAAATTTGGCATGAATTTATACTTTTAAAAAATACATTAATCTGGCTGCCTTGGGTCTTAGCTATGGCATGCAGGATTTTTGCTGAGTCAGGACATTTTGCTGCAGTGCACAGACTCTACTGTGGCACATGGGCTTAGTTGCCCTGTGGCATGTGGGATCTTAGTTCTCCAGGGATGGAACTTTTGTACTCTGCATTGCAATGTGAATTCTTAACCCTTGCATCATCAGGGAAGTCCCTAAAATAGTCAATTGAAACAAAGCATTTCTTAGTCTTTCATCTTATTTCCAATTTATGTCATAAATAGAGAAGAAGCAAAGTGTAGGCAGCTTTCTAAATTTGTCTGTGCAATCCAGTTACAAGTCATTTTTGATAATGTTGCTCATCACTTTCCTTCTTCACTTCACCATTGTCTGGGACTGTGACTTGAATTTTTCCATAAATCGCCTGGTTTTTCTGCCTAATTGTTTTTACTAGTACTTTGGTGGTAAAAAGGGTATAGTTTCCTGCCATAGAGCAGACACAGTGGATTGCTCAAAAAATATTTGCTAAGGTGTAAAGAATGCTAAAGGAAAAAACTAAACTTGGTTATTTTTTATATATATAAGAATGAAAGAGAAAATACAAATTCACTTGTATTCATAGATTACTTCTAGAAAATGTAAAGCAATCTGGTAAAAATAAAAACATAATGTAAATAAAGACGGAAGGTTAATGCAAAGAAAAAAACTAAGGTAGAGAAGAATAAGGCTAATGCACAAAATGTATATCTTCATGATCTATACCTTTGCTAAGAAGGTAGAAGTTTTTAATAGAGTGCAGTTGTAATGACAATAATGAAATGAGAAAAAAAAAAAGAGAGAGAGAGAACTGCTTATTTTTTCCAAATCAGTTTGAGACTGAGGTGTCAAGCCTAGAGGTAAAAGAGTATGTGGGGTTTTTTTTTTTCTCTCTCTTTTTTAAAGGCAGTATAGCTATCAGTTTCTTCCATAATAAATTGTTTTCTTAATTTTAAACAGCTGTTTAAAGGGCAAAAGGTGAATTTGGACAAAAATAAATAAAAGAATATGATACAAAGAGTGAGAAAGAATGAGAGAATGCTCCACTCTTGACTTGCTTTGGCCTTTTTAGAATATTACTAATGAACCTCATCTGCACCAGCTTCTGAGTCTTTGCAACTTGTCTCTGGTTGGAGTTGCATCCCTGCTTTTCTTTTATGGAAAAAAACAGTCTAAAACCAAGCCCTCCTACAGGGAGAGTTTGCCAAGCCATGTGGGGTCCCTCTGGGAACCAGAGCAATTTACCATAGCCCATTACAGGCAGGCAGATGTGCCCTACATAAAGACCAATAGCAGCCAAGCAAGACAAAAAGAGAGCACAAATGACCATTAAAAATAATTTTACTGCAGTGCTTAAAGGAAAAACAGATCTGATCTCTGTACACTGAAGTTGTGCCTGCAGAAAAGCAACAAACTGCCCCCAAAGTCACAGTGAAGCCCTGCATTAGCCCCCTGGGTTCTTGCGCTTTCTTGTTTATTTTACTGGAGGCTGCTGCTGCTGCTTAATAGCTTCAGTTGTGTCCAACTCTGTGCAACGCTATGGACTGTAACCACCCAGGCTCCTCTGTCCTTGGGATTCTCCAGGCAAGAATACTGGAGTGGGTTGCATACTCTGCTCCAGGGGATCTTCCCAACCCAGGAATGGAACCTGGGTCTCCTGCATTGCAGGTAGATTACCACTGAGCTATCAGGGACAGACCTTACTGTAGGCTACTCAGCCTTAATATGCAGTTAGTGTGCAGCATGTCACTTTAAAGGGGAATGCTACATAAAGCATTTCCCCCAATATTTTGGAATACGTGGAGATATTTCATATTCTGCATGGACATTTTGTAGTTTTCAAATTTCAGCATGCATCAGAATCACCTAGAAGCCTTTTTGTTCAGTCACTGTGTCATGTCTCTTTGCAACCCCATGGACTGCAGCACGCCAGGCTTCCCTTGTCCTTCACCATCTCCCGAAGCTTGTCCAAATTCGTGTCTATTGAGTCAGTGATGCCATCAAATCATCTCATCCTCTGTCTCCCCCTTCTCCTCCTGCCTTCAATCTTTTCTGGCATCAGGGTCTTTCCCAGTGAGTTGGCTCTTTGCATCAGGTGGCCAAAGTACTGGAGCTTCAGCATCAGTCCTTCCAACAAATATTCAGCTTGTGAGTACACAACACTGCCCATCTTGACTGGAGTTCCTGATTCAGTCAGTGTGAGGTGGGGCCCAAGGATTGTGTATCTAACATGTATGCAGGTGATGCTGAAGCTGATACTGCTTATCCAGTATTTGGCGACCACTGGCCTAGATATATGGTACTCAAACCATTTGTGTTTAAATACATTTTTAGAGGTCCTTTGTATCTTTCAACTCCCAGCAAGAGGCAAACTAAAAATTAGGTCTTACCTTGGAAATTTTGTTTTGTTGTCGGTTAAACACAATCTAGTATTTTCAAAAGCATAAACCAAGAACTACTAATAATTCCCTGAGCTTCTCCAAGAACCCACAGGTTGTTTTATTACAGCATTGATGTATATAATAATCATGGTCTGTGCTTCTAATATGAAAGAAACACTGACTTTTGGTATCACACTGATCCGTGTTTCATCCCATAGGCAATTCACAAGAGACACGTTAGTCTTACAGATGATGGAGGAGATCTTTGTATCAGAAAGTATACATTGCACATGTGTGTTTTACTTGGCTTTGTTGCTTATTTTTGTTGATTTTCTTTTTAAACTTTTGGTCCCGTTTAAAAAATAAAAGTATTAAGAAAAAAAAACTTCTAAGCACTTCTCGGAGGTGCTAAAGTATCTTTACAGCTGTGATTGAAGATGGGAGGGAAATGGTAGATATATCAATAAAAACATCTGAGAGCTGTGAGTTCTGTGAATAATGGACCAAACCTAGTTTACAAACCAACATTAGATCAGAGGTCATAGACAGTCCCTTTCTGGTCTAAATGTCTAAGAGTGCTTTCAGACCAAGTAACCCCATAGTAGCTGTTTTATTAAATATGTATCTTTTCATTCTAGTCTTGGGCTGCAAGAGGGAAACCAAAATTAAAGTTCAGTATTAGTCATTATGCAAGTGGTTATCAATAATAATCTAGATTCATATTCATATTCATTACTCAAAAATCCCCAGAACCTGTTGTTAAGTATTCAGAATTTATAGCACTTTAGAATGGTAAAGGGAAAACACATTTCATAATATCAACACAGGCAGCAGGGTTCAGGACAGTACTTGATAAATAATTGCAGTAATATTTCTGAAGGAAAATATATGAATAGTTACATTGTGGCATAAGGAAAGATAATGAACAATTTTATAGTAGTTAGATTTTGTTATTAGATGTGTTCAAGTCATACTTTTACTTTCTAAAATAATATTGTTTGTGTTCAGTCATGTCTGACTCTTTGCGACCCCCATGGATTGTAGCGTACTAGGCTCCTCTGTCTATGGGATTCCCCAGGCAAGAACATTGGAGTGGGTTGCCATTCCCTTCGCCAGGGGACCTTCCTGACCCAGGGAACAAACCTGCATTTCCTGCATTTGCAGGTGGATTCTATTCTAAGTCACCTGGAAAGTCCCCAAAACAATTTTACTGAGATATAATTCACATATCATAAAATCCATCATTTTAAAGTGTACAATGCAGAAGTTTCCAATATATTCATAGAGCTGTGCAACCATCACCACCCTCTAATTCTAGAATATATCATCACTTCCCATTTCTCCCTTCTCTTTCTCTGACAACCACTAATCTACATTCTGTCCCAATGGACTTGCCCATTTTGGACACTTCATGCAATTGGAATTATACAAATGTGGCCTTTTCTGTCTGCCTTCTTTAACTTAACATAATGCTTTTGTGGCAAGGGGCGGGGGGCTGTATCAAGTGGCACGTGGGATTTTAATTCCCCAACCAGAGATCAAATCCATGCCCCTGCATTGGAAGCATGGAGTCTTAACCCCTAGACCACCAGGGAAGTCCCAAGTATAATGTTTTTAAAGTTTATCCATGTTATAGCATATATCAGTACTTCACGCCTTTTCATTGCTGAATAGTATTCCATTGTATAAATATATCATATTTTGTTTGTTCATCATTGATAGATATTTGGGTTCTTTACTTTTTGGTTTTAATGAATAATGTTATTAAGAATAATCAGGCACAAGTTTTTTGTGTGGACTTATGGTATTTACCTATGAGTGGAATTGCTGGGTCATATGATAACTGTTTACATTTTTGAGAAACAGAAAAACTTTTTACCAAAATGCTTGCATTATACATTGGTTTCAATTTCCCCTTGACTTTGCTGTATTTGTTATCATCCATATTTTTGATTGCTATCCCAGTGACTGTGAAGAGGTTTCCATTTCAATCTTGATTTTTATTTCCCTGATGGCTAATGATGTCAGATACTTTTTCATGTACTTATTAGTAATTTATGTATCTTTGGAGAGAGATTTATTCAAATCTTTACTCATTTTTAAGTTGGATTGTCTTTAAAATATTAAGTGGTTCCAAATAGGAAAAGGAGTACGTTAAGGCTGTATATTGTCACCCTGCTTATTTAACTTATATGCAGAGTACATCATGAAAAACGCTGGGCTGGAAGAAGCACAAGCTGGAATCAAGATCGCCAGGAGAAATATCAATAACCTCAGATATGCAAATGACTACCCTTATGGCAGAAAGTGAAGAGGAACTAAAAGGCCTTTTGATGAAATGAAAGTGGAGAGTGAAAAAGTTGGCTTAAAGCTCAACATTCAGAAAATGAAGATCATGGCATCCGGTCCCATCACTTCATGGGAAATAGATGGGGGAACAGTAGAAACAGTGTCAGACTTTCTTTTTCTGGGCTCCAAAATCACTGCAGATGGTGATTGCAGCCATGAAATTAAAAGACGCTTACTCCTTGGAAGGAAAGTTATGACCAACCTAGATAGCATATTCAAAAGCAGAGACATTACTTTGCCGACTAAGGTCCGTCTAGTCAAGGCTATGGTTTTTCCAGTGGTCATGTATGGATGTGAGAGTTGGACTGTCAAGAAGGCTGAGCGCTGAAGAACTGATGCTTTTGAACTGTGGTGTTGGAGAAGACTCTTGAGAGTCCCTTGGGCTGCGAGGAGATCCATCCAGTCCATTCTGAAGGAGATCAGCCCGGGGATTTCTTTGGAGGGAATGATGCTGAAGCTGAAACTCCAGTACTTTGTATACCTCCTGCGAAGAGTTGACTCCTTTGAAAAGACTCTGATGCTGGGAGGGATTGGGGGTAGGAGGAGAAGGGGACGACAGAGAATGAGATGGCTGGATGGCATCACTGACTCGATGGACGTGAGTCTGAGTGAACTCCGGGAGTTGGTGATGGACAGGGAGGCCTGGTGTGCTGCGATTCATGGGGTCGCAAAGAGTCGGACACAACTGAGTGACTGAACTGAACTGAATAGTTCTTCAGAAATGTTCCTTGTATTATTGTGACTTTTGGCTATTTCTCAGAATTCTGAAAAAGTTGATTTGACCCTTTTGCCAATATTCTCATTGCCTTTATGGAGGAGCTGATTTTAAGAGCTTCTTATTCTGCTGAAGAAAATGTGCTTCTCAGGTCATATTTTATAGACCAAATGAGTTTCAATTTTTCAGAACATTTTTGAATTGTAGAACTGTGAATATGTTTTGTCTGAATATGAATCATGTTCTCATTCTTTTTCTTTTTTTAAGGTAATTCACCTTTTCAGTGAAAATATGACCTGAATAAAGGAGATGAAAAGATCATATAACTGAAAATACAACTTTCTCGACATACAGTAAGAAAGTACTGATGAGGAGATGGTAGTTAAACTTGAATACTAATTTTTTTTGTTGGTATTATGGAGTATCATTTTATACTGCTAGCTTCATAAGAAGAAAAAATATTACTGATGATTTATACTTATTTTATGTTAAGAAACATTTCTTAGCTTTTCATAAGAACAAACCAACTCCACATGTTTTTGTTTTCGCTCGCAGAAAGTAAAAGCAGTATAAAATTTAATCAAAGTTGCAACTTTTAAATAAATTTACAAGTATTGCTGACAACTAATTGCTCTGATTTTTGAAATTTTCTGCCCTTTAAAAATGTGGCTTTTAGAAAATATGGCTTAGTTTTGAAAATTCATTGGAAAGTCATCAGATTTTAAATACTTAACTGTGAAAAGCTCCAAACAGTCATGTTTTGCTTGTAGGTTTTTAGGTATCAGGAGAAGCTACCAGGAATAGGTTGGCTATCCAAGCAGAATATTCAAAAGCCCTGGTAACCAGTTCTTATTGCACATGGTCCTGAAGTTCTGTTATATACCTCTCTTAATTGTTTATTTATCTCATAAATATGTGTTTGTACTAGATAGGAGCACTGAATAAAATGGACTTAAGTTCCTACCTTGGGAAAAATTATGTCATGATGTCAGATAGGTACTAAGAAGAATAAATGAAAGTGGGTGGCATAGCTAAAGAATGGAATGTGTGTGACAGGGGCAGTTTGCTATACATGACAGGGTGTTTCAGGGAAGACATCTCTAGTAGGTAAATGTTTTAGAGAACAGAACGCACTAGTGGTCAAGGATCTGCCTGCCAATGCAGGAGACTCAAGAGATGAGGGTCCAAGCCCCGGGTTGGGAAGATCCCCTACAGTAGGAAATGGCAACCCACTCCAGTATGCCTGCATGGAAAATTCCATGGACAGAGGAGCCTGGTGGCTAAATTCCATGGACAGAGGAGCCTGGTGGCTACAGCCATGAGGTGGCAAATAGTCAGACACATCTGCGCAAGCACACACAGAGACTTGTGTAAAGGGAGGGAGTGAGACAAACAGATATCTGACAAAGGATTATTTCAGGCAAAGATAACAGTAAGAACAAAGGTCCTGAAGCTGAAATGTATTTGTCACCTCGTATGACCCCTCTTGCACTCCAAGACCAGGGAAAACAGGTTCACCTTCAAGAAAAAATATGGGCATGGGGTTGCTCAGGCTGAAAGTCCTCCTAGACGCTTAGAACAAATAGGGAGGACCCAGAAGGACTGATGTTGAAGCTGAAACTCCAGTACTTTGGCCACCTGATGCAAAGAACTGACTCAGAGGAAAAGACCCTGATGCTGGGAAAGATGGAAGGCACAGGGAGAAGGGGACGACAGAGGATGAGATGGTTGGATGGCATCACCCACTCAATGGACATGAGTTTGAGTAAACTCTGGGAGTTGGTGATGGTCAGGGAGGCCTGGCATGCTGCAGTCCATGGGGTTGCAGAGTCAGACATGACTAAGCGGCTGAACTGACTAACTGAGGCTTCATATACATTTGATTTGAAGTCGGTTTGTAGCTTGGCTCACAGATTTGGTACTTAACTCATAGGATTTACATCTCTCAGGGTTCTTTAGTGATATTTCCACCTTCCTGGTCTTCAGTCATGGCCACAAAATAACTTTAGTGCTTCCAAGGAAGTACCTAGAAGTTTGTTTTTTAATAAAACCATTTTTTTTAATTATTGGACCAAAATTTTAAAAACAAAAATCATCAGTAAGCTTTAAGATATGAGAGATTTTAAGATCAACAGAAAGTAAAGTTTTATCTGATTGTAAATTCCATCATTTATACTCATGTTTTAAAAAAAAATGGAAGCTTAAGTAAATTTCAGACCCTTAGGGAATACTCTGATGGTTTGGTTGTGCAATCTATGGTGTCATCTAGTGGTAATTCCTTTAAATTTCAACCAAACGTCCCAGAGGGTTATACTAAATCATTAGAAAAATATGACTAAAGCAAAGTTCTCTAAATTAAATAGCTGTCAAATTATAGTCACCAGTTCTTTTAAAATAATTATAGATCAAAGGAAGTTATAAAGATTATACAGGGAGGATTGTGTACCCTATATCCACTTTTCCCTATAGGTTATAATTTATGTAATTATAGTACAATAGTACTTATTTATAATGTGAAAAGAAAGTGAAAGTTGCTCAGTTGTGTCCAACTCTTTGCGACCCCTTCGACTATACAGTCCACGGAATTCTCCAGGCCAAAATGCTGGAGTGAGCTGCCTTTCCCTTCTCCAGGGATCTTCCCAACCCAGGAATCAAACCCATGTCTCCTGCATTGCACGTAGATTCTTTACCAGCTGAGCCACAAGGGAAGCCCAAGAATACCAGAGTGGGTAACCTGTCCCTTCTCCAGCAGATCTTCCCAACCCAGGAATCGAAATTACTTACAAATAATTTATATATAAATAAGCTTATTTATAATAATATTAAATATAACAATACCCAAACCAGGAAATTGATATTGATACAATGAATGTTCTATGTCGTTTTATCACATGGGTAGATTTGTATAACCCCAGTGCAGTCAAGATTCAGAATGATTCCTTCAGCCCAGATGTCTCCTTTGTACTTCACTTCCATTGGCACATCTCTCATTTCCCACCATCTCTAACCTCTGAAAAATACTAATCTGTTTTTCATCTCTGTAATTTTACATCATAAAATCACTTGGGTATCAATCTGTTTTTCATCCCTATAATTTTATATCATAAAATCACTTGGGCATCAATCTATATTTTTCTCTATAATTTTATATAATAAAATCATGTGGGCATTCATCTGTTTTTTATCTCTATAATTTTATATAATAATATCACATGGCATGTGATTTTTTAGCATTGACTTTCTTCTCCACTCAGCATCATTCCCTGGATACTCATAGAAGTTTTTAATATCAATAGCCATTCCTTTTTTTTTTTGGTAATACAATTCAAGTTTATTTCATTTGTTCTTGCAACACAAAACTTAAGTACAGTATTATTTAGAATTCTGATATACATGAATTAGGATAATATGAGAAACCCAATTGTGTCAAATATATTATGTTGTGGAAAAAGATGAACTCAAATATATCAAAATGCACAAAGCATTAGTCTTTTTCCATTTACAAAATAGAATCAGTACAACTTAATTTTTAAAAAATTTTGCATGCAAAACACTGCACTAGCTTAAGTAGGACTCTCTCACCAGCTTCTTCTATACACAAGGAAGTATACAATATTGCATGGAAGAAAACAGCTTATTTGAAGTTTTAGGGATAAAAATCAAATAGGTACACATAGATTTGAAACCCATTATTGGAGTGAAAAAAGTCAGTCAATGAAGGGCCTACTTGCAATAGCCATTCCTTTTTATTGCTGAAAAAGGGAACATGTAGTATTCCATGTAACTTACCTCTTGTGGTGCAACTGGGTTGTTTCAGTTTGGGGCTATTACAAATAAAGATACAATGAGCAATAGTGTGAAAGATTTTTGTGAGCATTAGACAGCATCACCGAATCAGTGGACATGAATATGAACAAACTCCAGGAGATAGTGGAGGATAGACTAATTAGACCAATACTAGAAAGGGGATTGTGGAGAAGGCAACGACAACCCACTCCAGTACTCTTGCCTGGAAAAGGACCGAGGAACCTGGTGTGCTGCTATCTATGGGGTCGCTAAGAGTCGGACAGGACTGAGCGACTTCACTTTCACTTTTCACTTTCATGCACTGGAGAAGGAAATGTCGACCCACTCCAGTGTTCTTGCCTGGAGAATCCCAGGGACGGCGGAGCCTGGTGGGCTGCCGTCTATGGGGTCACACAGAGTCAGACACGACTAAAGCGACTTAGCAGCAGCAGCAGAAGCATGATTGATGGGTCATATGATGGATGTATGTTTAGTTTTTAAAAAAACTCCCAAACTATTTTCCAGAGGAGTTGTATCATTTAAATTCCTACCAGCAATATATGAGTGATCCAGGTTTTAGTCATTTTTATTAACATTTAGTATTGTTACTATTTCAATTTTTTTTTGCTTTCATAATAAAATTATGTGTAGAAAGCAATATCTCATTATATAATTTTTATTTATTTAATACCTAATGATTTTGAGCACTTTTCATGTGCTTACTTGCCGTTTGTATATCCTCTTTAAAGAAATATCTATACATGTCTTTGGTCTATTTTCTAGTGGATTGTATCCTTTTTGTTGATGATGAGCTCTTTGCATATTCTAAATATAAGTAATTTCTAGTATAAATGATTTGCAGGTATTTCCCCCAGTCTTTAGCTTAACTATTTAACTCCTTGACAGAATTCTTTCACAGAGCAAACCTTTAAATTTTTGGTGAAATCCAATTTGTCAATAATGTCTTTTATGGATCATATTTTTGGTGTCATGTCTAGTAACTCTTTACCAAGCCCTATGTCCTGAAAATATTATACTATGTTGGGTTTCTGGGGGGAATTTATCTAAGTTGAAGTTCACTTAGTTTCTTAAAGTTGTATGTTTATGTCTTTTGCCAAATTTAAGAAATTTTCAGTTATTATTTTTTTCAAATATCTTTTCAACCCTCTTCTTTCTCCTCTTCTGGATTCTTACTACACAAACATTAGATCTTTTCTTATAGTTTATAATCCCACAGATCCCTAAAATTGTGTTCATTTATTGTCAACCTGACTTCTCTGTTTTTGGATTGGGGAATTTCTGTCTGCAAGTTTTCTGCTTCTTTCCTCTACTCCGTTCTGTTGTTGAGCTTATTCGTTTGGTTTTTTTATTGAGGCTATTGTATTTTTCAGTTCTATAGTTTCCATTTGGTTCTTCATTTGGCTGCTTTAAAATCTTTGTCAGATGATCATAACATCTATCTACATCATCTTGGTTTTGGAGTCTGTTGATTCAAGTTGAGACTTTCCCAGCTCTTAGTATAAAAAGAGACTTATGTCTGAACCTGGAATTTTTATATTCTGTCATAAGACTCTGAATCATACTCAAATGTTCTGCTTAGCCGGCTTCTTTTTTTAAACTGAGTTATACTTGATGTATGATATTATATAAGTTGCAGGTGAATAATAGAGTGATTCAGAATTTTAAAGGTCATATTCCATTTATAGTTATTATAAAATATTTGCTGTATTCCCTGTGCTGTATATTCTTGTAGCTTATTTTATCCATAATAGTCTGAACCTCTTAACCTCCTCTCTCCCTGGTAACCACTGGTTTATTTAGCAGATTTCTTTGACATCATTCTGGTGGGAAAAGAGGGGCACCATTTTATTACTACTAAGTGGAGCTGAAGTCCAGTTTCCATTGAGATGCAGGATAGGGGAAGGGCTCTTCTTCACACCTGGATGAGAAAGAACATTCCGGCCACACTAAGCTTCCACTGATACCACCTTGGCTGAGAACAGCAGGTGTGTCTTATTTGTGTTCTGCACGTGGCTTCCACTGACACTTCCTGGGGTGGCCTTGTTACTACCACATAGCAGTGAAATCCTTGACTCCCCATTAGGCCTTCTCTGATATCACCTAACAGGGAAGGGAGAGATCCCTCTTATCTCTTTTGAAGTGGGAACCTAAGCTCCCCACTCAGCCTCTCTTAATGGGGAACAGTTTGTTTTGTTTTTTTTTTTTTCCCCCAGGCTGTATGGCTGGCTTAGGGCAGTTATTGTTGAAAACTTTTCGTCTTGTCTCTTTCTTGGTCCCTTGAATGGAGAAAAGAAATCTTTCCTTCAGGGTTTTGTTGTTGTTCTGTACTACTGGGATTTCCATTTCTGGCTTCTCCATTCCCCAGATATATCAGACAAAAAGAGGAAAAAAAATCAAGGAGCATACCACTTTGTTGCTTCTTGGATCCCTACATCTCTAGACAGTCTGACTTTTTAATCTCTACATTTCAGGTTTGTTTTGTATATAACATTCAGGGAAGGAATTTATATGTAATATGAGGAATGGAGAAAGTGTGTCTACTCTATCTAGTACAGAAATGGAAGTGGAAATCAGTTCCCACATTAAAAAAAAATTTACTGAGTTGTAGTTAACATAAAGTTAACCATTTTGAAGAGAACAATTCAGTGACATTGCTACTGCTGCTGCTGCTAAGTTGCTTCAGGCATGTCCGACTCTGTGCAACCCCATGATTGCAGCCTACCAGGCTCCTCCATCCATGGGATTTTCCAGGCAAGAGTACTGGAGTGGGTGCCATTGCCTTCTCCAAGTGCATTCAAAATGTACAACCATCACTTCTGTCTAGTTCCAAAGAATTTCCATTAATCTAAAATAAAACCCTTTATCTACTTAGCAGTTCCTCCTTACTCCCCACTGTCCCCAGCTCTTGGAAACTACCAGTCTTTATTCTGTCTCTATGGCATTATCCATCCTGTGCATCTCATATAAATAAAATCACACAACATGTGATCTTTTGTGTCTGGCTTCTTTCACACAGCGTATTGTTTTTGACGTTCATCCATGTTGTAGCACATGTCAGTACTTCATTCCTGAATAATATCCCATTGCATGTATATATCTCAATTTGACTTTCTGTTGCTGGACCTTTGGGTGGTTTCTGCTTTTTGGCTGTTGTGCAGAGTGCTTCTCTGAACATGTGTGTGTATGTACTTTTCCAAGTGCTCATGCATGCTCAGCTGCTAAATTGTGTCTGACTCTTTGAGACCCCATGGACTGTAGCCCCCAGGCTTTTCTGCCCTGGGGATTTCCCAGGCAAGAATATTGCATACTGCCTGAAGGAAGATCCTTCTCCAGAGTATCTTCCCAACCCAGGGATCGAACCCACATCTCCTGCATTGCAGGCAGATTTTTTACCACTGAGCCACCAGAGATTAATACTTTTTAGATATAAAGCTAGCAATAGAATTTCAGGGTTGGGTAGTAACTATATTTTAAGTTTTTGAAGATCTGACTGTTTTCCAGAGGCTCAATCATTTTACATTCCAGGCAGCAATGTATGAAGGGTCTGATCTCTTCATATCCTCACTAACAAATATAGCTTCTGGGTGGTTGCTGGCAATCCTTGGGTCCCTTGGCTTGTAGATACATCACTTCAATCTCTGATTCTCTCTTTACATGCCATCTGCCCTGTGTATCTGTGTCCAAATTTCCCTCTTACATGGACACTCTCATCCAGTCTGA
The DNA here is from genome assembly GCF_014754425.2 of Oryx dammah. Classification (NCBI taxonomy): domain Eukaryota; kingdom Metazoa; phylum Chordata; class Mammalia; order Artiodactyla; family Bovidae; genus Oryx; species Oryx dammah. The sequence goes on from NW_024070205.1 coordinate 13,596,565, forward strand.
ACACAACTTAATCACATTTACAAAGATTATTTCCAAATAAGGTCACATTTACAGGTACTAAGGATTAAGACTTTAACATACGTTTTTGAGGGACAGCATTCAAATCATAACAGTCCATTCCAGTTTCAAAGCACTCTAACTATTATAAATGTATCATGGGCACTACATCAGCCTTCCTAGGTTATTTGTAGCTTGTATCAGAAGCTCAGGATTCTATCCTGAACTCAGCGACTAACTGTCCTGTGACTTTAAATTAGGGTTTTCATGTCCCTGAGCTAACTTCTGGTCTGCAGAATGGAGAGCTTGGAGGAGGAGGATAAATCTGCTATTTCTCAAATTCCAGCTTCCAATATCATATCCACAGGACCTTGTGATATGTCAAGGCAACTATTATCTTCCCTGTAGGTTTTCCTTTTGTATACTGTTGTTATGAGCTTATTCAATCATCATGGTTTCCAGATTCTTCATAATCCTTATTGTCCTTCCCTAGGTATTCCTCAAATTATTATGTGCTAAGGTGTGGTAATTAGAAATGAACAAATAAATGTCCCATGTGTAGCCTGGCTCCTGAAGAAAAATAACATTAATAGACTGAAAGAGAGAGAGAGCAATGGAAGAATGAGGGAGAGGATACCAGGCAAACAACAGTCACAAGATGAAGGTTAACAATATAAACAAAACATTATTTAATGCAAAAAAAAAAAGGAACAAGGAGAAAGGATCTTAATGGGAAGTAGAATAAGATACCAAGAAGGCCATGAATTGTTATATAGACATGCTGCTGCTGCTGCTGCTAAATCACTTCAGTCGTGTCCGACTCTGTGCGATCCCATAGACGGCAGCCCACCAGGCTACCCCTGTCCCCGGGATCCTCCAGGCAAGAACACTGGAGTGGGTTGCCATTTCCTTCTCCAAAATATGCTAAGTAGTAGCTAATGGAATCTATAGCAATGTATCAAGTCACAGAGGAAGAATTCATACACTTCATAGAAATCTACAAATCAAGTAGATAAAGCCTATGAAACATACTATGATTGGAATGATTATGGTGTCTGATTAAACCATTTGATCATGAATTGGGTCTTAGTCTCAATATAAATGAAACCTGTTAATACATGAGGTATACTCACTTCTCTAAATGTAATAATGAAATTTGTCAAAAGAATATACATTTAGAAAATGCAAACTATCTGCTAAATGGCTTTAAAGTTGAAAAAAAGTCCAAAGTGCAAGCTTAAAATACCTTAGGACAGAAAGACTCCTGTTCAGTATAATTTATTATCTATAGAGTAGCCAAGGAAATTATTTATTATGTATGTATTTATTTTTGCTGTTTTAAACTTTCTATTTTTATTTTTAATATATTTTATTGAGGTACAGTTGATTTCCAATGTGTTATTTCAGGTGAACAACAGTGATTTGGTTATTATATATATACAATTTTATATATTCTTTTTCAGAAATGTTTTCCTTATAGGTATTACAAAATATTCAATATAGTTCTCTGTGCAATATAGTCTATCCTTGTTATCTAGTTTGTATATAGTAGTGTATATATATTAATCCCAAACCTTAGTTTATCAGTCCTCACACTTTTTCTCTTTGGTAAACATAAGTTTATTTTCTATGTCTGTGAGTATGTTTCTGTTTTGTAAATAAGTTCATCTGTATCGTTTTTCAGATTCCACATATAAGTGATATTGTATGACATTTGTCTTTGCCTGACTTCACTAAGTATGAAAATCTCTAGCTCCATCTATGTTGCAAATGGTGTTTTTTTTTTTTTATGGCTGAGAAGTATTTCATTGTAAAAATATACCACATCTTCTTTATCCATTCATCTGTTGATTGACATTTATGTCCTTTCCATGTCTTGGCTACAGTAAATAGTGGTACAGTGAATATTGGGGTGCACATATCCTTTTGAATTATAGTTTTCTCTGGATATATGTCAGGAGTGTGGTTGCAGGATCATATGATAGCTCTGTTTTTAGTGTTTTGTTTTCAGTTTTAGTATTTTTTTAATTGAAGTATTGTTGATTTACAATGCTGTGTTAATTTTTATGCTGTACAGCAAAATGATTCAGTTATATATACATTCTTTTTGTGACATTTTCCCCCATGATTGTTGATCATAGGATATTGAATATAAGTTCTCTGTAATTTACAGTATGACCTTGTCACTTGTCAATTCTATACATAAAGCTTATATATGCTAACCCCAACATCCCACTTACTTCCTCCCCCCAAATCCTCTTCCTAGGCAACCACCAGTCTGTTCTCTATGTCTGTGATTCTATTTTGGTTTCATAGATAGGCTCATTTGTGTCTTTTAGATTCCACATCTAAGTGACATCATATGGTATTTGTCTTTTCGTTCTGACTTACTTCACTTAGTATGATAATCTCTAGGTCCATTCATGTTACTGCAAATGGCATTATTTCATTCTTTTATGGCTGAGTAGTATTCCACTGTATATATGTACCACATCTTCTTTATCCATTCATCCGTCCATGGACATTAAGGTTTTTTCCACGTCTTGGCTATTGTGAATAGCGCTGTTCTGAACACAGGAGTGCATGTATCTTTTTTTTTTAATTTTTATTTTTACTTTATTTTGCTTTACAATACTGTATTGGTTTTGCCATACATTGACATGAATCAGCCACGGGTGTACATGAGTTCCCAATCCTGAACCCCCCCTCCCACCTCCCACACCATATCAACTCTCTGGATCATCCCCATGCACCTGCCCCAAGCATCCTGTATCCTGTATCGAACATAGACTGGCGATTCGTTTCTTACATGATAGTATACATGTTTCAATGCCATTCTTCCAAATCATCCCACCCTCTCCCTCATGTATCTTTTTGAATTAAACTTTTGTCCAGATATACGCCCAGAATGCGATTGATGGATCATATGGTAATTCTACTTCTAGGTTTCTGAGGAACCTCCATGCTGTTTTCCATAGTGGATGCACCAATTTGCATTCCCACCAACAGTATAGAAGGGTTCTGTTTTCTCCATCACCTCTCCAACATTATTTGTAGATTTTTTAATGATGGCCATTCTGACTGGTGTGAAGTGGTACCTTGTTGTAGTTTAGATTTGCATTTCTCTAATAATTGAGTGATGTGGAACATATTTTCATGTGCCTTTTGACTATCTGTATGTCTTCTTCAGAGAAATATCTATTTAGATCCTCTGCCCATTTTTTTGATTGGGTTGTTTGTTTCAATATTGAGCACATAAACTGTTTGTATATTTTGGAGATTAATCCCTTGTCAGTCCTATTGTTTGCAAACATTTTCTCCCATTCTGTGGGTTGTCTTTATTTTGTTAATGGATTCCTTTGATATGTAGAAGATTTTAACTAGGTCCCATTTGTTTATTTCTGTTTGATTTCATTACTCTAGAGGATGGATCCAAAAAGATTTTGCTGCAATTTATGTTGAAGAGTGTCCCACCTATGTGTTCCTCTAGAGAGTCATAGTATCCGGTCTTACGTTTAGGTCTTTAATCCATTTTGAGTTTATTTTTGTGTATGGTATTAGAGATTGTTCTAATTTCATTCTTTTACACGTGCTGTCCAGTTTTTCCAGTACCACTTATTACATGTTATTTATTTATTCATTTATTGCTGCACTGGGCCTCCACTGATGTGTGTGGGCTTTCTCTAGCTGCTGGGAGCAGGGGCTACTCTCTGTTGCAGTGCACAGGCTTCTCCTGGTGGTGGCCTCCCTTGGTGCAGAGCACAGGCTCTAGGGGGCACGGGCTTCAGTAGTTGTGACTTGCAGGCTCAGTAGTGGTACACAGGCTTAGTTGCTATGAAGTATGTGGGATCTTTCTGAATCAAGGATCAAACTGGTGTCCCCTGTATTGCAAGGCAGATTCTTAACCACTGGATAAGAGGGAAATTTCTCCCAGCACCACTTATTGAAGAAACTGTCTTTTCTACCAGGGAGATACTTTAAAACTTGAGTCAGATCATGTCACTTTCCTGCTCAAAACTTTGCCTTGACTTCATTTTTCAATTATAATATAACCTATATTTTTTAACCAGGGCCTTCCAGGCCCCATCTGCTATTCCTGTCCTTCAGCTTCCCTCTTTACTCTTTGTGCTGTTTCCACATCTGCTTCCTCCTGCTTTTTTTTTTTTTTAAACCCCAAGGGCTTTTACTTATTGTTCTCTATGCCTATTTTGATTTCCTTTTGAATACTAGTTTGGATTTTTCTTCTCAGTTTTGTTCAGCTTTATCTCCTGAGAGAGGCATTTTCTGTTCAGTTCATCTAAAAGAAGAGTTGAATGTAATTTTCATGAGGGGAAGAGCTATCTAGTTCATTCACTGCTGAATTCTTAGCAATTAGAACAGTGTTTGGAGCATTGTACGTGCTCAGTAAGTATTCATTGAGTGAATAAGTGAGAAAGAACGGACTATATAATAAGACCTGTGGAATCCAGCTAAAGTAGTATTTAGAGGAAATATTTAGCGTAATGAAACCAAAGTAATTGTTATTTAAAAACAGTTTGAAATTAAGTGATCTTTCATTTCAGGGAACCAGATAAAGTAAAACGGAATAAATCCAAAGAAACCTTAAACAAAGAAAGTAAAAAGAAGAAACTGATGAAACAGGAAACAGAACTAAAGAAATAACAAAAGTTCCTCGACAAAATGAAGTCTAATGTTTAAAAGGTAGAAAAGAGTGTGAAAATAACCAAATAAAAAGGGGAATCCACAAATAAGCAACATCTAGGCAGAAACAGGAGACTGACCTCAGATAATGAAGAGATGCTTTAAAATTATGAGAATACTACATACAACATTATGCCAACAGTTTATAAAATATAAATTACTAATATCAATTCATCAAATAATTTAAAAAAGCACCTTGACTAGACCAAGATTCATATAAGAAATTTTGTATTTCTAAAAATCCCTAGATTCCTACACTATTTGGGCAAGCTTTACTCATCTTCAAGAAACAATATTTAGTTATACAAATATCCCTGAAACAGGGTAAAGATAGGAAGCTACTCAATTCATTTTATGAAGATACCAAAACTAGATGAAGGCTGCACAAGAAAACTTGAAGCCAATTTATGAACACAAATGTAAGTGAAACAGTAATAAATTGAATACTGCAGTAAGTTAAAAGAACAGTACTTTAAGTCCTAGATTTTTTATGCTAGATTTTTCTCAGAAATTTTTGGATGGTTTTACATTAAAAAATTATTGTAATTTATTAAATACATTGAATGGGGAAGATTACTTGATATTATAATAGATATTGAAAGTCATTTGATAAAATCTAACACCTATTCACAAGTAAAGACACACACTCATACCTAACAGACAAGGAATAAAAGAAATTTTCCTTGACTGCAAAAAGGATACACACAAAACACTAAAGCAAATATACTCCTTGGTGAAAGTTTTGACACTCCCTATTAAAGTCAGGGAGAAGAAAAACACTGGCACTCTCTTTTCAGCTATTCAACATTGTATTGGAGGTTTTCAGAAATGCAATGAGTTATACAGATTGAAAAAAAAGAAAAGCTATTAATTTTAGAAGATAATGCTCATCAATCTAGAAAACCCAAGTGAATCGAGTGGCAACTTGTTAGCACTCCATGACCTTTGTGACCCTACCATACAATGTGGCTTCTGCCTCATTTCTCCCTGTCTGTGCTCCAGACACATTAAAAGTCATTCAGTTTCTTGACTCTTCTTCTCTTAATAGTCAAACTGTAATCTAAGGATCAAAATTATCATCTGGGGCCTCGTTAGCCATGAAAATGCCAGATTCTACTTCAGGTCTATTGCCTTTTAGTAAGACTCCCTCAAATAATTTTATTTTTCACATTCAACTTTCAGAAGCATTACCCTATATCACTTCTCTACTTAACGATGTTGCACGTGCTTTTTCTCTTTTTTTCCCCCAGGGTACTCTTGTCCTTCTTATTAATTTCCCAACTCAAACATATCAGCTCAAACTTCCCTAATATTTTAGACTGAGACAGGAGTCTCCCATGTGTTCACTCAGAGCACTCTGTACTGTTTCTTCATAGCATGGCACTTGTTATATTCTAAAATACTTGTTTATGTGACTCTTTAGTTAATGTCTGGCTCCTCCTGTAGACCATAGGTCCTTGAGGGATCATGTCTCTTGGGTTCACTCTTGCTTCCAGTGCACAAGGCCTGACTTCCAGTGGGCACTCAATAAATCTTTGTAGAATGAAAAAATGTAGTGGAAAGTCTGATCTACATGACACCTTCCTCTTGGTTATGAAAAGAACTTTTATTATTATTGTGACTTAAACTTTGCTTCAATTATATGATTAATTTGCCAAACAGAATAATGTGACCTGAAAATATGTCCGTTATCCTAAACAAGGTTTTCTTTTTGTATTTGTATTAAGACATAGTGGTGTAAACTTGTGATTCTCAATCCGGGATGAACTTCAGATCACCTGGAGCTTAGAAATATTCCAGTATCTGGGTCCCATCCCAGAGACTCTGATTTCATTGGCCCAGGCAATGATGAAAGTGTTATCTCTGGCACTCAACTGGACAAGCTCTCAAAAATAAAGTAAAAGAAAGTGAAATAATATTACCTTTCAGTATTCATATACGTAAATTATGAACCTGTGGCGAAAGCAAAGCTTATCTTAAACAAAAGTTGCTAAATTGCAATATTAAAAAGATGAAATAAAAATTAACTATATACAACTTGAAGGATTGGGCTTCCCTGGTGATCTAGTGGCCAAGACTCTGCACTCCCACTGCCAGGGTCCAGATTCAATCCCTGTTCAGAAACCGAGATCCCTCATGCCACAACTAAAGATCTGGCATGCTACAATTAAGACCTGGCACAGCCAAAGAAATTAATTAATTAATTAAAACTTGAAGGATTTTATCATCTGATGTTAGGTGCTCTAAACTGTGATGTCTATGTCATATTTTTTTTGTTCCTTCAAGGAACTGATTGGTATCATATCTTAAAGTGAAGTTGCTCAGTTGTGTCCAACTCTTTGTGACCCTGTGGACTGTAGCCCACCAGGCTCCTCTGTCCATGGGATTCTCCAGGCAAGAATACTGGAGAGGGCTGCCATTTCCTTCTCCAGGGGATCTTCCCAACCCAGGTCTCCTTCATTGCAGGCAGATGCTTTAACCTCTGGGTCACCAGGGAAGCCTATCATAGCTTAAAGAATCTTGGAATTACATTATTATTATCTTCTTCAGACATGTGATTAATAGACACTAATTGTCTAAGACTTTTTTCCATTATTTAGTGCCGGGGTCCAGCCTCGGTGGATCCAGGGTAATTTGAAGGGGAGACGGAATCGGCATCCTAGGAAAAAAGCTATTTAATTAGAAATATAAACAGAGATTAGAAAAGAATAGTGTAGTAGGAAAATTAGTGGAGAAAAAGATGCTGAATAACTTGGTTTATGTGGAATACCAATAAAACTCCAAGACAAGGAATCTGCACCATCTATGTAGGCCACCAGACCCCACTTGAATAGCGGAGGGTGCCCCGCCTTGGGCTCCCTCTCACGTGGATCTTAGAAGCCGGGGCAAGTAAGTAGACATGGCGAGCATCCACACTCCAGATGGGAATTCAGCCAGAAGGGGAAAGAAAAAACGATACAGGGGAATCAGTCTTTCCAGAAACTGATCTATTTTCTTTATTTTCAGGTTTGCTTATACACTTTGTGTTATACATAGGGATGAATACAGGGTCACGTGGGGTCAGCAGACCTGACCCTTGTCAAAATCAAGTGCTTCATATAAAAGTATACAAAAGTCTTAGGAGTTCTACATCATCATCTGGCCATGAGGCCTGCTGACATTTTATGGCACTTTCTGATAACGGTCAGTCAACCAGAAAACTTATTTTTCCAGGGGTGATTTTTTCTTAAACTAGGCACCACCCTCTGAAGGTACCAGATAAAGTTGCATTCCTATAGGGTGAGGGTGCAGGGGGTTATAATCAAGAAAAGGAATTTACTTAGCCTAAGGTTTAACATGATTAATATCAAAAGTTAATACTTATTTCTCCTATATGCTAGTTATATTCATTATAAGGGCAGGGAATATGGAGATTTAGCGGGAAATATTGGCTCAACAAATGAAAAACCCTTCACCAATATAATTTCTAATCAACCCACTATACTATACTAATAATTTTCTAACTTCTCAAAAGAATCTGTATTTAGAAAGTTTACAGCATCTTGTGCCTCTCACGGTTGGGAGGCTGTAAACAATCACATGTGGCCGGACGAACCTGCTCAGGCAGGCTAGAGAACCTTCAGAGGAGTTTGTAAGTTGAAACACTCTTGTCATGCCCAGGAATTTTTATTAACTTGGAGCTGTAAGTTAACTCCTTCTCCGAAAGAGGTGGTGGGGGTCAGCCCCCCGTAAAGTCAGAGGTGTAGGTGAGAGCATAAGACAGTAAAGTAAGCAGACTCTGGTTTGGGGGGTAGATGCTTGGGAACAGGGGGTCTCCTGAGGCTCGATCCCGCCTTTGCGTAATGTCGAGCCTCCTTCCTCATGACCTTTGCCACGGGTGGAGTTCCTCACGCTGGCTCCTAGCAGTTTAGATGACTCACAGTACTCAGAAAATTCATATTTCATACTCTTAGGTTATTATGTCTACAAATGTTAGAAAGTCATATCAGAGCTTTCTTATCCCTCAGGGAAGGACATGATATTAACTCTTTGGCTGAATTGTATTAAAGCCACCAGATAAAGACTGCAGGCAATACACTTTTAGTTAAAATCAGGTGTTTTTTTTTTTTTTTTAATTTCATTGGCTACTGCAAGGAGAATGTGCTTGGAAGAAACTATAGAGTGTGTTCAACAAGGGGGAATAGAGAGGGCTTGTGTTAAGTAGTTTTAAAGAGATATTAGGATAGAAGGATATTAGGATATTCTGGATTGGCTAGTCTGGAAAAGAGATGCTAGAGCAATTTGATATTTAAGGATAAGCCAGACAGCAATCTTTTTTTTTTTTTTCTTTTTCAACAATCATGAGTCTGTATCTATTAATGCCACTCTCTGAAGCACCTATAGGTCTTTTTGTTTATTTCTTTACAGTTTTTAGTTCATGTTATGTGTTTCCTTTATGGCCCTGGTTATTTTTGATTATGCCAGATTGGAATTGGAATCCTAGGAAGATGTAATCTTCCTCCAATGTGGATTTACATTTGCTTCTGCCTGGGTGCTTCATATTATTTCAGTGTTAGGCATTGATATAACTGAAGCTGAGACCCATTTTCTTCATTTTCTGGGCTATCAAATTCTAGTTCATTCCTGCTCCTAGAGTACAATTCTCTTTTTCTGAAATTAAGGAAAGAAGGTTCATCAAACACACTTTCAGTAGTTTCTCGATCTCACTCTGTTTCACAGACTTGTGAGGCTGTTGAAGCACCATTCAACTTCAGTGTTCTCCTTGGGGGTTAGTAAAGGAGCCCTCCAAGACTGGCAAACATCCCCAGGGGAAAAGTGACCCCAAACTCCAGAATTTTTTTCCAAGCCTCTGTCCTCCACTGGTTTCTGGCTTAGTAATTCTTCCCTATTTTATTAGTTCTAATATTCTATCAAGTCATTAAAATGTTTTTATATTTATTTTTTTAATTTGTTCCTTTTTAATTGGAATATAATTGCTTTACAATGTTGTGTTGGTTTCTGAGCCATACAACAATGTCAATCAACCATAAGCATGCATATGTCCCCTTCCTCTTGAATCTCCCTTCTACCTCCCACAGCATCCCACCCCTCTAGGTTGTCACAGAGCACCAGGTCTGAGCTCACTAGTCAAACAGCAAATTCCTACTGGATATCTATTTTACATATGGTAATGTATGAGTCTCATAATTTTTTGATCTAGATTTTCTAGTTGTCTTCAGCGGAAGGCTTGATCTACCTTTCCTAGAAGCACAAATCCATATCATATACTTTTTAAAAATAAATTATATTTTATTATACTAAAAGTTCTTGCATACAATTGTCAACTTCAGTTCAGTTCAGTTCAGTCACTCAGTTGTGTCCAACTCTTTGTGACCCCATGAATTGCAGCATTCCAGGCCTCCCTGTCCATCACCATCTTCCAGAGTTCACTCAAACTCACATCTGTCGAGTCGGTGATGCCATCCAGCCATCTCATCCTCTGTCATCCCCTTCTCCTCCTGCCCCTAATCCCTCCCAGCATCAGAGTCTTTTCGAATGAGTCAACTCTTCGTATGAGGTGGCCAAAGTACTGGAGTTTCAGCATTAGCATCATTCCTTCCAAAGAAATCCCAGGGCTGATCTCCTTCAGAATGGACTGGTTGGATCTCCTTGCAGTCCAAGGGACTCTCAAAAGTCTTCTCCAACACCACAGCTCAAAAGCATCAATTCTTCAGTGCTCATCTTTCTTCACAGTCCAACTATCACATCCATACATGACTACTGGAAAAACCATAGCCTTGACTAGACGGACCTTAGTCGGCAAAGTAATGTCTCTGCTTTTGAATATGCTATCTAGGTTGGTCATAACTTTTCTTCCAAGGAGTAAGCATCTTTTAATTTCATACTTAACTGTCAGATTAAGTATGACATGTTTATAAAACTCTTTCTTAGTAAGAATAAGCTGTTTTTCATTGCCTCACTCACCTAAACCATGATAGATAACCAAATTAATTGACTCTCTAGAAATCAGTTTGCTTTTTTTTTTTAAAAGAAGAGTCAGTTCTATGACATTTAACTTCTAGAGACTTGTTACATCCCAAGGCTCTACAATCAAGTCAACTAGATCTGTGTTTCTCCTACTGGGCCTTCTTTAATTAATTTAGAAGGCAACTCTCAATTTATGAAACATTGAGGCCCTCATGAGTAGATGTTCCCGTTATAATCCTCCACAAATTGCAGTAACACGTTTATTCATTTAGCTGTTGCTTTTGCAAGACTTGCCATCAAAGAAGGTAGAATGTCAATGGTAATTTTAGAGACATTACTTCATTACAAATGGATCTCAGAGTATAATTGGTTTCCTTTTCCTAAACCATGTGTATCATGCACATGTGTTAAAAGAAGGGTTGTTTGCATCAAGGCAGTTTTGCCATTACAGAATTCGCAAAGGGGCACAACAACAGAATCCCTTCCAAACTTACAGTTGAAACATAATATTTTTCTTCACCTACTTTCCTGATGAAGTTAATTTAAATTTAAACTAAGCTGAAGGAAGTTTATAGTTTGAAGGAAGATGCCCAGTTGGAGCCACAGGATTGGTGGAGCAGAGATGGAATATTTCCAAACTGAAACTTTTTCATAGAATGATTTAATGGTGACAATACAGGAGTTCCCAGAAAAATATAGTTTCCATTTTCCTTGCTGCAAGTGTTCATCTAGTTTGAATTGTTAATATCCCTGAACCTAGATGAACATCAGAGTCCTGGAAAGAAGTAATTTTCCAGTTATTTCCCCCCAGACAGGGCAAACAAAAATGCGGCAGAATAGAAATGGGCACAATTATTTGTATTACATGTATCTTGAAGAAATTGATTGAGCCCAGAAGTATTTGATTATAAAGTGTACATTTAAGAGATAGCTGAGATAAATGGGAATGTTAATAGCCATCTTCATGACTGGACAAACTTGGACCAGATACTTTATTCTGAATAATATTAACTAAGAAAGACATCAACAATGGAAACTTATCAAATCAGTAAGTTAGAAAACATGAAAGGAACTGATGGTGGCATCTGATGGTTTTTGCCTCAGAATTGAAAACAAATAACAACAAAAACACCTTGAAATACAAAAATCTTTAATCACTCTAAACTCAAGAGAGGGAACATAAATGACCAAATAAAAAAATCATATCTCATCTCCAGCAAAGAGGCTACATGTAGTTGCTGATCATTGCCTGCTTGGTCTTTCTATGTTGTTTCTGGGAATATAGTCTACCATTCTTTCCCTTCTGTAAGCAGCATACCAAGAAAACAGAAGCAACCCTTTAAAGGTTTTGTAAGAAACTGATATTGACTCAACCATATATCATTTTAATATATTGCTCCTGTGAGCAGAGCTATCTGAGATTATTGTAAGTCAAAAATTTCCCTTAGAAATTGTGAAATGAATTTGTTCCAATAAAGATGAGTCAGCCTTGTTAAAAGTGTTGAGGGAAATGATCATGATTTAACACTTAAATGTTGGGCAAGAAGTTCTACTCAGTCTTTTCTGAGAATTCTGGTGTTTAATATGTATTGATATTCTCAAAGAAAGATATTTGATTTATTGTTCTGTTTGGGGCCATACTACATACCTTGTGGGATCTTAGTTACCTGACCAGGGATTGAACCCATGTCCTTAGGAGTAAAAGTGCAGAGTCTTAACCTTTGGATGGCCAGGGAATTCCCCAAAATACTTGATTTTAAATCATGGACCTATTTGAAGATATATTCCTTAAAACTGTGTTGATTATCAGTTTGGTGTAAGTTCTTGATCTTCCATGGCGAAAACAAAGTCCATACAGATGATTGATATTATACTGTCTCATATGGTCAGATGATATTAACATTCTTGTGTTGGGCTGATCATGTAACACAGATGATGTATGAGTTCCATATTTCTGTTTTAACAAATTGCCACAAACAGTGGATTAAAATAAGACAAATGTATTACAGTTTTGAAGGTCAGAGGTCTTATCATTTTGAAGGCGGCTAAAATCAAGGTGTCAGCAGGATTGCATTGCTTCTTTGTTTCTAAAGAAGAATCCTTGCCTTGCCTTTGCCAGTTTCTAGAGGCCGCCCACATTTCTTGACTCTTGGCTACATCGCTATCTCCACTTCTTTTGTCATATCTCCTCTGTCTCTCTGATGGTCATGCCTTCTTCTTATTAGGATCCTTGTCATTTTATATTGGCTCACTATTGAAGATAAATGAAGTCAGGCATTAGTTAAAGTAATACAAACAGATTTTATTCAGTGACTACTGGAAATAGGGGGAGAATCTGAGTTTAGTTCTAATTTGTGCAGAGGTGCTTGGGTGTTTTAAAGGGAGAATGAGGGATTAAGGTGTGGCAGTGGCTTGGGCAGTATCAGGGAAATGAAAAACTGCAAAAAGCAGGAAGTGGGCATTGGTCTATTTAAAATCCATCTGGATTTGCTAACTGATGTTTATCATGGTTAGGCTCATTTCTCCCACAGAGACCAGGAGACAGGGGCCCTATCTTCAGATGTCGGTTGGAACAAACAATAAATTCTGTTGGCAACCTTGTTTTCTCTGGCAGGCAACTTTAAGGAGGGGCTAGGGTCTTCCTATGAATGCACCCTGGAGCTGTTAGAAACTATATCAGTGTTTGCTCAAGTCTTCATAGGCCATTATTGAGGCCTCGTGGAGAAGAGGGCTCAGAGGAGACTGATCAGAGTTTGATCAAGAAGAGAATCTTTGTTACTACCTAGATCATTTCTCCATCTCAAGTTTCTTAATCCCATTTGCATGCAAAATTCCTTTTTCCATATAATATAACATATTTATAGGTTCTGAGGCTTTTGTAGGGAGGTATTAGTCTGCCTACTATAGATAGCAATGACAGAACTATTCCACTCCCATCAAAGTATATCTCTCTTATCATTTTTAAGTTTTGATGGACTTCCAATCTATGATTGCACAACTGAACCTCAGAACAGTCTTTTTTTTTTTTCATAAGTCTTTTGAGACAAAAGACAAGTATCTTTGAGCCATTTGTACACATGGGAGCTTAAACTAAGAAATAGTGAGAACCTGCCTGATAGATATGAAACTATGGTGATTGTTCTAAAAACTGTTTCTGATTTATTAGTCACAAATTTTTTATACAATATGACACTGATTTTAAAGGCATTGCACACATGCAAAAATCTGGAAACTAAGCAAAACAAAACCAAGCATAATTTATGGCCTGAAAAAAAGGACTGCTTCAGAGCTTCAAAAGCATTTTCAGCGTTTATGGAAAGCTCATATCCGTATATTCTGACTGCTTTTCATTTCCCTCAAAAGTACTGTTTTAATTTCTTCAAGATTTTAGGTTAGTAGACACAAGGAAATGTTCTCAACTTTTAAAATCTACTTTATGCTTTGTTGACATAATCACAGAAGATATAACCCCCAGAGTTAATTTTTTTATGATCAACTGTGGTAATGGTGCTTCCCTGATGACTCAGCAGGTAAAGAATCCTCCTGCAATGCAGGAGACACAGGAGATGCAGGTTCGATCCCTGGGTTGGGAAGATCCCCTGGAGAAGGGAATGGCAACCCACTCCAGTGTTCTTACTTGGGAAATCCCATGGACAGAGGAGCCTGATGGGCTACAGTCCAAAGGGTCTCAAAGAGTTAGACACTACTGAGCGACTATGGACACAACAACTCTGTGATAATAGTGATTCTATCTAGTTTCCAGATTATTTATTCGTGTGATTACAAGACATTGAGTATGAACTATAAAAGCTCTATTTACTCAAGGGGTTTTCAGAGAGGAACTATTATCTTTACCACTGTATCCCTAGTCCCTAGCACAGTGTCTTGGACTTTGACAATCACTCATTGATGCAAATGAGTGAGCAAGTTCCATGCAGCTATGAGACATGAGTGTGAGGAGATCTCCTATGGATATGGCAGCACTTAACACAGTTGGGGTGAAGGGGGGTGTCATTTAGGACTGTGAGATGAGGGGATCTCCTAAAGTATAGTGTGAAAGAGGAGTAACAGTAGAAAGAATAATAACTATAGACCAGATGGGGATGGGGAAGGGCAAGGGCATCCTGGAATAGAAGGGAGAAGATGGTAGGCATGAAATTGTAAAGACCCTCCTATGACTTTAGCTTTCACATAATATGATATTGAAATTTTTCTTTCTTTAAATTTAAGAAGTGCAGGTTATTTTCTCAGGTATGTTTGTGTGTAAAAATTATTTGACTATTTGATGCTTGGTAAGCCACAGTAACCTAGGTTACCACTGAATAATATATGAATCTACTAGTAAAAGTCAAAGAAAAGTATTAGGTGCATGTGTGACATTAAAACAGTTGGAGATAACATCATAATTCTTAAATTGAAGGGAACTTTTTTCATGGAAACAAACCAAAAAAAAAGAGATTGATTAATTTGCATCATCAAACTATAGATAGTGGTTGTAATTAGAGGATGCTTGGACACTTGTAAAAATTTTGGCCAAAATAGTGAAATGAATCTGATGAAGGGACCCTATAAAGTGCCTCTCAAAAGCTTCCACACCTAACTTTCTTAGCCTCTCAGGCAAGTTAAGAAATTCAAACCTGAATTTCTATAGAACCTGGAAAAAAAACTATAGAACCTGGAAATCCTTTAATTTTCTATTTTTTTCCTTCTGATAAGAAGTGCTTAAATTATTACATTGAAATTTTCAAAGAAAGGTTTATGTTTTTATGATTTGAAGGAGTTAGCTTTTCAGTGTATTCAGCCAAGGGTCAATCCTAACTCCTTTATAAGTGTGTTTCATGTATATTATTTGCTCAGTAACTTCTCTATGCATTTGACATACTTGAAACTTTATTTCTCTCCCTCTGTGAATGTCATCATACTCTCAGTAGTTCAGACCATCTTGAGTCCTTTCTTCCTGTCTCACCCCACATCCAAACCAGCAGGATTTGTTTTTTTCCCCTTGTTTATTTCTGTCTCCTCCCCTTGAATGTAAGGTCTGAGGAAGATGACCTAGTGTTATTCCTATTCACAAACAAATCCTCAGTGTCTAGACAGAGCAGATACTAAATGTATAATTATTGAATGAATTAATAAAAATATGAGTGATGTCTTTTTGTACAAACTTTGCCTTCTTGTGAGATTTTTGAAAGGTGCAGAAAAGTGTAAAGTATAAGAAAAATGTAAAAAAAAATGTTTTAAAAATCCAAGGAACCCCTTTAATTTTGGTTTCCAGAAATAATCCCTTTTAATATTCTAACATATCCCTCCAAAAATCTAACAGTGAATATTTCCAGGTACTTTGCAACTGATGCCTAAAAAATGAATTCAAACATCAAAGAAAATTAAGTTTAAGGCTTTCAGGAACCCCTGGATATTATATTGACTGTTTAGATTTTTTATTTTTCCCCTCTCATAACTTCACATAAGCATTTACTCACATTATTAAAATTTGAAAATATATTCTTAGTGTTTGCATATTTCATTTCATGCATGTACTTTAATCTATTTGTTTATAGTTATGATATTAAGTTGCTTACATTTTTTTAATTTATAAGAAACATCATGATGAACATCAGTACATGATCTTTCTGGATGCTTCTTTGAAAACTGAAAAATGAATTACACCAAATGATAAAAACATTTTTAAGACTCTTGATGCATTCTGCTAAATAATTAACAAAATTATTTCTTAGAAATATAATAGTGTATATCTGCTAAGTTGAACATGGGTGCCTGATTTATTGTCCCTTTACTTTATATGTAAAATGAAAGTGAAAATGAAAGTCGCTCCTCTGTGTCCAAGTCTTTGTGACCCCATGGACTGTGTCCATGGAATTCTCCAGGCCAGAATACTGGAGATAGTAGCTCGTCCCTTCGCAACCCAGGGATTGAACCCAGGTCTCCTGCATTGCAGGTAGATTTGTTACCAGCTGAGCCACCAGGGAAGCCCTTATATGTAAAATATGTATATTTAATTTTTTACTTATGAACCCAATAAACTTTTTTCATTACTCTTCAGTTATTTGATCATTAGTGTGGCTGAGTGTTCAAAGGTTTTTCCTCACTGACATGTACATCTAACTAAAATATTATTAAACATATGACACAAAAATATACACATAATTTAAATATGCACTCTTAAGAATACTCAGAGATAGTAATAATAAACTAGACCCCTGTGCAGCCATAATTTATGGACTAGAACTCCTAAGACTTAAGACTCCTGTATATCCCATCCCAACCTATCTACTTTCCTCCTTACAGAGATAACCACTACCCTTAATTTATTTTTCCCAAAAAGTGTTTTGCTTAATTTTCCATTTAAAAGATTTTTAAAAAATTATTTATTGTATTAATTTTGGTTGTACTGGTTGTACTTGGCTGTTGTGCACAGGCTTTCTTTAGTTGAGGCGAGCAGGGGCTACTCTCTAGCCGCGGTGCGCGGGCTTCTCACTGTGGTGACTTCTCTCACTGCAGACCACAAGCTGTAGACATGGGTTTCAGTGGTTGCAACATGTGGGCTCAGTAATTGTGGTACACAGGCTTAGTTGCTTTGCAGTGTGTGGAATCTTCCTGGACAAGGGATTGGACCCATGTCCCATGCATTGGCAGGCAGATTCTTATCCACTGTACTACCAGGGAAGTCCTGGCTTATTTCTTTAAGACTATTTAATATCAAGATTATGTTCAGTGTATACTCTTGTTACATATTTTTATCATTTAATTGTCTCTTCAGAGATTCATCTGTGCTGCTATTGTTTTTTTCAGATCTACATAACATTCATAGCCATAACTCACCAATAATTTATTCACTGTAATTTAGATGGAAAATTGAATTATCTTCATTATTCAGTTATTTTAATTAATGAAGTTTTACTCTTATAATGTGTATGTATATTCTTTTATAGGAAAAAAAAGAATATGTATTTAGTTAGAATAATACAGGGGGTTGTATTTAGGATTTAGCATCAGTCCTTCCAATGAATATTCAGGACTCATTTCCTTTAGGATTGACTGGTTTGATCTCCTGGCAGTCCAAGGGACTCTCAAGAGTCTTCTCCAACACCACAGTTCAAAAGCATCAGTTCTTTGACACTCAGTATTCTTTATAGTCCAACTCTCACATCCATACATGACCACTGGAAAAACCATGGCTTTGACTAGACTGACCTTTGTTAAAAAGTAATGTCTCTGCTTTTTAATATGCTGTCTAGGTTGGTCATAACTTTTCTTTCAAGGAGCAAGTGTCTTTTAATTTCATGGCTGCAGTCACCATCTGCAGTGATTTTGGAGCCCCCCAAAATAAAGTCTGTTACTTATTCCATTGTTTCCCCAACTATTTGCCATGAAGTGATAGGACCAGATGACATGATCTTAGTTTTCTGAATGTTGGGTTTTAAGCCAACTTTTTCCCTTTCCTCTTTCACTTTCATCAAGAGGCTGTTTAGTTCTTCTTTGCATTCTGCTATAAGGGTGGTGTCATCTGCATTTCTGAGGTTATTGATATTTCTCCCTGCAATCTTGATTCCAAATTGTGCTTCATCTAGCCCAGAATTTTGCATGATGTACTCTGCATATAAGTTAAATAAGTAGGGTGACAATATACAGCCTTGACGTACTCCTTTCCAGATTTGGAACCAGTCTGTTGTTCCATGTCCAGTTCTAACTTCTTGACCTGCATACAGATTTTTCAGGAGGAAGGTAAAGTGGTCTGGTATTCCCATCTCTTCAAGAACTTTCCACGGTTTGTTGTGATCTGCACAGTCTAAGGCTTTAGTGTAGTCAGTGAAGCAGAAGAAGATGTTTTTCTGAAACTCTCTTGCTTTTTCTATGATCCAACAATTCAGTTCAGTTCGGTTGCTCAGTTATGTCTGACTCTTTGTGACCCCATGAACTGCAGCATGCCAGGCTTCTTTGTCCATCACCAACTCTCAGAGCTTACTCAAACTCATGTCCGTTGACAGTGATGCCATCCAACCATCTCATCTTCTGGAGTCCCCTTCTCCTCCTGCCTTCAATCTTTCCCAGCATTAAGGTATTTTCTAATGAGTCAGTTCTTCACATCACATGGTCAAAGTATTGGAGTTTCAGCCTCAATTTCAGTCCTTCCAAAGAATATTCAGGACTGATTTCTTTAGGATAGAATGGTTGGATCTCCTTGCAGTCCAAGGGACTCTCAAGAGTCTTCTCCTAGTCAATAAAGCAGAAGTGGATGTTTTTCTGGAACTCTCGTGCTTTTCCAATGATCCAACAGATGTTGGCAATTTGATCTCTGGTTCCTCTGCCTTTTCTAAAACCAGCTTGAACATCTGGAAGTTCACGGTTCACATACTGTTGAAGCCTAGCTTGGAGAATTTTGAGCATTACTTTGCTAGCGTGTGAGATGAGTGCAATTGTGTGGTAGTTTGAACATTCTTTGGCATTACTTTTCTTTGGGATTAGAATGAAAACTGACCTATTCCAACTGACTGTGGCCACTGATGAGTTTTCCAAATTTGCTGGCATATTGAATGCAGCACTTTCACAGCATCATCTTTTAGGATTTGAAATAGTTCAACTGGAATTCCATCACTTCCACTAGCTTTGTTCATAGTTATGATTCCTAAGGCCCACTTGACTTCACATTCCAGGATGTCTTGCTCTAGGTGAGTGATCACACCATCGTGATTATCTGGATTGTGAAGATCTTTTGTGTATAATTCTTCTGTGTATTCTTGCCAGCTCTTCTTAATATTTTCTGCTTCTGTTAGGTCCCTACCATTTCTGTCCTTTATTGTGCCCATCTTTGCATGAAATGTTTCCTTTGTATCTCTAATTTTCTTGAAGAGATCTCTAGTCTTTCCCATCCTAATATTTTCCCTCTATTTCCTTGCATTGTTCACTTAGAAAGGCTTTCTTATCTCTCATTGCTATTCTTTGGAACTCTGCATTCAAATGAGTATATCTTTCCTTTTCTCCTTTGCCTTTTGCTTCTCTTATTTTCTCAGTTATTTGTAAACTGTATAGTACAGTTATTAATATATATTACTTATATACACATTATACCTATTTTATATATATATACACACATTCTTTTTTATATTCTTTTCCATTATGGTTTATCACAGGATGCTGAATACAGTTCTCTGTGCTATATATAGTAGAACCTTGTCATGTATCTATCTCATATAGAACAGTTTGCATCAGCTAACCCCAAGCTCCCACTCCATCCTTCCCCCATTCCTCCCCCTTGACAACCACAGTGTCTGTTTTCTATGTCAGTGAGTCTTTTTATCTTTCCTAGGTGAGTTCATTTGCATCATATTTTAGATTCCACATATAAGGGATATGATATAATATTTTTCTTTCTCTTTCTGACTTACTTCACTTAGTATGATAATATCTAGGTCCATCCATGTTGCTGCAAACAGTGCAATTTCATTCTTTTTTTATGGTTGAGAAGTATTCCATTGTACATATATTCCACATCTTTATCCATTCATCTGTCCATGGATATTTAGGTCATTTGCATGTCTTGCCTATTGTGAATAGTGTTGCTATGGGCATAGGAGTGCATGTATCTATTTGAATTAAACTTTTGTCCAGATATATGCCCAGGAGTGGGATTGTTGGGTGGTTTCCTGAGGAAACTCCATACTGTCTTCCATAGTGACTGTGCCAATTTACATTCTCACCAACAACGTAGGAAGGTTCCCTTTTCTCCACACCCTCTTTAGCATTTATTATTTATAGACTTCTTAATGATGGCCATCCTGACAGGTATGAGGTGGTATCTAATTGTGGTTTTGATTTGCATTTCTCTAATATTAATAATTAGTGACGTGGAGCATCTTTTCATGTGTCTTTTGGGCATCTGTATGCTTTGGAGAAATGTCTGTTTATGTCTTCTGCCTGCTTCTCTTGGGTTGTTTATTTTTTCTTTGTTGAGTTTGTATGAATTGCTTGTATATTTTGGAGATCAAGCCTTCATCAGTTGCATGATTTGCAAATATTTTCTCCTATTCAATGGGTAGTCTTTTCACTTTGTTTATGGTTTCCTTGGCTGTGCAAAAGCTTGTAAGTTTGGTAAGGTCCCATTTGTTTCCTTTTGCTTTTATTTCTATTGCCTTAGGAGACCAAACTAAGAAAACATTAATACAGTTTATGTCAGAGAATGTTTTGCCGTGTTTTCTTCTAGGAATTTCATGGTATCATGTCTTATTATATTTAATTCTTTAATCCATTTTGAATTTATGTTTGTGTATGGTGTGAGGATGTGTTCTAATTTCATTGATATACATGTGGCTGTGAGACTGGAATGTCTTGTCATTCTGGAAAGCAAGATAGTACTGCTATCAAACACTGCTGGGGTCATAGCAAAAAGAAGTGTAAACTAACCTAAAGGTCTTACTGGTAGGATACTAGCAGCAATTAATGCATATCAAGTATATTTCTATCTACAAACTAATAATGCTATCAAAAGATTAAACAAAATAAAAATTCTTAATGGTCACTTTTGGAAGTTATTAGTAAAATAACTCTTTATTGTGAAAGTAGTAAATTAAGGGACAGAAGTATTTTCTTACTTTTCCTATATGAAATATTCCTCAAAGTAACTACAAAGTTAATGAGGGAAAATTCCCTCATAAGAGTATTCCAGCTAATGATCATGGAAGGAATGGTAAAACTAGCATTTCCCATTTTGCAACCCAAGTGAAATTAGTGGATCTGGGCAATGACTGTTAGTACCCAGCATCACATAAAGGCACAGCCAAACACTATATGTACACCCCTACCCATGAAGTATTCTTGCAAAGAATCAAAATTGAAGTCAAATAAATTTATTTACCTAATTCCACTGGAAACACAGGAAGCAGAGAAACACATTAAAGGGTATTATAGTACAGGTATATAATTAGCAAAATACAGGCTATGGAATACTTTACAGAAAACAACCTGATTTCTTCAAAAAAAGAATTAAAAGGCGAGAGGATGGAGGGAGAGCCCGTAAGCTAGGAGTGTCTAAGAAAGTATACTCTGAATGCAAGGTATAAATCTTTGGATCCTTTTGAAAATATTAGTGAAATAATAATCATTAGAAGGAGTTAGAATTAATTTTTAAGGTATGATAATGCTATTGTGGTTGTTTTTAAAGAGTCCTTATTTTTTAGATATACATATCAAAGTATTGGGGTTTCCCTGGTGGCTCATATGGTGAAGAATCTGCCAGCAGTGCAGGAACCCTGGGAAACCAGGGTTCAGTCCCTGGGTTGGGAAGATCCCCTGGAGGAGGGCATAGCAGCCCACTCCAGTGTCCTTGCCTGGAGAATCCCATGGACAGAGGAGCCTGGCGGGCTACAGTCTGTAAGGTTGCAAAGAGTTGGACCTGACTGAAGCAACTGAGCATGCACACACCTCAAAATGTTTTTAGATGAAATAATATGAAATATGGAATTCACTTGACAATCATCTGGAGGAAGAAGCCATAATGAAGCAAGATTGATCACTGATGAGTTGATAGTTGCTGAAACAGGATGATTCTTGGCTATTAGACTTTACTTTTGTATATGCATGAAAATTTTTTTTACTGTAAAAAAAAATACCAATGCCTTGATTCTGCCCCAGATTCCAATTCAAGTAGATGAGCTGGGGTGGCAGTAGATCCTTGACACAGTGAAATCTTATTTAGTCTGAATTAAGCAGGAAACCAGGAGCTGAAACTGAGCAGTTTCAGTTAAGACGGAGCAGACTGCAAAGTAGGTGTGTGATGGAATATAGACAGAGCCCTGGAGGGGGGTTGGGGGAGTTTGACTCTTGACCTAGTTTTACCCGTAGCCAGTTTGGTGAAATTAGACATGTCCCTTTACCTGTATGGGTAAGTTTCTTCATCTGATAAAGGCGAATTTAGGTTATTTAATTTCTAAACTTTCTTTCCAGCTTTTGTTGTGCAGGAGAGGAGCGAATGATCTTGAGTGTATTGAGGTGCCCAGTCTTATACCATTATTGCATTTTCTTAACTATTTTTTTCCAACCAAATGATCCCTTTGGCCTTTGGGGATAAATATGTTTGCTTTCGCATGGAACTTAACTGAGCTTTTCTACACTCTCAGGACTGTTTACATTGAGCTGCTCCCCTTTCTGTGTGGCTCAGCTAGTAACAGCCGCCTGGTCTGCTGTGCAGTCCTTTTCTTTCACTGTACATGTATTTAACAAGTTCTGTTGAGTTAAGGGAGTGTGTTAAAGACTGAGGCAAAAAACATTTTTTAACCAAACAGGCAGCGATAAACCATGATTTTTGTCTGTGTAGAATGTATGGTTCTAAGTGGAGAGTTACACAAGCATACGTGCCATACAGTGAGTTGAGCGTGGAAATGTATAGTACGTGGACAGCTGGATCAGTGGGGAAGTATCAGAACTTTGTCAACAGGGGATGGCAAGAGCATTTTTGTATATTTGATATACATTTGTGGCAATGGTGTAAAGTGATCTCAGTTCACTGAGGCAAACCAGCTTAGTGGTTAACAAAATGGATCTCTCAATGTGAGGCTTTTTGGTGCTTGAAAACTGGGTCTATTAGCTGGTTATTAGCTGATGAGTTAGGACAGGTTATTAACCTCTTTGCTTCGAATCCCTCATCTGTAAAGTGGAGATCATTATTCATATGATATCCACTAAATGTGTATTGCTTTCACATCATCATAGAGTGGAAAAATTGTAAGCTAAACCATCATAAGTCAGAGATTGCTGTCGGACCTTTGTTCATGGGGATGTTTTGAGGATTAAATGAGTTAATAAATGTTAAGCACTTAGACTAGTACCTATCTCAGAGTAAACACTTCATGGCACATAAAAGCGGAAAATGTGGAAGCAATGACAGATTTTATTTTCTTGGGCTCAAAAAATCACTGCAGATGGTGACTGCAGCCGTGAAATGAAAAGACGCTTGCTCCTTGGAAGGAAAGCCAGGACAAACCCAGACAGACCCATATTAAAAAGCAGAGACATCATTTTACCAATAAAGTTTCATATGGTCAAGGCTATGGATTTCCAGTAGTCATGTATGGATGGGAGAGTTGGACTATAAAGAAAGCTGAGGGCTGAAGAATTGATGCTTTTTTTTTCTTTTTTACTTTATTTTACTTTACAATACTGTATTGGTTTTGCCATACATTGACACGAATCTGCCATGGGTGTATACGAGAGATGATATGGGGTGGGAGGTGGGAGGGGGATTCAGGATTGGGAGCTCATATACACCCGTGGCAGAATTGATGCTTTTGAACTGTTGTGTTGGAAAAGAGTCTTGAGAGTCCCTTAGACTGCAAGGAGATCAAACCAGTTAATTCTAAAGTAAATCAACCCTGAATATTCATTGGAAGGGCTGATGCTGAAGCTGAAGTTCCAATATTTTGCCCACCTGATGCAAAGGGCCAACTCATTGGAAAAGACCCTAATGCTGGGAAAGATGAAGGCAAAAGAAGGGGACAACAGAGGATGAAATGGTTGGATGACATCTGACTCAATGGACATGAGTTTGAGCAAACTGGGAGACAGTGGAGGACGGAGGAGCTGGGCGTGCTATAGTCCATGGAGTCACAAAAAACTGGACATGACTTAGAGACTGGATAACGACATTGTGTAATATGAATAAATACTGTGATTTTATATAGTATATAATTATGATTTTTGTTATTCGCTTATGGCATTGAAAAATACTTTGATTAGTGTCAATTTTGAAGAGCATTGCCCCGGGAAAAGATATGATTGTCATAATTCTGCCACATATAACTCAAAAGAGAGCATAAAATATACCTCCATTACTTATGAAGCAGTATAAAATAGAATTATAAAGTAAAATAGCGTAAAAAAGAATGTGCAAAGAAAAGCAACACATTCTGAGAAAATGAAACAAATGCAGGCAATTATAAACATGTTCCTGGAGAGAATTCACATTAGGCTGAAAATTATGGTGAATAATTTAATTTGACATATTTTAATCAAATGTCCTGAATTAGAAGTCACAGTTAAATATATCCATGATGAAATATTGTCATCTGGAACCACATGGACATATAATAGAGAAAGATGCATTTTTCTTTATTTTCAAAAACAGATGTTCTGAGGTTTGGAAATTTTTATTTGTGCCTATATATCACTAGAGAATATTAAAATTATTCCCTCCTTATATGACTGAAAATCTGTTTCATGAGAAGAATTATAGCTTCACTGGTTTTTATTTTGCAGGACAGTCTCAGGATGGTCTGATCTTAAAAACATGAGCCACATCTTTTAGGAGTTTAAATCTTGCCCTAATAAATAGTAGTCACCACATACCTAGCCAATCATAACAAAAACATGTGTTAAAAATATTTGAGCTGGAGAGAAAACATGTTCCTTGGGGGCCCAGTGGATCTCTTGAGGTCACAGAAGAGGCCATCTCAGAGAAAGCAAATGTTCTTTGGCTCTTACGGGATAATTGAAGCCTTAACCATTTTAAATGAATCAGTGGCTGGGTTGGTGATAGTGGTGAAAACTGTTAGTGTCTTTGAAAGGATATTTTCTTTTTGAGCAATGTCTCAGAAGTATATATTGATACAATTAGCTTTTTAAAGGATGATGAAAAAAACACGTAGACACCTATTCATGGAGGTGAACTGCAAGTAAAGGGAAAGACCATTCCCTGGGTCCATATAAAGCCAAGATTGTATTGAATATTTGAAACAGGGATTTTGATTAAGAAAGCTTCCTTTATTCATATATGGTTTCTTCATTTAAAGACTTGAATTTTAGTGGCTTGTTTTGTGAAAATCCAAGCTCCTTCCTTCCCTCCCTAATTTCTAGCATCATCAAGCAGATTTCAGCATGTTGAGGAACATTTTGTACTTGATGACTGATGAGAAAGATAATTCTTAAATTACCCATGAGTTTGTACCCTGTGACAATTTTTGCCAAACAGTAAGACTTCTACAGTTCAGTCGCTCAGTTGTGTCTGACTCTTTGTGACCCCATTGACTGCAGCATACCAGGTCTCCCTGTCCATCACCAGCTCCCGGAGCTTGCTCAAACTGATGTCCATCAAGTCGGTGATGCTACCCAACCATCCCATCTTCTGGAGTCCCCTTATCCTCCTGCCTTCAATCTTTCCCAGCATCAGGATCTTTTCCAGTGAGTCAGTTCTTTGCATCAGGTGGCCAAAGTATTGGACCTTCAGCTTCAGCATCAGTCCTTCCAATGAATATTCAGGACTGATTTCCTGTAGGATTGACTGGTTTGATCTCCTTGCAGTCCAAAGGATTCTCAAGAGTCTTCTCTAACACCCACAGTTCAAAAGCATCAATTTTTCCGTGCTCAGCATTCTTTATGGTCCAACTCTCACATCCATACATGACTACTGGAAAAAGCATAGCTTTGACTAGATGGACATTTGTTGGCAAAGCAATATCTCTTCTTGTCAATATGCTGTCTTGGTTGGTCACAGCTTTTCTTCCAAGGAGCAAGAGTCTTTTAATTTCATGGTTGCAGTCACCATGAAATCACTGCAGTCATCTGCAGTGATTTTGGAGCCCAAGAAAATAAAGTCTGTCATGGTTTCCATTGTCTCCCCATGTATTTGCCATGAAGTGATGGGACCAGATGCCATGATCTTAGTTTTTTGAATGTTGAATTTTTGTGGTGTAAGTGAGGGGTTCTGTGGAAAGTTCTTGGGTCATGATGGAGCTTTATTCCTTTAAAAGAATCCCCTGTTTAAATACATACATTGCACAAGGAAGGAATAGAGTTACTAACTAGCCTTTCATTTGCAATCAGGCCACAACAAAGTAGTTCTTGTGAAAATAGGACCCTGGAAGGGGATCTAGAGAGAACAAGTATTAGAAATCAGGTATGCAGGCTTCAAAATTATAAGAGGAAAATCACAGTGTAATCAAGAGCCTGATTTTCCTTCTTTCTTTATTGTCTAATTTATTTTCTGAAAAAATAGTGTGTGGAAACCTCAAGAAAGGAGTCATAACCTTATTTCTTGAAAGAAAATAAAGGATTAGTCACTTAGTCATGTCCAACTCTTTGCAATGCCATGGACTATAGCTTGCCAGGCTCCTCTGTCCGTTGAATTCTTCAGGCAAGAACACTGGAGTAGGTTGCCATTTCCTTCCCCAGGGGATCTTCCCGACCTGGGTCTCCTGCATTGCAAGCAGATTCTTCATCATCTGAGCCACGAGGGAAGTGTGTATATTTTCTTTTAAAAAAAAACTTATTTATTTTAATTGGAGGTTAATTACTTTACAATATTGTATTGGTTTTGCCATACATCAACACGAATCTGCCATGGGTATACATGTGTTCCCAATCCTGAACCCCCCTTCCACCTCCCTCCCCATACCATTCCTCTGGGTCATCCCAGTGCACCAGTCCCAAGCATCCTGTATCATGCATCAAACTTGGACTGGTGATTTGTTTCATATATGATAGTATACATGTTTCAATGCCATTCTCCCAAATCAACCCACCCTCTCCCTCTCCCAGAGTCCAAAAGACTGTTCTAGACATCTGTGTCTCTTTTGCTGTCTCACATACAGGGTTATCCTTACCATCTTTCTAAATTCCATACATATGTGTTAGTATACTGTATTGGTGTTTTTCTTTCTGGCTTACTTCACTCTGTATAATCGGCTCCAGTTTCATCCACCTCATTAGAACTGATTCAAATGTATTCTTTTTTACTTTTCTACTTCTTGCCTACTTCCTTTTTATCTTCTTTATATGTGTGGCAACTCACTCATTTTCTTCAGATCTATTACACACATTTACTCACACTTGCCTTTCAATAGGAATGAGTATTATACTGTAGCTGCTCACTAAGTGTCCATATCTTCATTAGGCTGTGATTGTACTGTCCCATTCTAAAGATGTCTGAATGTATGAGCTGTCTTCCAGATGTTAATCAGCTCATATTGTTTCCTCTTAAACTATGTGTACTTCCTGACTTAGAAACCTGGGAAATAGACATCACTACACATAGATGATGATGATAGTGATAGCTGGTTGGAAACTATTATTATTCCCATTTTACAGATGAAGGAATTGAGACGCCTGGAACTCAAATACCCTGTCCAGCACCACACTGGAGATAACCCAGTCTGTGTGTTTCCGGTGCTCATGCTTTTAATTCATTACCTTTACTCAACTTTTACCTATAGTTACTCAAATAACTAAATAATATTTGTATCAAAATTTACAGATTATTTTGTGCATCTTAGTTGAAAATAGTCTGTTTCTATCGTTTCTTCTGTCTGCCTTTCTTGGGAAATCTCAAGGTCACGTAAAGGGTCCATTTGTTGAGGGCCTTGCTTTCTGTTGGCAATAGCCACTCGTATGCTGCACCTATGTGTACCTGTGACCTGGGAAGTCATTTCACTGAGGCTCCCCTGGGAGTTTCTTGGGTATCTCTCGTTGGGAATGGTTTCCTTAGCCCAAGCATGAGATGGTGTCAGGGATCAGATATGTGATGCCTCCGCAGTGAGTCACACACCCCTCTCCTCCTGAAATCTTCTTGTCCTGCGTCTCCCTGGACATCACCAACTCTGCTTCTCTACTTGGAGTTACTCAGCCCTGCTGTCCTTTCAATCCTGCTCAAAAGTGGGTGGCTGTCTTGACCCAATGGAGCAGTTTAACTCTTGAATTTTCTTTTCTTGAATTCATTTGCATGAAATACTGAGATACTTCATACAATAATCACCATGCCCTTCCCAATAATCACCGTGGATTATCCATATACTCACACTTTCAGCCCACACAGACCTGTATACATGTTTCTATTTCTCTAAGTGTAGCGGCTTTTCTCGTGGCTCAGATGATAAACTATCTGCCTGCAAGGCAGGAGACCCGGGTTCAATTCCTGAGTCAGGAGGATCCCCTGGAGAAGAAAATGGCAACCCACTCCAGTACTCTTGCCTGGAGAATCCCAAGGACAGAGGAGTCTGGCAGGCTACAGTCCATGGTGTTGCAGGAGTTGGAATGACTTAGCGACTAAAACCACCACCAAGTAATGGCACGTAGTAGGTGCCAGAGAGGTCTTCACCCCTAAACTAGGGCCAGAGAGAAGTCACCTTGGAATAGCTGAGGATCATCTTCTTAGTTCTAGGGGAAAAATTTGGGGTTCAACTCTAAGAGAGAGAAAACATTTTGACCAGTTCTCTTGGGGTGACTTGTTCAGATTCAGGGAAGTAGGTTGTATAGGTGAACTGTCTAAGTGAACTTATTGACAGAAGTTACATCAAGTGTTAGTATTCAGATACAATATGGAGACAGGGTCCATGGAGCTAGAGATAGTCTTTCCCCAAAGCATTGTTGGGAAAGGGTCCTATCCTGGCACCCACAGGATCAGGTCTAGCCAAGGATTCTATTTTTACCCTAGGCTTTAGATCCAACATGTATGAATATCCTTGTTGGTAGAGAGAATACCTTTCTTACCAGCATCTTCCATGCTAAGATTCATTCTGGATTGCCTGGTGTCTTCTGCCAAAGTAACTCCACTACTGTCATGCAGCTTGGTTCTATCACAGGCCAAATTTTTACAACTTCATACCGGTAGGGAAATCACAAATTAAAAGATCTTCCATCATTAGGAACCTGGGCATCCTGTCTAGGGGCTCTTCCACTAAGCATAACACTGGGGGATGGATAGACAGCCATAAAGAGATTGGTTTCTGTGTGGAGCTATGTAGCTGCCCATTGGCTGTGGCTTTTATCAGAGTCGGAGCTTTGCATTACATTATAAACATCAAGGCGTGATTCACCAAGGCTGACTTATCATTAGAATCAGTGACTCTCTAACATAATTGTGTACATCAATAGAGGTCTCAGGTAAACTGGTCCCTGTTTCTCCAGACTCTTTTAAGTATGAGGGGAATCTTTGGAAGTAGGAGCCTGGGGGATGATAGTCTTGATTTCTAGAAAATCTGCTGTTGCCAGAGGTGTGTGCTTAGTCGCTCAGTTGTGTCTGACTCTTTGCAACCCCCTGGACTGTAGCCTGCCAGGCTCCTCTGTCCGTGGGGATTCTCTAGGCAAGAATACTGGAGTGGGTTGCTGTATCCTCCTCCAGGGCATCTTCCCAACCCAGGTATCAAACCCAGGTCTCCTGCATTGCAAGTGGATTCTTTACCATCTGAGCCACCAGGGAAGCTCACTGGAAGAATACTGGAGTGAGTAGCCTATCCCTTCTCCAGGGGATCTTCCTGACCCAGGAATTGAACCGGGGTCTCCTGCATTGCAGGCAGTAGGCTTAACCATTTGCATTTTGGAAATAGAAGCCAGTGTGAATAGACACTCCAGATATCATATGCTTACAGTCATATGTATATATGTGGCTGTGTATATATTTAGGCATATAAAGGGAGAAGGGAAGGAGAAGTTAACTGAATAGTAACGTATCATCACTAGGAAAACAGAGTAGATACCAGACTGAGGTTCAAAGTATGGATTTGATTCATTTTCTATAAAATAGAATGTCTGTTAGTTCTGCCAATAAATTCAAATTATTAGTTATGACTGTAACTTAAGAATCATCCAGTATAGATACAATATCACAACCACGATTTAATAAAAATCAACTAAAAAGTTGGGCAAAATTTCAGACATGCTAAGCAGTTATAAGGATTTTACATGTCTCTGTCCTGACTTTCTTCCAAACTGCTAAATATGAAACACTCTCGTACATGTTGAAATGTTGATCTCAGTAGCATCCCTAGCTTATGTGACACACCGATGGAGAGGCTTCTGTCAGTCAAGTGACCAATGTTCTGATTTGCCTAGGATGGAGGGGGATCCAGAGATGTGAGATTGTCATTGTTAAAACTGGGAATGTTCTGGGCAAACTAGAACAAGTTGGTTACCCTACTGGTCAAACACCTCTTCTTGAAAGGGTGATCAGTGTACTTGGGTTTCTTCCACTTTGTGACTTCAACATCTTTACCATTTGATTTCCAAGATTGCCTTGAGGGCTATATTTATTCCCATCCAGCCAGAAAAGAAAAAGAATATGGAAGCTACCATGGGCGTCACATATGAAAAATGCAGTATCTGTGAGGTGCAATAAAGCAAAGAACAGTGAGGTCTGCCTGGTATAGCACTTCCACTTGGCTGGAATTTGGTCATATGGGTACATGGAATTTTAACAAAGTCTAGAGGAAAATAACCTATGTGTGTTCCTGGGAGGTAAAGGAGAATAGCTAGTCAATCTCTACCCTATCTAAGGAGGTTGGCCCCAGGAATCAGGGTTTCAACCCTGATAAAGATCATAGTGGATAAAGATGGCATTGGAGCAGTGAAGTCACCCACCTTTGGGGACCATGCTTTCATAGACAATATTATTATCAGTGACTTATGTGAATTAATGCTCTGTACCTTATGTAAGACCCCTGAGATTTTTGTGAAGATGACATCAGTAATGACTCAGTTTGACATTTTCTCCATTCAGGGAGAAAAAAGTTAAATCTGATTCAGACGATGTTTTTAACTATTGCTTCAAAACAAACCACCACAAAATGTCAGTGGCTTAACACAATGAGCTCTTCTCTATTACATTTCTTTATTGGTGAGTGGGCTGGCTTTATCTGACCTAGACAGGGCTTGGTTCTATTCCGTGGGTTGGATACAAGTCTGTTGAATGTGTCCCTCATCCTTCTTGGATCAGCAGCGTGTTCTTATGGAGAAAGGCAGAAATACAAAAGGAGTGAGCAAAAACATATCCTTCTTCTTAACATTTGGGTTCAAACTTGGTCCATTGTCTCTCCTCTCATATTTCATTGGTCAAAGCAAGTCCCATGGCCGATCCCAACATCCATGGAGTAAAGAAGCATGCACCTCTCATGGAGATGAGGAGAGAGAGTGAACATACGCTTATTAATAATTTACCACACAAAAATGAAGTAAAGGTTATATATTACCTGAAGTTGAAATTATGTTTACTTCTTAAAGATAGAAGTTCAAGTAAGGAAGACTGAAAACTGTCTCAAAAATAGCACAAAGTTTTGGTGTCTCTGTGACAAGAAGGAATATACAGAAGGACTCACAAAGGACTGGAATAGTAGTCCGTCACTATTGAGGATAAAATGGCCTGTGTACTGACCCAGCCATCTTCTGTTCCCCTGATTGCTATGCTGTGCTTCGTCAGTCATGTCCGCTCTTTATGACCCCATGGACTGTATGTAGCCTGCCAGGCTCCTCTGTCTATGAGGATTCTCCAGGCAAGAATACTGGCTTGGGTTGCCCTGCCCTCCTCCAGGGGATCTTTCCAACCCAGGGATTGAACCCAGGTCTCCTACATTGCAGGTGGATTCTTTACTGTCTGAGCCACCAGGGAAGCCTAAGAATACTGGAGTGGTTAGCCCCTTCTCCAGGGAAACTTCCCAGCCCAGGAATTGAACCAGCGTGGCTTCCCATGTAGCTCAGCTGGTAAAGAGTCCGCCTGTGATGTAGGAGACCTGGGTTCGATCCCTGGGTTGGGAAGATTCCCATGGAGGAGGGCATAGCAGCCCACTCCAGTATTCTTGCCTGGAGAATCTCCATGGCAGCCTGATGGGCTACAGTCCATGGGGTCGTACATGACTGAGCAACTAAGTCCAAAGCACTCCTGCATTGCAGGTGGATTCTTCACCAGCTGAGCTACTATTATCCCTGCTGCTTTCTCTGAATGCACTGAAAGAAAGGGTCTCATTGAGTCATCGGTGCTTCTGGTCACCCGGTATTGGGCTGTGTCTCCTCTTCTGTCATCTCACGGCTTATTGAACTTCTCTAGGTATTAGTACCTATCACTAATTCTACCAGTTAGCAGGTCACAAGACAGTCTGTATAGAAAATTGCCTCAATGGGAAGTACTGGGCATAGCAGAGATTAAGATGTTATGAATTCCCTGAACATTGTCATTTCTTCATCCATTTGCTCATTTTTCAAATATTCATCAACTGCTTGAGGTAATGAATAAAAAGACACAAACCTGTGCTGTGGGAAAACACAGTTTTATGGGAGAGAGAGAAATACAAATAAATCTGTGTTCCTTGAATCTATAATACTCCTCAGGTCTACAGCACATATCTTTCAAAAAATTTTAATGTTTCTAAAATATAAAAGTATCTTATTATTGATATCAATACAACAACTTTATAGGAATTAGGCAGTGAATAATGTGTGATATAGTTGTGCATATACAAACAGCTTTTTATCAAATATCATTTATTGCATTCTTGGTTAAATTGTTTATATTGGTAGTTTAATCTGGTTTGAATTTTTTAACTTTAATCCTTATTTTTACTTGAAATGAAAAAAATAACCTATGATGCAATATTTTTGGACTATATAATTTTATTTTAATCTCTATAACTGCTTGAGCATAATTTTTAAAGAATAAACGGCATTATTTTAAGATTCTAAATTTATTATGCATAATTATTGAATAATTAGCAGCTCTAACTGAGGAAAAGTATTACTGAGGTATAGAAAGAAGAGCAAAATAAGTAAAAGTTTTGATCATGATAATTGCATTTTTCTGAACAATGTGTTTTTGTCCAAAACTGTGGAATATGCTTCAAGGGATGGGAATACCAGACCACCTCACCTGCCGTCTGAGAAATGTGTGTGCAGGTCAAGAAGCAATAGTAGAACTAGGTATGGAACAGCAGACTGGTTCCAAATCAGGAAAGGAGTATGTCAAAGCTGTATATTGTCACTCTGCTTATTTAACTTATATGTAGAGTACATCATGCAAAATGCCGGGCTGGGTGAAGCACAAGCTGGAATCAAGATTGCAGGGAGAAATATCAATAATCTCAGATACGCAGATGACACCACCCTTATGGCAGAAAGCAAAGAAGAAATAAAGAGCCTCTTGATGAAAGTGAAAGAGGAGAGTGGAAAAAGTTGGCTTACAATTCAACATGCAGAAAACTAAGATCATGTCATCTGGTCCCATCACTTCATGACAAATAGATGGGGAAACAGTGGAAGCAGTGAGATGCTTTATTTTGGGGGGCTCCAAAATCACTGCAGATGGTGACTGCACCCATGAAATGAAAAGACTCTTGCTCCATGGAAGAAAAGCTATGACAAAACTGGACAGCATTTTAAAAAGCAGAGACATTACTTTGTCAACAAAGGTCCATCTAGTCAAAGTTATGGTTTCTCCAGTAGTCATGTATGGATGTGAGAGTTGGACCATAAAGAAAGCTGAGTGCCAAAGAATTGATGTTTTCGAACTGTGGTATTGGAGAAGACTCCTGATAGTCCCTTGCACTGTAGGAGATCAAATAAGTCCATCCTAAAGGAAATCAGTCTTGAACATTTATTGGAAGGACTGAGGCTGAAGCTGAAACTCCTATACTTTGGCCACCTAATGCAAAGAACTGACTCATTGGAAAAGACACTGATGCTGGGAAAGATTGAAGGTGGGAGGAGAAGGGGATGGCAGAGGATAAGACAGTTGGGTGGCATCTTTGACTTGATGGACAACATTTTAAGCGAACTCTGAGAGTTGGTGACGGACAGGAAGGCCTGGCATGTTACAGTCCATGGGGTCGCAAAGAGTCAGACATGGCTGAATGACTGAATTGAACTGTCCAATATAAAAAACTGGAAATAGAACTGCCATACAACCCAGCAATCCCACTGCTGAGCATACACACCAAGGAAACCAGAATTGAAAGAGACACGTGTACCCCAATGTTCATTGCAGCACTGTTTACAATAGCTAGGACATGGAAGCAAGCTAATGTCCATTGGCAGAAGAATGGATAAGAAAGTTGCGGTACATATATACAATGGAATATTACTCAGCTGTTAAAAAGAACACATTTGAATCAGTTCTAAGGAGGTGGATGAAACTGGAGCCTATTATACAGAGTGAAGTAAATCAGAAAGAAAAAACACCAATACAGTATATTAACGCATATATATGGAATTTAGAAAGACGGTAATGATGACCCTATATGGGAGACAGCAAGAGAGACGCAGATGTAAGGAACAGACTTTTGGACTCCGGGAGAAGGCAAGTGTGAGATGAATTGAGAGAATAGGATTGAAGCATGTATATTGTCATATGTGAAATCGATGACCAGTTCAAATTTGATGCAGGCAACAGGGCACTCAAAGCCAGTGCACTGGGACAGCCCAGAGGGATGGAATGGAAAGAGGGGTGGAAGGGGGTTTGGGATGGGGGACACACTACACGCGTGGCTGATTCATGTCAGTGTATAGCAAAAACCACCACAATTATTGTACAGTAATTAGACTCCAATTGAAATAAATTAATTTTTAAAAATGTGTCAAAACTTTTATGGTAATCTACCTCTTCTTTTTAATGTATATTTAATACTAGTACTAACAGGCTAATTGCTGAAATCCATTTTGTAGTTTTATATCTTTGAGATTCATAGTTTGAGTTATAGCCAGGGACATGCTGATCATCTACAAAAATAAATCTTTTTTTAATTCAGAGATTTTAATATTAAATAATTGCTCAGAAACATTCCTACTTAGGAAAAATGTGAAGTTAAATACTCAACTGTGTGACATTTCCATTTAATATTAAGACATGCTATTATTTAAAAATACAGCTCCACTCTTATATCCAGAATGTTCTAACAAATTTCAAATTTGTTCTATATACTCAACTTCATCAATAATAGCTAAAATATTACTATTCAGGGTTTCTTATTTTATGAAATTAAAGTCTCTGGTTTCTATATACTATGATGAAATATTAACATGAGAAAATATTGTATATCAAGAAGGTTGCCCACTCAGGCTAAAATATTTAATTATTGAAAGTAGGAATTACTAAATATTCCAAATCACAGATATACAAAATTGGGAAGATTTGGTGTGATTGACTGATGTATAGTGAAAAACTATCATTCAGGGGCTCATCTTTGTCAAAATCTTCCAGCTTAGTTTCAATAGACGCTTTTAAATTCCCATGATATTTAATTCATTAAAAAAGAGAAAATTAGAAATTTAGTCAGTAGGAAATGCAGGTGCAATTGTGTTCTTTGATAAACTTCAAATTTATAATGTCACCTCTAAATATCCCACTGAAGGAGAGGTCATGATCACAAACCTCGGAAGTAGTAACGCTGTGATAAGATGCCTGACTACCAACTGCCAAAGGTGATTTAGAAGAAATCTAAGGGACTTCTCTGGTGGTCCAGTAGCTAAGACTCTGTGCCCCTGATTCAGGACAGCTGGCATAGATCCCTGATCAGGAAACAAGATCCCACATACTCATGTTCATATGCTGCATCTAAGACCTGGCACAGCCAATAAATTATTACTCTTTTTTTTTTAAAAAAAGAAGAACTCTTAGATTCTTGAGTGAAGAAGATTTAAACTCAGATTTCAGAGGGGAATCAAGGAAGGCTACTAGGAAAGGGATAAAACCTGAATTGTACTTTGAGTATGAAGA
Source organism: Oryx dammah (assembly GCF_014754425.2). NCBI lineage: Eukaryota > Metazoa > Chordata > Mammalia > Artiodactyla > Bovidae > Oryx > Oryx dammah. The sequence goes on from NW_024070205.1 coordinate 13,632,701, forward strand.
GCAGTTACCTAAATAAATAAGTGAAGCAAGGAAATTATCTGCAGCAGTAATAGAAAATGCAAAAGAATGGAGATGTGATGAAGGTAGTGTATGCAGTGAAGCAGTACTGTTTATCCAATGGTGCAGGAAGATAGAAAAATGACAAGAGTTTGGATAAGAAATATCTTTGTCCCTTGTTTAGGGTATGGAATTTATAATGAAGACACCAGGGAGCCACTTCAAGCTTTACATCACCAGAGTGAAATGATCAGATCTGTTTCAGAAAGATAACTCAGAAAAGAGTGTGGATAATGCACCAGCCTCTCCCCAGAGGGAGACTGGAGGCAAAAACCCCAGTTAGAAAATGATAAGCAAGAGCCTAAGCTAGGGCAGTGGTGGTGGGGGTAGAATGGAAGGTAGGTATTTGAGAAATATTAAGAACATAGGGCTTGCCCGGTAGTCCAATGGTTAAGAATCCCCCTTGCAATGCAGAAGACACCAGTTTAATCCCTAGGCCGGGAAGATCCCACATTCTGTGGAGCAACTAAGCCCACGTGCTGCCACTACTGAAGTCTGTGTGCTGTAGAGCCCATGCTCCATGACAAGAGAAGCCACTACAACAAGAGGCCTACAACCAGCAAACTAGACAGTAGCCCCAGCTCATGCAACTAGAAAGCCTGCAGGCAGCCACGATGACCCAGCATAGCTAAAAATTAAAATGAAAAATACTTAGCATGACCAAGATGTGCTGATGAGAGAGTAAGATGGGGAAGGCTCCAGAATACCTTGGGGAAATGTGTGGATGGTGATGTCATTCCCTCAAAAGAGAAAGAAAAGGAGGTAGACCTGAGAGAGATGGGAAGCAGAGATGATGACCTTGATTGCGGACCTATTTGAAGTGTCCATGAGACATCTAAGAGGAGACATCACATGGAATAACAACATAGGAGAGGGCATTACTCTTCTCTGTCACAATTCACACTTCAATCAGTTCAGTTCAGTTGCTCAGTCATGTCCAACTCTTTGTGACCCCATGGAATGCAGCATGCCAGGCTTCCCTGTCGATCACCAACTCCCGGAGCTTACTCAAATTCATGCCCATCGAGTTGGTGATGCCATCCAGCCATCTCATCCTTTGTCATCCCCTTCTCCTCCTGCCTTTAATCTTTCCCAGCACCAGGGTCTTTGCCAATGAGTCAGTTCTTCGAATCAAAGTACTGGAGCTTCAGCTTTACCATCATTCCTTCCAATGAATATTTGGGAGTGAGTTCCTTTAGGATTGACTGGTTTGATCTCCTTGCAGTCCAAGGGACTCTAAAGAGTCTTCTCCAACACCACAGTTCAAAAGTATCAATTCTTCAGCTCAGCTTTTTTTATAGTTCAACTCTTACATCCATACATGACTACTGGAAAAACCATGGCTTTGACTAGATGGGCCTTTGTTGGCAAAGTAATGTCTCTGCTTTTCAATATGTTGTCGGGTTGGTCATAGGTTTTTTCCAAGGAGCAAGTGTCATTTCACAGCTGCAATCATCATCTGCAGTGATTTTTTTGAGCCCAAGAAAATAAAGTCTGTTACTCTTTCTATTTTTTCCCCATCTATTTGCAATGAAGTGATGAGACCAGATGCCATGATCTTAGTTTTCTGAATGGTGAGTTTTAAGCCAACTGTTTCACTCTCCTCTTTCACTTTCATCAAGAGGCTCTTCAGTTCCTCTTCACTTGCTGCCATAAGGGTGGTGTCATCTGCATATCTGTGGTTATTGATATTTCTCCCAGCAATCTTGATTCCAGCTAGTGTTTCATCCAGCCTGGCATTTCACATGATATACTCTGCATGGCAACCCACTCCAGTATTCTTGCCTGGAAAATCCCATGGACAGAGAAGGCTGGTAGGCTACAGTCCATGGGGTCGCAAAGAGTCAGATACAACTGAGTGACTTCACTTCACTTTCACTCTGCATATAAGTAAATAAGCAGGATGACAATTACAGCCTTGATGTACTTCTTTCCCAATTTGGAACCAGTCTGTTGTTCCATATCCAGTTCTAACTGTTGCTTCTTGACCTCATACAGATTTCTCAAGAGGCAGGTAAGGTGGTCTGGTATTCCTGTCTCTTGAAGAATTTTCCACAGTTTGTTGTGATCCACACAGTCAAATGCTTTGGCATAGTCAATAAAGCAGAAATAGATGTTTTTCTGGAACTCTCTTGCTTTTTCTGTGATCCAGTGGATGTTGGCAATTTGATCCCTGGTTCCTCTATCTTTTCTAAATCCAGCTTGACCATCTGGAAGTTCACAGTTCACGTACTGTTGAAGTCTGGCTTGGAGAATTTTGAGCATTACTTTCACACTAGCATACTTTAATTCTAGTGGCTCTCTTTAATAGACACCTCACACCAAAACAAGAGTGTTTTTCTGCTGAGGTCTAGATGCCAGGTGTTAGTCAGCAAGAATTTTCCATGTGAATATAATTGGAATTTCTTATAAAACTATGGAAAAAACACACAGCCCCAGCCTATAATATTTTGATGAAACTAGATGAGATGAATTTTGGCTTAATCAAATCTAGGTGAATTGAGATCTCAAAACTTGGAAAAAGTAGGGTTAAGATGAAAAGAGTAAGGTCTTACTTCTCTAGAGGGTAGTTAACTTACAGACTTAGGTAAAAAGTAAAATACAAGATGCTCAGGTAAATAAATTTCAGATAAAAATGAATGTTTTTAGTATGTCTCAACTATTGAATGGACTTATACTAAAAAAATCACACATTGTTTATCTGAAATTTAAATTTAACTGTGTACTCTATTTTTTATGTGCTAAATTTGACACCCTTATATAGGCATTCATTTTGTAATGAATGAATTTCTAATGGCCTATATAGGCATCCATTTTATGCTGAAAACATAAAACCTAGTAGCTGTATTTGTTTCCTATTGGTTCTAAGACAAATTATCATAAAGTGAGTGACTTAAAACTACACCAATTTATTATCTTGCAGCTTTGGAGGTCGAAATTCTGAAATGGGTCTCACTGGGCTAAAATCCAGGCATTCTCAGGCCTGTATTTATTCTGGAGGCTGTAAGGGAAAAGTCATTCCCTTGCCTTTTCCAGTTTCTAGAAGCTTCCTACTTTGTTTGGCTCTTGGCCTCTGCTTCATCTTCAAAGTCATCATTATTGTATATTTCAATCTCTGTTTCTGACCCTTCTGCCTCCCTCTTTTAAAGATTGTGTGTTTACAGTGAACCTACCTGGATAATACGGGATAATCTCCCTGTCTCATGACTCTTAATCACATCTGCAATGTTTTCACATAAGGTATATTCACATATCAGATAAAATATTCACAAATTCTAGGGGATTAGGACCTGGGCACTTTGGGGTCATTTTTCCACCTACCACAGCAGCTCTCCAAAGACAGACTTATGCATTTAAAGTCTATCCTGGACAAAGTTTCTGTATCCTGTGTGATACATCACCTCTAGTTTTCTGATGTTTTTCATCCATTTTGTCTGCCAGTCAGGACGGAATTCTGTAATGTAGTTGGTCTACTAGCAAGGCAGCAACATACTTCAAATCCTCTTGGGCTCAGCTATACCAGGATGTAAGACAGTCTTATATCCTAGGTGGCTGAGTTATAACTATGAGGGGGTGGCCTGGCGGATGAGGTTGATAAAGAGCACATATCTTAAAGATGCCCTGAAGCTCCTTTCTGGATGCTGACAAAGTTTATGGATATTAGAAGGCAGGGGGACATGACTGGAAGGAATTCTACAGAGTATTTCTTTTATTTTTACCTAAGTATAAGTCGTGTGATCAGTTACTTTCGTGTCCAGAGTACAGTCACGTCTGACTCTTTGCTACTCCATGGAATTCTCCAGGCCAGAATACTGGAGTGGGTAAGCCTTTCCCTTCTCCAGGGGATCTTCCCAACCCAGGGATCAAAACCAGGTCTCTTACATTGCAGGCAGATTCTTTACCAGCTGAGCCACAAGGGAAGCCCACTTTTTTTTTTTTAACCTAAGCTTTTCTTAAAAAAAAAAAAAAGCATCGAGAGAGAATGCAGACAGAGTAACTAAAAGGCCAGTGTCTTAATTCATTTGGGCTGCATAGCAAAGTGCTAGACATAGATGGTTGATAGACATCAGAAATTGATTTCTCACAGTTCTGGAGGCTGGAAGTCTGAGATCAGGGTGCCAGCATGACTGGAGGAGAACCATCTGCCTGGTCTCAGACCTCCCATTGTATCCTCACGTGGCAGAAGGGTCAAGTCGGCTCTGTGAGTCTCTTTTATAAGAGCACTAATCCCATTAATGAGGCCTCCACTCTTATAACTTAACCACCTTTCAAATCCACCTTCAAGCTAGATATTATATTCACCATTTTATACTAGCAGACATTGAGGATCAGAGAGATTAGCTTGCCTGTCCAAGGTACCATGGGCTTAATGTCAGAGCCAGATTCACTTGCAGGTTTGTGTTTACCCCAAGTCACCTTTATTCATTGTGTTATGTCTCTGGGATGTTGGCATATACTGTTTTAACAGCTACAAAAAGGAGCAGTGAGACTGCGATCAGGGACATATTAACCGTTCTTTGTCCTTCATGGGGGAAAGGCCTGTTAGTCACATGTAAATATCCTTCAGCTGTGTGAGAACAGCCATGTAGCATTTACTTCACAAGGATAACCATGGCCCTTTCTAGAAGAGCTGCCCATTCCCTTTGCAGCCCATCCCTTCTTTTCTTCCCATAGCTCAATATTTTCTTCATTAGGAGATTACACTGAGGTAATACATTCTGAATGTTGAAGCACATTTTGGGCTTCTCAGGGGGAGACATGGATTTCTGGCTGTCCTTCACGTTCCTCTTTTGTTCTTTGTACAGTGAAACTCCAGGGAGCTTTCTCTTTTTTTCCACCAGGATTTCACTGTCCTAAAGCATTCAGAGGTTGGAAACCCAACAGACTAGTGAGCCAGTGAGAGGCGTTGGACCACGGTCAGACCCAACCCAATGACATCAACGGAGACAATCTCAGTCTGCTACAAATATGTTTTTCTGAACACACCCAAATCCCAAAGATGTTCATCTTCTCTCGGCTCCCCGACATCCGCTTTGTCAAATCACAGACTGTTACAGAGAAACAAACGCAGTCTAGATTCCCAATAGACTCCTACTTAGGGACACTACTCTTCCTTATAACAGAGTAGCAAGAAGCAAGGGGTTTCAGAATCGTTTTTGAACATTTTATGGGTCAAAGAGTTTCAAAATCATTTGTTTCAGTTGAAGAATCCAGAGAAAGGGAACCAGGTGCAAAGCTGTCTGAATTTGGCAAAGTGAGGATCTTTGAGCAGTAAATGACTTAACAGAAATACATGGAATGCTTTGAAATAAACTCAGTGATTTCTTTTCCATTCTTTCTTTTAATTAAAAAAAATGTATTAGGGTATGGCTCCTTTACAATGTTGTTAGTTTCTCCTGTACCCTGAAGTGAAACAGCTTTATGCATACATATACCCCCCACCCTCTTGACCTTCCTTCACCCCCACCCCCCCCACCCCGATCCCACCTCTCCCACCCCCATCCCACCTATCTAGGTCATCACAGAGCCCCAAGCTGAGCTCCCTGTACTGACTTTCAATTTTCTTTTATAAGTAGCTGCATAATTTGCTGGCAGGGAGGGACAAGTTGGAACTTAAGCATCTATTAACGTGGAACAACATGGGCAAGTGAGGCAGACCTGGGCTTCAGTCCCAGCTCTGTCACCTACTGACAGGATCACCCTAGATAAATGTTCAAACTTCTCGCGTCTTTAGCTCTCTCAGTGGTGACTTAATAATTCTCTTTGGGGGATGTTAACAGGAGGATCTTTGTAAATTGCTTGGTACACAAGCTGTGTCACTCAATCAGCCATAGCTACTATTCTTCCTCAGCACCTGGAACATAGCTGAACTTTAATCAGTTTTGGAGGAAAGGAAGAAAAGAGGACAATGCCTAAAGTCACAGAAGCTTCTCTTTTTCCAAGTGTCATTTCCCTTTCCCAAGCGATCACTGAACTTGTCTCTTGCTCTTCCTTGCATTGCTCACGCTAATCCTGTTTTCTCTTGCCCTCCACTAACATTTTTTTACTCTTGATTATAATGAATCAACATTCCTTGAGCTTCCTCTATGCAACAGTCACTCAGGTATCAAGAAGAAAACAAAAAGAAGACAAAGATCCTCCCTGCAAAGCACTACTGCTGACTGTTCAACAAAAAGTATAAGACATAAACTTGTAATACAAAGAAGCAGGAAAATGTGTAATATAAGTCTACTAACGTGCTTTGGGATAAAAATGGGAAAGAGCTTCCCATAAGACACAGCATTTGTGTTGGACTTAGGCAGGATTTGGAGAAGGAAATGGCAGCCCACTCCAGTATCCTTGCCTGGAGAATCCCATGGACGGAGGAGCTTGGTGGGCTACAGTCCACGGGTCGCAAAGAGTCGGACATGACTGTAAGCTTAAATTATATTAATACATAATTGCCCATCTCTGGGAACCCTGACTCCCAGGTAATGAGCATTAAGCTAAATTCCCTGCCTTTAGCAGACAGGAAGCATCCTGACCAGGCCTCCCTGTGAATGGCTGCCTTAAGAATGAAATGAACACATCTCCTCAGGAGGCTGACTGGAACCAGGAAATGTTTGGCTTTACTCCCTCCCCTATTAGTATAAAAGAAGCTTGAACTCTAACCCAGGCAAGATGGTGTTTTGGAACATGAGTCCACCATCTTATTGGTCTGTTGGCTTTCTGAATTAAGTTGCTATTCCTTGCCCCAACAACTTGTTTCTCAATTTATTGGTTTCTAGTGTGGGAGCATGTGAGCTTAGACACAGCATCACTTTGTTTGGGTATTCTTCCACATGTCTTTGCATCACTTCCTCTTCTCTACTATTCAGGTCATCAGATTGCTGTCAGAATTTCTCTTCTGAGTGAGCTTCTTACACTTTTCTACACAAAATAGGAATCATTTGCCCATGGTCATCTATTTATTTAGTGCTATTTTATTATCTTCATAACTCTCATCATGAAAAAAATTCTATCCTTCATATATTCACACTTACTTGACCAGCCCTCCCACTAACTGAAGGCTCCAAGAGGGTGGGATGTTTTTGTTGTTGCTTTCTTTTTCATGGCTGAATCCCTGCAGTGTAGGAAATTACCTGGAACGTGGTAGAGGGTCATTAAATATTGCTGCATGAATGAACAAATAACCCAATAAAATGAATGTGCCCAGCTTCAAGGAGGTCTTGTGAAAATCTTTGCTCCTTTCCCTCTGGCATTGCATTAAAGACAGTCAAGAGTTTTAAGTTCAGTAGTTTTCCAACAATGTGTGCATTTAAAAGGAAGTGTCTAGGAAGCAATATCAAACCACAAGCTAGTAGAATGCCTGTGCCTAAGTGGTATTTTTAATATAAAAGGATGTATTTAATGGGAATGAGATTTTTCTATCTACTTTTATTTCTATGTTTTTTATATGTGTATGTGTGTGTATATATATATATAGGGGGAGACAACAACCAGATAGAAGATATTTTAAAATATTGAAGCTTCTTTAATAATAGCAAAAGACATAACATTTCTACAGAAAACTTAACTAGAAATGTAGATAACGTATACAAAGAAAACTGTAAGACTCCCTGGTAAAGGCACAATGTAAACTTTTCTAACTGATATTTTTGAGCAGAGAGATTAACCCTAACACATCAGTTAACTGCTAAGCTGTGTCAACACTAAGAGTCATAAATGGTGACAATGTTGAATTTTAACTAGAAAATGGAGAAGGTTGAGAAATCCTGTCTACCTTTGTGTTCTGGAAAATGATTTACTGCGAAATATCACCCTTCTTCATATAACATAGATAAGACTCATGGATTCCCCACTTGTTTACCTGTGACAAGGTCAGACATAGTCCCTTCAAATTTCCATTCTTTGTCTCATAAGTAGTTAGCTGAACTACTTGTCCCCATTGATCAATGGATACAAAATACTTCTGATTTTGTACTTCTCTCCTTCCCCCAAGTGCCTGAACCTTGCCCCTCACTCAGGTCAGCACCCAGACCCTACTGAGAATGCACCAGGCTCAGGGTGAAACGTTCTTTACTATCTGATCATGTCACCCTTTCTTCCTGCCTCCCCATACTCAGTTCTTCCCAACCTTGTTTAGGACTCTCTATTACTTTGCCTAACTCTTGAGACTTTTGCAGATCTTAGAGTCACAATACTCTCACTCCTTTCCACTCCCACCTTGTAATAATCTCTTTCATTAAAAAAATGTCTCCTTGATAAATTTGAATTTGTTATTTAACAAAGTATAAGAAAGTATAAAATATAACAAAGTATAAAGAAAACTGAGCACCAAAGAACTAATGCTTTGGAACTGTGGTATTGGAGAAGACTCTTGAGAGTCCCTTGGACAGCAAGGAGATCCAACCAGTCCATCCTGAAGGAAATCAGTCCTGAATATTCACTGGAAGGACTGATGGCTGAAGTTGAAACTCCAATACTTTGGCCACCTGTTGCAAAGAACTGACTCATTGGAAAGACCCTGATGCTGGGAAAGATTGAAGGCAGGAGGAGAAGGGGATGACAGAGGATGAGATGGTTGGATGGCATCACTGACTCAGTGGACATGAGTTTGAGTGACCTCTGAGAGTTGGCAATGGACAGGTAGGCCTGGCGTGCTACAGTCCATGGGGTTGCAAAGAGTCGGACACGACTAAGCAACTGAACTGAATTATGATTTCTTTCCTTCTATCTTCAGGTTTCTTGTGTTCTTCCTGTAATTTCTTTAGGTGTAAGGTTAGATTCTTGCCTGGAGAATCCCAGGGATGGGGGAGCCTGGTGGGCTGCCGTCTATGGGGTCACACAGAGTCGGACACGACTGAAGCGACTTAGCAGTAGCAGCAGCAGCAAGGTTAGCTTGCTAGCGAGTTTTTCTGGTTTTCTGAGGCAAGCTTTCATTGCTATAAACTTCCCTCTGAGAAGTGCTTTGCTGCAACCCGTAGGTTTTGGATCATTCTCTTGCATCTGGTGTTTACCCAGATGGGTAAGGCTGGGTGGGTAAGGCTGGTTCAGGGCCTACAGCAGACTTCCTGGAGGGAAAGACAGGGACCCCTGCGTGTGGAACTGGAGACAGCACAACTTGGATTCCCATTCTTCTCTTCCATGAACCAACTTTAAAAGTTATTTCACCTCTTTTTTAATATATCTGTGGATTAACTTAATTAAAATTTTTTAATGTTTAAATTTTTATATGATTTAAAATGTTACCTTCCATTTTTAGTCATTACAGACTATTGACTATATCCCCCATGGTTTTCTAAATTTAGTTTTTATTTTATATTAGAATATAATTGAGCTACAATTTTTGGTGTACAGCAAACTGATTCAGTTACATATGTGCTTAATTGCCTCAGTTGTGTCTGACTCTTCATTCCCCTATAGACTGTAGCCTACCAGGCTCCTCTGTCTATGGGATTCTCCAGGCAAGAATACTGGGGTCGGTTGCCATGCCCTCCTCCAGGGGATCTTCCCAGCCCAGGGATCAAACCTGAGTCTTCTGCATTGCAGGCAGATTCTTTCCCACTGAGTCAACAGGGAAGCCCCCAGTTACACATATACATATACCCATTCTTTTTCAGATTCTTTTCTCATATCAATTATTACAGAATATTTAGTAGAGTTCCCTGTGCTATACAGTAGGTCCTTGTTGATTATCTGTATTATATATAGTAGTGGGTATATCTTAATCCTAGACTCCTAATTTATCCCTCCTCCCCAAGCCTTTCCCCTTTGGAAACCATAAATTTGTTTGTAAAGTCCATGAGTCTGTTTCTGTTTTGTAAAATAAGTTAATTTGCATCATTTTTTAGATTCCACATGTAAGTGATATCATATGTTATTTGTCTTTCTCTTTTACTTCACTTGGTATGGTAATCTCTAGGTTTGTTCATGTTGCTGCAAATAGCCTTTTTTTTCATTCTTTTTTTGGCTGAGTAATATTCCATTGTGTATATACACTATGTTTTCTTTATTCTTCTGTCGATGGACTTTGAGGTTGTTTCCATGTCTTGGCTATTGTCAATAGTGCTGTTATGAACACTGGAGTGCATGTTTCTTTTTGAATAATGGTTTTCTTTGGATATATAACCAGGAATGGATTGTATGGTAGCTCTGTTTTTAGTTTTTTAAGGGACTTCCATAATGGGTGTACCAATTTACATTCCTAGCAACAGCATAGGAGGGTTCCTTTTTCTCCACTCCCTCTCTAGCATTTATTATTTATAGACTTTTTAATAATGGCCATTCTGAGTGATGTGAGGTGACACCTCACTGTAGTTTTGAATTGCATTTCTCTAAGAATGAATGATGTTGAACATCTTTTCATGTCTTTTTTTTTTGCCATCTGTATGTCTTCTTTGGAGAAAAGTCTGTTTAGATATTCTGCCCGTTTCTTGATTGGATTATTTTTTGTGATAATGAGCTGCATGAACTGTTTGTGTATTTTAAAGATTAATCCCTTGTTGATTACATCATTCACAAATATTTTCTCCCATTATGTGGGTTGTCTTTTTGTTTATGATTTCCTTTGCTATGCAAAAGCTTTTGACTTTTTTTCATAAGCAGCCTTTACTATGAGTTTGTTCTTTTTATTCTTTATTTTTAATTGGAGGATAATTGCTTTACAGTATTGTTTTGATTTCTAGCTTTTAACTTATTTAGATCCTACTTGTTCATTTTGGTTTTTATTTCCACTACCCTAGGAGGTGGATCCAAAAAGATACTGTTGCGATTTATGTCAAAGTGTGTTCTGCCTGTGTTTTTCTCCTAAGAGTTTCATGGTATTTGGTCTTCCATTGAGGTCTTTAACCCAATTTGAGTTTTTGTGTAAGGTGTTAGAGGATGTTCTAATTTTATTTTTTACATGTAGTTTTTCCAACACCATTTATTGAATAGACTGTCTTTTCTCTGTTATATATTCTTGCATCCTTTGTTGTAGATTAATTGACCATAGGTGCATGGCTTATTTCTGGGCTTTTTATCCTGTTCCATTGGTCTATATTTGTTTTTTGTGCTAGTATCATACTGTCTTGATTAAAGAGAGGAGATTAAGGAGAAGGCAATGGCAACCCACTCCAGTATTCTGGCCAGGAGAATCCCATGAACAGAGGAGCTACAGTTCATGGGGTCACAAAGAGTCAGACAAGAGTGAGCACGCAGCAGGTACATAGTATAATCTGAAGTCAGAGAGCCTGATTTCTTCAGCTCCATTTTTCTTTCTCAGGATTGCTTTGGCTAGTCAGCATCTTTTGTGTTTCTATAAAGATTTAAAACTTTTTTGCTTTAGTTCTGTGAAAAGTGCCATTGTTAATTTCATAGGGATTGCATTGAATTTGTCTTGCATAGTATAGTCATCTTGACAATATTGAACCTTCCTATCCAATAACATGGTATCTCTTTCCATCTGTTTGTGTCATCTTCGATTTCTTTCATCAGTATCTTATAGTTTTAAGAGTACAGGTCCTTTGTCTCCTTCAGTTCAGTTCAGTTCAGTCGCTCAGTTGTGTCCGACTCTTTGAGACCCCATGATTCGCAGCACACCAGGCCTCCCTGTCCATCACCAACTCCTGGGGTTCACTCAGATTCACGTCCATTGAGTCAGTGATGCCATCCAGCCATCTCATCCTCTGTTGTCCCCTTTTCCTCCTGCCCTTAATCCCTCCCAGCATCAAAGTCTTTTCCAATCAGTCAACTCTTCGCATGAGGTATCCAAAGTACTGGAGTTTCAGCTTTAGCATCATTCCTTCCAAAGAAATCCCAGGGCTGATCTCCTTCAGAATGGACTGGTTGGATCTCCTTGCAGTCCAAGGGACTCTCAAGAGTCTTCTCCAACACCACTGTTCAAAAGCATCAATTCTTCGGTGCTCAGCCTTCTTCACAGTCCAACTCTCACATCCATACATGACTACTGGAAAAACCATAGCCTGGACTAGATGGACCTTAGTTGGCAAAGTAATGTCTCTGCTTTTGAATATGCTATCTAGGTTGGTCATAAATTTTCTTCCAAGGAGTAAGCGTCTTTTAATTTCATGGCTGCAGTCACCATCTGCAGTGATTTTGGAGCCCCCCCAAAATAAAGTCTGACACTATTTCCACTGTTTCCTCATCTATTTCCCATGAAGCGATGGGACTGGATGCCATGATCTTCGTTTTATGAATGTTGAGCTTTAAGCGAACTGTTTTGCTCTCCTCTTTCACTTTCATCAAGAGGCTTTTTAGTTCCTCTTCACTTTCTGCCATAAGAGTGGTGTCATCTGCATATCTGAGGTTCTTGATATTTCTCCCGGCAATCTTGATTCCAGTTTGTGTTTCTTCCAGTCTAGCATTTCTCATGATGTACTCTGCATAGAAGTTAAATAAGCAGGGTGACGATATACAGCCTTGACGTACTCCTTTTCCTATTTGAAACCAGTCTGTTGTTCCATGTCCAGTTCTTAGCTAGGTTTTATTCTTAGGTAGTTTATTCTTTTTGGTGTGATGACACATGAGCTTGTTTCCTTAATTTTTCTTTCTGATCTTTCACTGCTTCTATATAGATATGCAAGAGATTTCTGTGTTTTAATTTTGTATCCTACAACTTTACAATTAATGGATGAATTCTAGTAGTTTCCTGGTAGCATCTTTACTTTCCATTTACAGTTATTACAGAATAGTGGCTATATTCCCCATGTTATACCATACATCCTTGAGCTTACCTTACACTCAATAGTTTATACGTGCCACTCCCACCTTTCTATTCCCCATCATGTGTTTGTCCTCTATGAGTCTGCTTCTTGTTTGTTTTACTCACTCATCTGTTGTAGTTTTGAGAGTCCATATATAAATGGTATCATTTGGTATTTCCTTGTATGACTTATTTCACTTAGCATAATGCCTTCCAAGTCCATCCATGTTGTTTCAAATGGCAAAATGTAGTCCTTTTTTATGGCTGAGTGATATCCTATTGCATGCATGTAGATATATATGTATGCTTATATGTGTATATATATATATATATATGTATGTAGGTACAACTTCTTTATCCATTCCTCTGTTAATCGACACTTAACTTGCTGTTAGTTCACCTCTTTGAGCTTCCATTTCTTTACAAGTAAATAAAGATAATGATATTTTTTAAAAAGAAAATAACTTTGCTATAAGAAAGCTATGAGAGAGATACATAACTTGGTGCTGGCATAGACCAGACACTTAATAAATATGAGTTTCATTTCCTCTCTCACAAGCACAAAGTGAGAGCAACCATGGCCTATACTGGCCGCACCGTGCCTCTTCCTGTAATGAGCATGTTCTGGGGCTTCATCGGTTTCCTGGTGCCCTGGTTCATCCCTAAGGATCCCAGCCAAGGAGTTATCATCACTGTGCTGATGACCTGTTCCGTTTGTTCATCTTTTGGCTGATTGCAATTCTGGCTCACATCAGTCTTCTCTTTAGAACACGCTTGAAAAATGAAACTGTCTGGTACCTCGAGTATCATTGACCTTGAGGAAGAAGGCTTGCTTGCCAGTGCTCAGTCATTGAGGTCACAAAGAGAACTCCTCTAGATGCAAAATCACTTCCATCCCCAGATCACCTTCCTTGATTCGCCCCCTTTGGCGATCAGCTGCCTTAAATGTTCACACCACATCTGAACATTTTATTCTACAGTGCAGTGATTTTCTCCTGTCACCATTTTTACACTTTGATGAGTGATGTGCCCACTTAATCTAAACTGTGCTGCCTCAATGAAATGATTAGGTACTCTGAGATCAAAAGTGCTATTCTTCTGAGAGATAACCTTACTCTCTCCTTGGAACCAGTGATTTTGAAGATGGCTCCTACCTGCTCACAACATGAAAATCAGTGAGTGTTTAAAAATGTTACATGACAATAAGACTCCAGGGGGGCCGTCAGTAGGAAAACTTGTTCAGAGGGAAAATTTGTCCCACCAGAATTATACCAAAGTATATTATCAGGATGAATTTCTTATTTCTACTACCTTTTGGAATAAATTATTTTTCTGCTTTCAAAAAAAAACCCTCACAAAGTGTGGTTTAAATAAATGTGAATATGACTTTGTCCCATTGAGCAGATCAGAAGAAAGTCTTGTTTGTACAGATCTTTCTCAGCAAAGGTAAGTTAGGCCCTACTTAGATCTGTGCTATTTGTGAACAATTTTATATTCATCTCCCAAGGGAAAACTAAGCCACCCACCATTCAATGAATCTCCAAGGACACCTACAACATATATGCATTGATTCTTCTTGATATGGAATCTCCAATAATATCATTTTTCTGGGCTTCTCTCTTAGATTTTCAAATGTTTTGGATTAGGTGCTCATTTATTTTCTGGCTTTATTATTCTGAGTCCCCACATTTTTAATGCCTTTTAGATATGCAGGCATGAGTTTTGACCAATGCTGTAGCATTATTCATGCAATATGATTTCTTTTTATTATAATTTCAGCTAGAAGACTGCTCTTTTTGTTTGTCATGCAAGCACAGACTTGCTACAGATAAATTTCTGTTGCAACGCCTTGTAGACTAAATACAGCAATACCTTGTATTTTCATGATCAGCACTCTGGTATTTAATAATCCCTTGATACCAAAATTCTTATGCTATATAATAGTTTTATTTTTGAGAATTTATTTTCCCTTGTAATGGTTTTCAATATGGAAAGAAAAATACTGCTTTTATTTAGTCGCAAATATTGTGCCCATACTCCATACTTCTATTCTAAAAATAATTTAAACTCAGTACTTTGATCAGATTCCAAAGCAATTATAATTAGCTCATACGGTCAAATATCCAGAGTATCTCAATTTGGAGTATTCAAAAGACAATTATGCCATCAGCCTAAATACGTCATGATAAGTCATGATATGGCAGGTTTCAATGTATCTGATGAGATTTAGCAGAGATTTTCCTTTGATATTTTTAATCTCCCACTCATTTAAGTACAGTACTTAAAAAGTATGATATCTGGATCATTTATATGTGGAATATAAAATATGGCACGAGTGAACCCATCTACAAAACCGAAAGGGAGTCATAGACATAAAGAACAGACTTGTGGTTGCCAAATGGAAGTGGAGGGAAAGAGAAGACTGGAAGTTTGGGGTTGGTAGATGGTAGATAGCCTGGTGGGTGGGCTGTGTCCATAGGGTCACACAGTCAGACACAACTGAAGCAACTTAGCATGCATGCATGCATTGGAGAAGGAAATGGCAACCCACTCCAGTGTTCTTGCCTGGAGAATCCCAGGGACGGGGGAGCCTGGTGTGCTGCCATCTATGGGGTTGCACAGAGTCGGACATGACTGAAGCGATTAGCAGTAGCAGCAACAGATGGTAGATGCAAACCATTACATTTGGAATGGATAAACAACAAGGTCCTAATGTATAGCACAGGGAACTATATTCATTATTCTGTGATAAACCCATACTGGAAAAGAATAGGAAAAAGAATGTATATATACATATATATATATATATGTACAACTCAGTCACTTTGCTACAGAGCAGAGATTGGCATGACCTTGTAAATCAACTATACTTCAATTTTAAAAAAGCTTGATATCTAGTTACCTTAAATAGTCACACATTTGCAAGTGGAGACAGTATTTCTTGTCTGTCATGTGCTTTATTCTGAAAGCTGATGTTATAAATTGAATCTAATAAGAACAATTAAATAAACTCAGATTTTTAACTAAGCCTGTTGGAAGAGCAGAAGACTGTAGCTAGCATTTAATCCATGCTACAACTGCATTAATCCATTGTATGTGGATTAACTTTACCTTTATAAGAATTAAGCTGCTTTTGATTAAGAGTTGCTATTTGATCCATCAAGTCCAAAGAGATTTTGGAATTGGTTTAATGTGAAAGACTGCATTGTAAGAACCAGAGACACATTCCACTGCTGTTAGAACCAGTCCTAAATGGAACCTTGTTGAGAAGCGTCTCCCTGAAGAACTTCTGAAGCCTCCAGGATCATAAGCTTTGGTTGTTATTTCAGTAATGCCAAAGTTGGGGGTGGGTGGGAAGCTCTGTGGGCAGCCGCTGAGTATACAGAATCACACTATGTATAATTGGAGGGTGTAGTCTCAGATTCCAGCTACATAAAGTCATGAGCAGACTGAATCTCATGTCATCAATGGTTGTGTTAAAAAAGCCTCAGTCTCTGACATGGGACTCCTGCTGCCTTCACCAAAATGATACTTGCTTCCTGGGGATGATGACATAGAAAGGATTCAAGTGGATGTTGAGATTAAGGATGTTGTATTTTCTCAGAATGTGTATGGATTTTTAACAGTTTATTGATGTATAAAAGAAAGAAGAAAAGAAAGTGAAGTTGTTCAGCCTTGTCCGACTCTTGGCGACCCCATGGACTGTAGCCTACCAGGTTCCTCTGTTCATGGGATTTTCCAGGCAAGAATACTGGAGTGAGTTGCCATTTCCCTCTCCAGGAGATCTTCCTGACCCAGGGGTTGAACCTGGGTCTCCCACATTTTAGGCAGACGCTATACCATCTGAGCCACCAGGGAAGTCCCTATTGAAGTATAGTTGATTTCTAATGTGTCAATTTCTGCTGTATAGCAAAGTGATTCAGTTATACATATATATATATATGTATATATATATGTATATATATACATGTTTTAAAATGTCCTTTTCCATTATGGCTTATCACAGGATATTTTAAAAAGTATATTCTTTCTTTTTTTATTTTTTAAAACATTTGTTTATTTTTAATTGGAGGATAATAGCTTAACAATGTTGTGTTGGTTTCTGCCATACATTAACATGAATCAGCCATAGGTATACATATGTCCCCTCCTCTCCCTACTCCATGACCCATCCAACCCTCTAGGTTGTCACAGAGAAATTCTCATTATCTATTTTACATATGATAATGTATATGCTTCAATGCGACTCGCTCAATTCATCTCACCCTCTCCTTTCCCCACTGTGCCCACAGGTCTGTTCCTTATTTCTGTGTTTCTATTGCTACCCTTCAGATAGGTTAATCAGTACCATTTTTCTAGATTCCATATCTATGCATTAATATATGATATTTTTCTCTTTTTGACTTACTTCACTCTATATAACAGACTCTAGGTTCATCTACCTCACTAGAACAGACTCAAATTCATTCCTTTTTATGGTTGAGTAATATTTCTTTGTATATATGTACCACATCTTCTTTGTCCATTCATCTGTCGATGGACATCTAGGTCGCTTCCATGTCCCAACTGTTGTAAATAGAGCTTTAATGAACTTTGGGGTATGTACCAAATGTCTTTTAGATTGCGGTTTTCTCAGTATATGCCCAGTAGTGGGACTGCTACGTCATATGGTAGCTTTATTCCTAGTTTTTAAAGAAATATTCATACCTTTTCTCCATAGAGGCTGTATCAATTTACATTTCCACCCACTGTGTGGGAGGGGTCCCTTTTCTCCACATCCTCTCTACAAATCTAATGTTTGTAGATTTTTTGATGATGCCCATTCTGACCGGTGTGAGGTGATACCTCATTGTAGTTTTGATTTGCATTCCTCTAATAATAAGTGATGCTGAGCATTTTCTCATGTGTTTATTAGCCATCCGTGTGTCTACTTTGGAAAATGTCTTCTGCCCGTTTTTTGATTGAGTTATTTGTTTTTCTGATATTTAGTTGGATGAGCTACTTCTATATTGTGGAGATTAATCCTTTGTCAGTTGCTTCATTTGCAACGATGTCCAGGAGAACATCTTTATTTTTGATGCAGCACATCGAGACCTGGTGGTTGTTATATCTTCTCTTCTGAGATCCAATGTAGATATGATCACTGTGCTTGGAAACTTAAGAGAACTGCGTGGATGGACGTCTGAGAATCACCATGCCTGGTAAAATGTTTAAGTTAAGGATTTCCTGTGTGCAGATCTCTGAAGGCCTGGCACGTGCAGTGATGGCTGCACACCAGTGGATGTCACTCTCAGAACACACAAATGTGCTCTCAGACCCTCTTTGGTAAGGCAAGGCAGACACTCCACAGATGTTTGCTTCTTCCCCCAGGGTCATGGGAAGTAATGTTGGTGTCCAGATGTCACCCATCATTATGGAGTCCTCTGCACTGTATCTTCATCCAAGGGTAGAAAGAAAAATTGTGGAATGCTTTGCAAACATGCTTTTATCTATAGGAATGGTGTCCATTGATGGATGGAATTTGGAGAATGCCTCTGAGTGAGTTAATAGCATTTAAAAATGTGGTTTGGCTGTAATATTTGCCTGTTGGAAGGAAAGTAGGAGATTCAGGCATAGACATGGGAAGAAAATTCACTTTTCACTTCTGTATCTATTGTTTGTAGTTTTGTTTGTACTTTGTTAATAATGCTAATACATCATTCAAAAGTAAAGATTAAAGAATAATAATATTTAGCAAAATCTTCATAGTATCCTCTTTTTTCTTTGAATATTTGTCCTATTACTTTCTTAAGGACATTTCTGTTATAGAAAAAAACACTGATAATGTTCTCTGCAATGTTACTGATTTCTGTTCCTCAAACTGGTCTCTCATTCAGGCATTAATTCATTTTCATTTATTTACATTTTTATTATGCATTTAACTATATGTTTAGTTGTTGGTCAGGTGCCGGGGTACACTGGCAAATGGAAAAGCACAAGTTTTTAAAAGAACTCTGATAAGAATTAGAGTTGAAGAAACACATTGACTGTAAAACTATGCTTGTCTGGTTCATTTATAAATTATTAAAAGATGCTTGCTCCTTGGAAGGAAAGCTGTGACAAACCTAGACAGTGTATTAAAAAGCAAAGACATCACTTTGCCAACAAAGGTCTATATAGTCAAAGCTATGATTTTCTAGTAGTTATGTATGGGTGTTAGAGTTGGAACATAAAGAGGGCTGAACGCTAAAAAATTGATACTTTCACATTGTGGTGCTGGAGAAGACTCTTCAGAGTCCCTTGGACTGCAAGGAGCTCAAACCAGTCAATCCTAAAGGAAATCCACCCTGAATATTCATTGGAAGGACTGATGCTGAAGCTGAAGTTCCAATACTTTGGTCACCTGATGGGAAGAACCAATTCATTGGAAAAGACCCGGATGCTGGGAAAGATTGAAGGCAAAAGGAGAAGAGGGCAGCAGAGGATAAGATAGTTGGATGGTATCACTGACTCAATGGATGTGAATTTGAGAAACTCTGGGAGATGGTGAAGGACAGGGAAGCCTGGCGTGCTGCAGTCCATGGGGTCACAAAGTGTTAGACGCAACTTAGGAACTGAGCAATAACAGCAACAAAGTGTACCATAAAATACACAGTTTATAATTTTCTAAGAGTAAAAATGTATTGTGAAGTTGACAAGACAAAGTATTTTCCACATCTGGGAATGTAACTTGGTATAATTTGTTATCAGAACAATTTGGACATTTTCTCAGAAATCTCAGGAGTCATCAGAATTTTTGACTCAGCAATTCTACTTATAAAAATCATTCTTATGTGACAAAGATACACTTATGTGGGAGAAAAATCAGAAGCAGGAAAGAGGTATAGTAATCATGCGTTAGCAGAACAAAGCCAACACAATGTAGCTGTTGACGAAGCCTAAATACAAAGTTGCCTAAAAAAAATCCAAACATCCCATCCTCTTTGGATAGCTTTGTTTCACTTCTGACCTATGTGAAGTCCCAGACAGGAGAATGGCAAGATCTGAGTTCTTTTTACTTTGACTCTTGGGGGAGGGACTGGATAATGCCCTGTGTTACCAGCAGTAATAGACACAATGCAATGCAGCCCACCAGAGAGGCAAAGTTAAGTTTTAGGCAAAACAAAAACAAAAATCTGATACAAGTCCATTATGGTTAACATGGGTAAATCGAACTTCTCCAGATCTATTCAGTTTCAGTTCTGTCTATTTATAAGATTGGACTTCAGGTTGAAGAAGATAGAACATTGTCAAGGTGGCACAACTGTCTAAAGATGGGTTGAGGTTCATCTGGCTGCCTTCAATGAGTTCAAGTCTCTAGAACTAGAAGATTGAATCCTGGGTAACCAACACAACTGGCAAATGAAATAATCTAATTGGCTTCAGAGAGCTCTGTCCCACTGTGAAGAAGTATAGAGGTGCTGGAAAGCTGAGCATAAGCAAAAACTGTTTTCACTTTCCAAAGAGTAAAGAAGATACTGACCATGTTAGGCTTTCGAGATGATGCTGTAGCTACTTGATTCCACTTCACATCAGGGTGGAGTTGAATGACATCAGGGGCAGGTTTCTCCTTGTGTGCCCTGTTTCAGTCTCCCCGGGCCTCTTTAGCAAAGAACCAAAACCAGGGTGGCTCAAAGCAACAAAAATTCATTCTTTTATAGTTCTGGAGGCTTACAGTCCAAAATCCAAGTCTTGACAGGGCACACTCCCTTTAAAACCTGTAGGGAAAAACTCTTGCCTCTTCCTGGCTATCAGTGAAAACGATAATCATTGTGTCCAGCCCTTGGCAACCCCATGGACTGTAGCCTGCCAGGCCCTTCTGTCCATGGGATTCTCCAGGCAAGAATACTGGAGTGGGTAGCTATTCCCTCCTCCAGGGTATCATCCCAACCCAGGGATCAAATCCAGGTCTCCTGCAATACAGGCAGATTCTTTATCATCTGTGCCACCAGGGAAGCTGGTGAAGTTGCTCAGTCGTGTCCGACTCTTTGCGACCCCTTGGACTGTAGCCTACCAGGCTCCATCCATGAGATTTTCCAGGCAAGAATTCTGGAGTGGGTTGCCATTTCCTTCTCCAGAGGATCTTCCCAACCCAGGGATTGAACCCGGGTCTCCTGCATTACAGGCAGATTCTTTACCAGCTGAGCCACCAGGGAAGCTGGTGGTAACTGTCAATTCTTGATGTTCTCTGCCTCTATCATCATTTGGCATTTTCCCTGTGTGTCTGTCTCTTCACATGACATTTTCCTCTTCTTGTAAAAACATCAGTCAGATTAGAGCCCACCCTAATGACCACATTATAACTTGATTGCATCTGCAAAACCCCTATTTCCAAGTAAGGTCCCTTTCACAGGTATGAGTGGTTAAGACTTCAACATTATCTTTTTGAGGGATAAAATTCAATCATAACAAGCACCATATTCTTTCTTTATCATTTTGTTACTTTGTTCTGTTCCATATTCCATAGCCTGTGTATTCTCTTATTCACAATTCCTACCACCTCCAAACTCTTTCTCATATTTATTTTCATTAGGTTTATTTCCATTTTCCATACTCCAGTGACTATAGTAAATTTTGAGATTTGTAAGTGTAACCAAAAATGAGAAGGTTGGGAAATGCTCTGTCGAGTGGTATCCAGCTTAAAGTAGGGCCTAAACAGCTTGACCTTACCCATAGCAGTCATCCTTTCTGCCCTCAGCTGCCCCAAGTGTAAAATGACTTCACAACTTGCAAGCCTGAAGAGCAACGGTATGTGTGAACAAACTGGGGTAGCCAACATTTCTGGAACAGAGGTCTTTGATTAGGGGCAGTGACTGGGACACACTAAAACAAGCCCTACTGTTTGGCATACTGGGATTGACAGATAAACTGCCTCCTCATTTGGAACATCCTCATTTCTCATATCAACAATCTCTCTCTTGTTGTTTTTGGCTTGCAGTTCAAGGTTTCTTCAAACCCAACATCTGAAGCAACCGCCAACAGAACAGAGGAACTGCAGAACCAGCAGTTCTAAAGAGCCTGCCAGGCAGACAGTCAAGTTCAGCCTATAGGTCTGGTAGTTGTTTCTGGTGCATATCAAAGGATGCCTATTTTTCATCTCTCTACCATGTTGCCAAAGAGGTAATAATAACGAAGTGTGAGGCTGTAAGGAACAGCCCTACATCAAATGCGTGTCCTTCTTTGATCCAACTGAGCCAGATGATAGTGATTTTGCTGTCAAGAGAGCAATGGCAGAAGGCCAGCCAGTGCAGCAACATTTAAGCTGGGTGTGTCAATTAAGGACAGATGACTGTGCCTGTTCTAACTGGAAGCTAAGGAAGCTCAGCTTCCTTTGTTTAGAAACCAGATGTAGCCATTGGTATTCAAAAGTCAGTATATAGAAACGAAGCTCCTGAGGGTTGAGAAAGATTAAGGTGTCTCCATTTTCCACCTTTTGTCTGTGGAATAATACGCTGAAGGCAGGAAGCTGAGTGGATGCATAGAAGCATCACTTCTTGTTCATTCTCATCTGCTTTGAATAAAAGCTAGCTTTTGTGCTACTGGGGAATAAAGCTCTCTCTCTCTCTCTCTCTCTCTGTCTCTCTTTCTCTGTCTCTCTCTCTATACACACACACACACACAGTTTCTACTTTTTGGGTAATCATTTTCCTAGACTACAATCAGATATTTTGAGTTGTAGTTTGTTTCAAAGTGCAATTAAAAACCACAAAAAGGATGGAACACCACTTCCCTTGATAATGCTAATTTAGTAAATTTTATCCTTGCTTTTAATCTTACTTGATAACAAGTACTGAAAAAATTTTCCTGCCTTTTGCAATGGCTTTCCAAATGCTGCCAACGTGCTCTATTTCCTTCTATAATTTTCTACAATTGTTGGTACCTTTGATCTCACATCAGGGATGAGAATTATCATGAAGACAAACACCCCATGTATGTATCAGCGGCAGCAAGGACACTGATTGCCTTTTAATGGCCAGACTCAGGCTTTTCAGGAAAGCAGTGGTTGGCAACCTCAAGTTTTGGGGGGAACTCCATTTCTGAGACAGAGTCCTGGTTTTCTGGTGCCAGTGATTCCACCTCTGGCCCCTGGCCTTGTTGAGCATCTGGTAGATCTCATTTTAGAGATATGAGATTAAAACTCATTCAACTTCACCACCTAGAATAAGGGCATTCACTCATTTTGCTTTATGGAAAATAAATGAACTTCAGCCGAGTATGAAAAAATCCATTCCTAAATTTCCTCTCACATGCCTCAGTTTGGGACAAGGACCAACTTGCCAGGGTTGGTCTCATTGAGTCTAGCCCTCCTGGGTCTCTCAAAACAAATTTTGTTTCATGTTACTCTGCAAATAAAGTCAAAACTACTTAAAAGGATTTATGGGACCTTTCATATCTTGGCATCTGCTTAATTCTCCAGCCTTTTAGCCACACTGAACTACTCACTCACCACTGAGCCTTTACAAAACCACTGATCTCTTTTGAGAATGGCCTTTATCCACTGACTCACCATAGTCTAGGAATAAATTACAGTCTTTACCTCAAGGGATCGTTAAAGTATTCATTAACAAATTTTGATAATATATGTAACTTATGTAGAACTGTGTCTGGCTTCATAAGGGTTAGCTAACATTGTTGTGATCCAGATTTTTGCCTAGCTATCACATTCCACAGGGACCCCTTCATCCTGGTTCAGTACTTATCCTTTCCATACGACTTACCAAACAGTATTATATTTTGGGAAAGATACTGAGATGAGGTAGCACGGTCCTATGTGGATGTTTAATGCTGCTACCACAGAGTAGTTATACTTCACCTCTTCTTGTTCTTTCCCGTATTCAAGAGTCAAGTCACTTAAAAGAATTCCCAAACCACCCACCCTCAGAGACACCACATAAAAAGTTTTGCTTTCAAAGGAGAATGAGATGAAAGCCATATCTGTGAAACATCCTGTTCCTTTCCTACTGGGCCCACAGAACTTCTTTCACAAGCTGCTTCTCTACAGTGAGTCCAGGAAGCTGTTTCATTTCCCTGGAATGTGGCACACTCTTTTTATCAAATTTCTCTGTCCCAAAAGGATGGGCTGCTTCGTGGAGTTCATCCTCTGTCATGGGTCCTCCCTCACACTTGGTGATACCTGTTCAGAGGTATGCAGTACACAGACAGGCAGGTATGTCTCCTCACACATCTTTTACTGCCGCTTCTAAGGCTATTGTCCATATCCTGGAAATGCCTACACATACAGTCTTGCCCTGTTGGCAGTTGTGCTCATTTGGCACTAGAAAATCACTGCTTTTCCCACCCTGTATTTCCTGGGAGTTCGGAGTTGGAGGCCTGACTGTGTCTCAACACACAAGAGAAACCCAGGAGAGAGGCAGAGCATTCAGCTACTATTCTGAAGACTGTCCGATGCTGTGGAGTGAGGTTTTGTGTCGATCAAATATCTGGGAAAATGACTGAAATTTTCATTTGCTATCCAGATGTTTCTATGTTCTGCTCCAATTTCCTTCATCTCATTTGGTCTCCTTGACATCAGGACAGCTGATCCATTTAGTAATCACTCTTCTCCACTCTCACTAAATATTTCATTTGGTCTCACCCTGTACTCCCAAGCTCCTGCCTGTTCCCGTTAACTGTTAACTCCTTAAACAGCTCTGGTACTGTAATCCACATGTAAATGAGCATGAAGTGAATAGGATACGGCATGGCAGAAAAGTGGCGGTTTTAATCCCATTAGCCATAACTTCAGGGATCTTTGATTTTGGAGACAAAGACCCCATCCTACAGGGTTTTTGAGCAACATTCAAATATCTTTAATTAATATTTAATGGAGGGTTTTTCCTTCCACCTAAAACCAGGCAAATCAATAAAGTTTCCTTACTGACCGCAATGATATTAGGCGCTTATACATTCATCCGTACACCTATACATACATACCAAGCTATATGCTGTGCTATGCTAAATGCAGGAGATAAATTTATTTTCAAATGCATTGGTATGTACTTGTACTTACAAATGCATTGGTATCTGCATAAACAGAAAATTACCATATACTATTACTATGGATGGAATCATGTCACCTCGTAATTCATTTATTGAAGTCCTAACCCCCAAAGATGGAGAAGGCAATGGCACCCCACTCCAGTACTCTTGCCTGGTGAATCCCATGGATGGAGGAGCCTGGTAGGCTGCAGTCCATGGGGTCGCTAAGAGTCGGACACGACAGAGGGACTTCACTTTCACTTTTCACTTTCATGCATTGGAGAAGGAAATGGCAACCCACTCCAGTATTCTTGCCTGGAGAATCTCAGGGGCAGAGGAGCCTGTTGGGCTGCCATCTATGGGGTTGCACAGAGTCGGACACAACTGACGCGACTTAGCAGCAGCAGCAACCCCCAAAGAACCCCTGGGTGTTCTTTGGAAGGAATGATGCTAAAGCTGAAACTCCAGTACTTTGGCCACCTCATGCGAAGAGTTGACTCATTGGAAAAGACTCTGATGCTGGGAGGGACTGGGGGCAGGAGGAAAAGGGGATGACAGAGGATGAGATGGCTGGATGGCATCACCAACTTGATGGACGTGAGTTTGAGTGAACTCCGGGAGTTGGTGATGGGCAGAGAGGCCTGGTGTGCTGCAATTCATGGGGTTGCAAAGAGTCGGACACGACTGAGCGACTGAACTGAACTGAACTGAACTGAACCCCCAATATCTCAGAGTGTGACTGTATTTGGAAAGAGCATTTTCAAGTGATAGAGTTAAAATGAGGCCAATAGAGCAGACCTTAGTCCAATCTGACTGATGTCCTTAAAACCTTATAAGATGTAGTTTGGACACAGAAACAACAGGGACATGTGTGTGCAGAATAACCAAATAAAGAAGTCAGGATGTCAATGATTTTTTTACATTAAAAATGTATACTTTAAGAAGGTGAAAGTGTTAGTCACTCAGTTATGTCCAACTCTTTGGACTCCATGGGCTGTAGCCTGCCAGGCTCCTCTGTTTATGGAATTCTCCAGGCAAGAGTACCAGAATTGATTTCCATTCCCTTTTCTAGGGAATTTTCCTAACCTAGGAATGAAACTCAGGTCTCCTGCATTACAGGCAGATTCTTTACCATCTGAGCCACAGTATAAAGTATGTTAACAGGTAAGCTTGGGAAGAAGCTGACCAAGATTTATGAGTTAAGAGATACCAGCGTCCATTCACATTTTTAATATTTCTTTTTTTTTTTTTACAGAATATCTGCTAAATTTATTTCATTTGTACAATTTTGTATTTATCACTTTGGAAATTATTGCGAAGACAATCCTTTTGTCAGATGACAAAAAAACAGCCACGTTGTGAGTGATTATTCTGGACCTCCAAGTTGGAGCTAAGGAGTGGCACACTTAATGGCAGGAACAGAAGGGTTAGATTCTCTTTGGCTGGTCTCTTTCTTTGAGCTTTCTCCCTAGTAATTCACAATTCTATAACACAATTCCCTTGCTTCACAATTCACTTCCTTCAACACAATTCTGTGTTGAATTCTATAGCCTGTGCAACTATGGGAAATACCCGTTTCCTGGAAGTGCTCAGGAAAAAGAAGCCCAAAATGTTCCTTAGTCTATTTTGGTAAGATCCTTGGATCTACTCATAGTGTAAGCAAGGGTTCCGGTTCAAGAAAAGCCTATGGTGTCACTTGAACCTTGACTATTTCTCCATGTAAACTGATTGTGATTGGGTGGCAAATCATTGAGGATCATGGTTGTTGGCTTAATATCAACTCTACATCAGTAACAACTATTACTGTAGGTTCCCAGATGAGAGACAAAGCCTAGGAAAAGATGATTCTGCTACTGAGTGCAGGCTGATGTGAGAGGAGGGAGAACTGACAAAGATGAAAGTCAGCTGATGCAACTACAGTGTCTCATAGCTGGCATGAGGGTTGAGGTGGTAGAAATGAGGAGGGTGGAGCTCGTCCAGGAACGTCTATGAAGAACTTCCAAATTCCCAGGCTGTTCCTCTGAGAATAGAGAATTTGAAGCAGAATCTTGGCTGAGGACGGTGACTGGGAAACTACAATCATTCCGACCATGTTCTACTGCTGCTTGGCAGTGAGCTTTCTGACTCAGTGAGAGGTGATTACACACTGAAAACTTGGCTTCAGCTTCTCCCCTCCAAGGACCCCTGGGACGCTGCAGTTAATCAGCAGTCTGGTCATCAAGGGTCACTTGACATTTTGAAAATGTGTTTTAGATACCTGGGCAAATCTGCTGATACATTCTTTCAGTGTCCCTACAGAGTTGGAACAACCTCAGCCGGTGGGACACGTCAAGCGTTGTTTCCGCACACGGATCCGCTCTACTAGGGAGCCTGGGTCAGAGCATGGCGAGCTCCATCCTGCTGTCTGACTCAGAGCTGGAGGAAACTGGGAACGTTGGGACAGTGTGGATTACAGGCCTGAAAATCAGGCGCTCTGGGAACTGAAAACCAATAGGACAAAGTGGGTCAGGGTGCAGGGTAGCCTCCTCTAGCACCAGAAAATCATGTAGATTTTGTCTCATTGGATCCAAGTCCCTTATTATTAGGATTCTTTGTTGTTGTTAGTGTCTAAGTCCTGTCCAACTCTTTTGCAACGCAGCCATGGACTGTGGCCCACCAGACTCCCCAGTCTGTGAGATCTCCCAGGCAAGAATACTAGAGTGGGTTGCCATTTCCTTCTCCAGGGGAATCTTCTCAACCCAGAGATCAAACCTGCAGATTCTTGACCACTGAGCCACAGGGAAGCCCAGGGACTTTCTTAGAGTGGTGAAAACACTGGCCTTCTCCATGGGCTTGAGTCAAATAACACCCCTCCCCCTAACACACACACATCCATCTATGGGCACATTATTACTCTGTGAAATCAAATAAGAATGGTCATAAATCTTGAAGAGAAAACAAATCTCAACAGGAGAGGGAGATAAAAGAATAACCTCCTTGACCTATTTTTCTTTGAGAATAGTGAGTAGGGAGATTGTGTGTTGGTTGAATGAAGGTAAAATCATAAGAAGTTTTTTCCTTCTTATAGGTAGCTGGGGGAGTCAGTCATTTTTCCCTTTCACATGGCTTCCTACTAGGCTTCATCTTTCCTGTTACGTTCTTATCCTCCACCCACTAAAAGCAAGGAACACAGAGTATCTGGGAAATCCCATTTCTTCTTTTCATAAAGACTACTTCTGTAACTTTTTTTATCTTTAGTTGCCTACGCAGCTCCTGGTACTAATAAATGCCGATACGCTAATAATGGCTAACACGAAGCACTGGGCTATAGGCATAATAGGGGCAGTAACTTTTGATTCTGAATAAGCAGAAGCAAAGTGTTAGTCACTCAGTTGTGTCCGATTCTTTGCGACTCCGTGGACTATAGCCTGCCAGGCTCTTCTGTCCATGGAACTTTCCAGGCAAGAATACTGGAGTGGGATGCTATTTCCTTTGTTAAGGGATCTTCCTGATCCAGGAGTCGAACCCAGGTCTCCCGCATTACAGGCAGATTCTTTACTGTCTGAGGGAAGTAGGGAAGTACTGTCACCAGGGAAGCAGAAGCAGATAATGTTAATATCCTCATGTTAAAGATGAGGAAACTGATAAACTTCAATCTTGCCCAAGATTATGCTGTGGGAAGTGAGAAGTGAAAGAGTTAGCTGCATCTGACTCTTTGTGACCCCATAGCCCACCAGGCTCTTTTGTCCATGAAATTCTCCACGCAACAATACTGGAGTGGGTAACCATTCCTTTCTCCAGGGGATCTTCCTGACCCAGGAATCCAGTCTGGTCACCTACATTGTAGGCAGACTCTTCACTGTCTGAGCCACCAGGGAAGCCCTGATTCTGTGGAAAATGGAACTAAATGTGAATTCAGATCATCTGACTCCAGGATCTATTTTGTAGCCATTTTTCTATAATTTTGGAATAGTTTTAATCCCCCAAATTGATTTATAGCTTCAGTATAATCTCTATCAAAATATCACAGGCTATTTTATAGAAATCAATGAGCTGAACCTAAAATTTATGTGGAAATACAAGGGATTCAGTATAGCCAAAATATTCTTTTTTTTTTTTTTTTACTTTATTTTACTTTACAATACTGTATTGGTTTTGCCATACATTGACATGAAAAGAAAGAAAAAAGTAGAGGACTTTCATTTCCTGTTTATAAAACTTATAAACATTTAAACTACAGTAATCAATTTTTGGTCAATTGATTTTTGACAGTGATACTCAATTCAATGAGAAAAGTTAGCACATTCAAAACTGGTTCTGGGACACCTGGATGTCCTTAGGCAACAAGGTGAATTTAGATCTTTATATTAAATTATGCACAAAAATTAAATCACTGTATCATAAACCTAACTGTAAGAGCTAAAACTCTAAAGTTTTAAAAGAAAACAAAGGAGGAAATAGTTGAGACCTTAGTTCAGATAAAGATTTCTTGGGAGCCCCCGAGGCCTATTGGTTAGGATTCTGGGCCTTCACTGTCATGCTGAGGGTCAATCTCTGATCAAGGAACTGAGATCCTGCAAGCTGCATGGCCAAGAAAAAAATAAAAAGATGTCTTAGCTACAACACCAAACGTGTAATCCATTAAGAAAAAATTGATGTTTGACTTAAAAAATAAAATTGTGCACTACAAAAGACATTATTTAAAAAATGAAAAGATAAGCCACAGACTGGCAAAAATATTTCCAAATCAGAAATCTAGGATATATAAGAGATGTTAACTATAGCTATAATGAGAAGTAACTCAATTTAAATAGGTGAAATATTTGAATAGACATCTTAACAAAGATGTCCAAATAATTAATAATCACATGAAAGAAATACTCATAATTAGTAGGGAAGAGCAAATTAAAATGAGATATTAGGAAAGGTTTTTTGGGCCCAATTCCAAGATATGTGCACGGAAGTTTCCCTATACCAATAAGCAGTTGTTGGACTCCAGCAGGGTGTCTGAGCATTGAATTAAATTCTGTATGCTTAGAGATAAAACCAGATTCCACAGTTCAAGGACTCAGTCTTACAAGACCAACCTCTACTTCAGATGCGAGCTGTTGGCCCAAGTTGTTACCTGTACTTCTGACCAACTGGATATCAGACTCCATTCTTGGGTTTGATTAATTTGTTAGAATGGCTCACAGAACTCAGAAAAAATCATTTATTCACTAGATTATCTATTTGTTGTTGTTGTTCAGTCACTCAGTCACTCTTTGCAACCCCATGGACTGCAGCACGCCAGGCTTCCCTGTCCCCCACCATCTCCCAGAGCTTGCTCAAACTCATGTCCTTTGAATCAGTGATGCCATCCAACCATCTCGTCCTTTGTCGTCTCCTTCTTCTCCTGCCTTCAATCTTTCCCAGAATTAGGGTCTTTTCTAAAGAGTCGGCTCTTCACATCAGGTGGCCCAAGTATTGGAGATTCAGCATCAGTCCTTCCAATGAATATTCAGGATTGATTTCCTTTAGAATTGACTAATTTGATCTGCTTGCAGTCCAAGGGACTTTCAAGATTTTCTCCAACACCAGACTCCAAAAGCATCAATTCTTCAGCGCTCAGCCTTCTTTATGGTCCAACTATCACATCCATACATGACTACTGGAAAAACCATAGCTTTGACTAGATGGACCTTTGTCAGAAGTGATGTCTATGCTTTTTAATACACTGTCCAGGTTTGTCAGAGCTTTCCTTCCAAAAAGTAAGCATCTTTTAATTTCATGACTGCAGTCACCATCTGTCGTGATTTTGGAGCCCATGAAAATACAGTCTGTAACTGTTTCCATTGTTTCCCCATCTATTAGCCATGAAGTGATGAGACTGGATGCCATGATCTTAGCTTTTTGAATTGAGTTTTAAGACAGATTTTTCATTCTTTCACCTTCATCAAGAGGCTCTTTTAGTTCCTCTTTGCTTTCTGCTTTGAGGGTGCTATCGTCTGCATATCTAAGGTTATTGGCATTTTTCTCAGCAATCTTGATTCCAGCTTGAGCTTCATCCAGCCTAGCATTTCACATGATGTACTCTGCATATAAGTGAAATAAACGGGATGACAATATTCAACCTTGTGTACTCCTTTCTCAATTTGGAACCAGTCTGTTGTTCCATGTCCAGTTCTAACTGTTGCTTCTTGACCTGCATACAGGTTTCTCAGGAGGCAAGTAAGGTGGTCCGGTATTCCCATCTCTTTAAGAATTTTCCACAGTTTGTTGTGATCTGCACAGTCTAAGGCTTTAGCATAGTCAATGAAGCAGAACTATCAATTTGTTATAAAACAATAATAAAGAATACAAGCCAACAGCCAGATGAAGAGACACATAGAGCAAGTCATGAACAAAGAAACTTCCATCCTCCTAGGGTGTGGAGGCGTGCGGAAGCTTTCTGGTTCCCCAACATGAGAGGGAAGCTTGGTGTGTTGCAGTCCTTGGGGTCGCAAAGAGTCAGACACAAGTTAGCACAACAAAAACAACAATGTGAAAACTCTCCAAAAGAGGCCAAAGAGCTGTCTTTTGGAGGGTTTTATGGAGATTTCATTTAGTCTTGGTTGACTAAATCATTGGCCAGTGGTGATTAACTCAACCTCAAGCTTCTCTCCTCTCTGAAGAAATAAAGAGGTGGGATTGAAAGTTCCAACCCTGACTCAGTGGTAAAGAATCCATCTGCCAAGCAGGAGACATGGGTTTGATCCCTGGGTCTGAAAGATCTCCTAGAGAAGGAAATAGCAACTCCCTCCAGTATTCTTGCCTGGGAAATCCCATGGACAGAGAAGCCTGGAGGGCTATAATCCAAGGGGTCATGAAAGAGTGGGACATGACTCAGCAACTAAACAAGAAATCACAGGGTTAATTCTCTCGGTAACCAGCCCCATCTTTAGGTGCTTTCCAAAGTCACCTCACTCACATAACAAAAGACACTTGTATGACTCTCAGCACCTAGGAAATTCCAAGGATTTGGAAAAGTTTTGAGCCAGGAACTGTGCACAAGACCAAATGATTAAATATATATTTCTTATAAATCACAGTATTGATGATACCCTCGGCTGTTTGGAGATGTCAGGCTTCCCTCGTGACTCAGCAGGTAAAGAATCCATCTGCAATGTGGGATACCTGTGTTCAGTCCCTGGATTGGGAAATCCCCTGGAGAAGGAAAAGGCTATCCACTCCAGTATTCTGGCCTGGAGAATTCCATGGACTGTATAGTCCATGAGGTCACAAAAAGTTGGACATGTCTGAGTGACTTTCACTTCACTTCATTGATAATACCACTCTATATCCACTATAGTGGGTAATAATTAGTGTTAGTGAGAACGTGGATAGATTAGAATTCTCATATATTGCTATTCAGAATATAAACAGGGCAGTCACTTTGAAAAACAAATTGACAATTTCTTGCAAATTTAAACATAAATTTAAGTGTAAGTCTTTGTGTGCACATCTCTTGCATAGATTCCCAGCCAGGAGTAAAATTATTAGGTTCTTGGGTATCCAAGGCATCTATACAAGAGAAATGAAAACGTATGTCTACACAAAGACTTAGGTGTGAATTTTCATAGCAGTATTATTTATAATAATCAGAAATAGGATCCTGAGTCATAGATAAATAAAAGTGGCATAGTCACACAATGAAATACTATTCAGCAATAAAAGGAATGAAATACTGATAGCATGGATGAACATCAGGAATTTTTTGCTAAGTAGAATAAGCCAGATACAAACGACAACATATTATTGTATAATTCCATTCATATAAAAAGTCTAGAAGAGGCAAATCTATAGAGACAGAAAATTGATTAATGTTTATTTAGTGCTCGAGGTAAAATTGGAAATGGCAACCCACTCCAGTGTTCTCGCCTGGAGAATCCCAGGGATGGGGGAGCCTGGTGGGCTGCCGTCCATGGGGTCGCACAGAGTCGGACACGACTGAAGTGACTTAGCAGCAGCAGCAGCAGCAGAGGTAAAATTAAAGAATATCTGCAAATGGATACGATTTGGGGAGTAACATAAACATTCTAAATTTAGAATGTCATGACAGTTGCACAACTCATTAAACATAATTACATTTTACACTTACAATGGATAAAATTTATGGTTTATAAATTATACTCAATAAAGCTGCTAAAAAGAAAAAAAGAAATAGTTTTTGAATGAGCAAAGTAATAAGTCGTCATGCCTTTCACTTTTCTTACTTGTTTGGTCTATTATGCACTTTTTTGGTTCCACTTCTTTTTCCTCTCTGGCTTATGATCCATCATCCCTTTGTTTAGACATCGCTATCAGTAGCCCATCAACTCCATTGCCTCAACTTTCCCACACTTTACCCGTTCAGTAAAGCTTGGATTACGGACAAATCGAACCATTTACCTTCTCTTTACCATTTCAGCTGCTGACACAGGATTATCTGTACAGTTGTTCATAAATATTCAAGCTTTCTGATGATCTCCATTACGCTCTTAATATTTGCCAATCTTAGTGCAGACCTCTTGTGATTCTGATTCTTCTTGGCTGCTACTCCAGAACTTGGCTCTTCTTCTCTAACTTCCAATCTCTCTGTTTTAGCATCTATTTTAACAGAAAAAGCAGAGGCTGTCTTGTATGAAGTCTTAATTTCTTATCATCATTAATGATAATGAAATATCCATTTGTAATGATAATTGTCACTCCACACATCCCAGCATTCGTTGAGTTTGACAATGTTCCTCCTCTCCTCAAATCCTATAACCCCCTAACTCTCCATCAAAATATCTGACGAGGCTAAGAGTCTCTCACAAGGGTTTTGGGAGAGGCTATTATAAGCACTTTAGACAAAGAGGAATAATTTCCTCAGACAGAGCAAGTGCTGGCTCTATTGGCAGACAAGACACATCTGATTTGGGGTTCAAGTTTTCTAGCTTCATCAAAATCTGCTCATATGCCTCTATCCCAGGTTTTAGGAGCACATTTCTTTTAGTATCCTAACTTTAGCATAAGAGATTGAAAGTTAAATTTGTATCATCATCTAGCCACTCTAAGAATTAAATCTTTGTTTTGATTTTTGCAGAAACTGACTCTTCAGTTATAGGAGATAAGGGTTTCACTCAATTTTATATCCTTAGTATAGTACTTTAGTTGGGAATTTAAAGCCTTGAACTCATTATTTTCAGTCTCCACATTCTCCAGGGCACTTATAAGCTAGCAATCAACAGATTCTCCTTTTTCACCAAAATGATCTTCAAAGCCTTGATTCCTTAAACACCAGGGTGGAGGGAGGCTCAAGAGGGAGAGGATATATGTATATACGCACAACATACATGCAGCCGATTCGCTTAGCTGCACAGCAGAAATTAGCTCAATATTATAAAGCAATTATTTGTTATTGTTGTTCAGTCACTCAGTCATGTCCAAGTCTGCGACCCCATGGACTGCAGCACGTCAGGCCTCCCTGTCCTTCACCAACTCCCAGAGCTTGCTCAAACTCATGTCCATTGAGTCAGTGATGCTAGCCAACCATCTCATCCTTTGTCATCCCCTTCTCCTTTTGCCTTCAATCTTTCCCAGCATCAGGATTTTTTCTAATGAGTTGGTTCTTCGCATCAGGCGGTCAAAGTATTGGAGCTTCAGCTTCAGCATCAGTCCTTCCAATGAATATTCAGGACTGATTTCCTTTAGGATTTTTTTCCTTTAGGATTGACTGGTTTGATCTCCCTGGAGTCCAACAGAGTCTCAAGAGTCTTCTCCCTCACCACAGTTCAAAAGCATCAATTCGTTGGTATTCAGCCTTCTTTATGGTTCAACTCTCACATCCATGCATGACTACTGGAAAAACCATAGCTTTGACAATATGGACATTTGCTGGCAAAGTAATGTCTCTGCTTTTTAATATACTTTTCAGGTTTGTCATAGCTTTTCTTCCAAGGAGGAAGTGTCTTTTAATTTCATGACCGAGTCACCATCTGCAGTGAATTTGGAACCCAAGAAAATACTCCAGTGATTACATTTTTAAAAAAAGAAATGTCTATTCATGACAATTTAGGTACTATTTTGGCACTACCTCCCAAGAACTATCAGTGTCCTCTTTACCACTTGCTGCTGCTACTGCTGCTACGTCTTACCACTTGAGGCAGCTTATTAATGCTGCTATATCTATCTAGATCATACAACCAATTAAAATTAATTCAGAACCAATTCAGAGAAGTCTGTATCCATCAGGTTCTGTTACAGAAACTTAATCACTAGGAAATTGTGTGTGTGTGTGTGTGTGTGTGTGTGTGTTTGAGCTTTTGCAATATGGAATATGAATTAATATCACTATAAAGTCTCTCTAAAAACATTGCCTCTCAGGTAGGAGTTTGATTTCAGCAGAGTAGGGAATTGGGAACATAGCTGAACAGGGAAGAGTGAGGCCAAACTGAAATCCAGGAATATGAGTTGGAACCCATGAGGACAGACTAGGACCTGTGTTAGTTTCTCATCTTCAATCCTCCAGCTTTGATGGTGTGGGTCTCTTCTGGAAAGAGCTGGCTCTTTGACACAGGGATAAACACTTATCTGACTCAGGGGATGTAGAAGATCCACTGGGAGGTGGAAGAGCTGACCCACACCAATGACCATCTCACACTGGCACAGGGAGCCAGATTATGGTGACAAGGTGCATAAGTTGCCACAGTACCTGGGACCCCTGCACCAGCCTTCAAAGGGTAAAAGCACTCTGGCTGCAGCTTCACTTTTGCCTTTCAGTTTTGTAAGAAATGTCTCTTGTGGACACACTTTGAACTATGCAGATAAGGAGTATGTAGTTCCAATTTATCTAAGCTGATGCAGCAGGCAGACACAAGATCATATAAGACTTTTAGGCTATGGAAGAAAAGAAGAATGGAATGTCATTGATGGAATGACATGATCTAATATTTTTGAAAGATCAGTCTGGTAAAAAATGGAGTGTAGCAGAGAGGTGGGGAAGGACCCAATAAGGAATATCTTGTGTGAAAAGACGGTGGTCTTGCTTAATGTCTTAGTCAGTTCTGGCTGCTTTAACAGATTATCATAGCCCAAGTGGCTTATAAACAATAGAATTTTATTTTCACAGGTCTGGATTCTGGGAAGTCCAAGATCAAGGCATTGGCAGATTGAGTGCCTGCTGGTGGTCTGCTTTCTGGTTTAGAGATGGCTATCGTTCTGCTGTGTCCTCACATGGTAGAAGGGCTAGGGAGCTCCCTGGGGTCTCTTGTGTGTGCGTGCATGCATGTACACTCACAGAGTCATATCTGACTCTTTGTGACCCTATGGACTGTAGCCCTCCAGGCTCCTCTGTCCATAGGATTCTTCAGGCAAGAGTACCCGAGTGGGTTGCCATTTCCACTTCCAGGGGATCTTCCTGACCCAGGATCAAGCTTGCATCTCCCTGTGTTTCCTGCATTGACAGGTGGATGTTTTACCACTTAGCCATGTGGGAAGCCCACATGGGCTTTTATAAGGCCATAAATCCTATTTGTGAGTTGCAGTCCTTACAACCTAATCATCTCCCAAAGGCCCCACCTCCAAATACCATCACACTGGGGACTAGGTTTCAACATATGAATTTGAGAGAGACATATAACCATAGCACCTAAAGTGATAGCACTAGAGACTGAGAGTTATCATTTGATGAACTGAATTTGGGGAGTATGAGTGAGTGAGACATTATGAGTGAATCCCAGGGTTTCAGCTGAAGTAACAGGTTTAATGGTACTTGTTGTTGTTTACTCGCTCAGTTGTGTCCAACTCATTGCAACCCCATGGACTGCAGCACGCCAGCTCCCCTGTCCTTCACCATCTCCTGGAACTTGCTCAAACTCATGTCCATTGAGTCAGTGATGCCATCCAACCATCTTTTCCTCTGTCATCCCCTTCTCCTCCTGCCCTCAATCTTTCCCAGCATCAGGGTCTTTTCTACTGAGTTGGCTTTTCACATCAGGTGGCCAAAGTATTGGAGCTTCAGTTTCAGCATCCGTCCTTCTAATGAATATTAAGGATTGATTCCCTTTAGGACTGACTGCTTAGATCTTGCAGACTCTCAAGAGTCTTCTCAAACATCACAGTTCAAAAGCATCAGTTCTTCAGTGCTCAGCCTTCTTTGTGGTACAACTCTCACATCCACACATGACAACTGGAAAAACCATAGCTTTGATTATACAGACTTTTGTTGGCAAAGTAATGTCTCAACTTTATAATAAGTTGTCTAGGTTAATTGGGAAAGTGTAGGAAAGGAAAAGGTTTGGAGGGTCATGCCCAAGGCATGGAAGTATTTAGTTGTTAATACAGACAATGCAACAGGTATTTTTTTAAAGTACTGTATGAAATATTATTTATGTAAAATAGATAGTTCTGTTAAGAAACCTTAAACAGTGTATTTCACTCAATAATTTTTCAATAATAGACTAACATTATCACTAATACAACTTTGTAAAGCAATTATATTCCAATACAAAAAGATCTTTCTTCTACGCTGCTGAAAGCAATAAAATTATAAATCCCTCCTACTAAGTTTTCAGAGATTCTAAACAATCCACCTGCTCCTTCTATTTTTTTTCTCAGCATTATTTTTTTTAATTTATTTATTTTAATTGGAGGCTGAAACAGGTATTGAATAAGTAAGGAGTCTGAATAAGCAAGGGGTTTATCACCTTCATACAACCAGAATTTATTCCAGTGCTCATAGTGTAGTTCAACAGTATCATATAAGGTCTCAGCTCTCTCCTTCCTTCACCATCCTTAGTATGTAGACCAGCATCCTCAGAGTTGCTGCCTCATTGTTCCAGATTGACTGGAATATCTCTGTTCATGCTCTGAGCATGGAAGGGAGTGTCATATCTCCACCCTACGTTGCTCACACAGAGGGACTAAAATGTCAAATAAGTTCTAATGAGTGTGGTCGACTTGAAGAATATTCATATCATAAATGTTGAGAGTTATGTTTTATTTGGTGGGAATTTTTAGGACTTCAAGCCCGGAAATAGCATTTCAGTAATCTGAAAGAACTGCTCAGAGGAGGATGACGGGAGGAGCCAGGTTACATAGAGATTTTGCAACAAAGGACAGGCAATCTGAATATCAAAAGATTATTAATTGAAGAAAACAAGATATCCCAGGTTAAGGAATTTAGCATTTTTTAAAATGTATGACAAGAGTCTGGGCTCAATGTAATCCTTCCTTTGATAAACACCTCGGTTGTCTGGGGGCAGTACCCTGTCTTCACATCCTGAATTTTCTCAGTGCTCACCAAAGGGAATGACTGCAATCTGATGGCTGCTAGATGGCAGGTAATCTTCCTGAGTTCCCTCAAGGCTTAACCAGCTCACTTTGGAGGGCTGCAATCCATGATGACTGTGACATCCTTGTGTTTACTGATACGGCAGGAAATACTCCATTTCTCAGTGTGCTGTTATCCAGTTCTGCAAAGCATGTTCCTGTGTGCAAGGCTGTATTTATGAAGGGAGTGCAAGGCTAACAAGTAAGTCTGTAGGCTGGGTTAATGTAAAGAATAAGAATGGCTTAGATTTTGCTGTATAGTAGAAACTATGCAACATTGTAAAGCAGCTATACTCCAATAAAAAAAGATACCTAAATATCAGGGATCAGAGTATAAAATAGATTTTAAGAAAAAATAGAATGGCTTAGATGTGGCAGGATTGCACAGAGGCACACTCCTATTACAAAACTTGATCAGAGCCATTGTCTACTGTCTGTATTTGAGCTTAGATTAAGCTGAAGGATTACAAGAATTGTACTCATGGTGTAGATCAGAGGAGCCTGATTTTGTAAATAAAGTAATATTGGAACACATGAATACGTACTACCTGTGGCTGTTTTACTGATAAAACAGCAGAGTTGACTAGTAGTCAAAGAACCCATATGGCCCATAGAGCCTAACATTTTTACTATTTCTGTCTTTACAGAAAAAGGTTGCCGACCACTGGTGTAGATCATACTTCTTGCTATGTTTACATCAGATTACTTAATTACAGTCTAGGTAGACTTTATATGACACATAAGGAATTGTAAATATGTGAGTCTACTATTGCCTAAAAGATTTCTCCCTTGCCCCCTTGGTTACCTGCCTTTGGAGACCTTCCCTTCTATGCTATTATAACTACAATAGCAACATACAAAACTTGGGCTTACTTTTTACAGCTTTGCTAGATGCCATGGAAGGTTCAACACCCTGTCCTGTCATCCTAAGAGAAAGTTCAAGCTTGATAATTGATACCATTACTGAACTTTGCTCAACCACTAGAGTTGTAATAGGGTAGAAACTTTATACTGTATTGCAAGTTAATCACTCAGGAGATGCTGCCTGTCAGCTTTAATTACACATAATGGCCCATCTGTGGGAACCTTGTCTCCCAGGTAATAAGCATTAAGCTAAAATATCTTTCTTTAACACACAGAAAACATCCTGAGTAGGCCCACCTGTAAATGACTGCAGGAAGGGCGAAAACACACCCCCTTCCGGAGGTTGACCGGAAACAGGAAGTGTTTGGCTTTACTCCTGCCACTTTAAGTATAAAAGAGTCCTGAAGTCTAACTCAGGCAAGGTGGTTCCATGAGGTGTCTACCTTTTGGTCTGTTGGCTTTCTGAATAAAGTCGCTATTCCTTGCCCCAGCAGCTCGTCTTTTACTTTACTGGCCTCTCCTGCATCAAATAGTATGAGCTTGGGCTTGCTAACAAATTGTGAAGAGTCAGCCAGGAGCCTTGCTGCTTCAGGACAGCCGACCTGGTTGGAGAATTTTTGGGTCAGACTCCAGCAGCTGCCAGGACCACGTCTCTTGACAATTTGTCCTTCAAAATTCCCCAAAGTAGCAACGCCTACCCCAGCACTTGGCAGTGGGATCAAGGAATCAACCTTTGGGACCCACAGTCTCCATACAGAAGGGTAAGTCGCTCTGGTGTGTACAACTGGAAACTTTATTTCCTCTCCGTTTGAGGCTTATTTTTTTTTCCTGAAATAAGCCAATTCGCTTTGTATTTGAGTTGGGTACCCTGATG
The DNA here is from genome assembly GCF_014754425.2 of Oryx dammah. Taxonomy (NCBI): domain Eukaryota; kingdom Metazoa; phylum Chordata; class Mammalia; order Artiodactyla; family Bovidae; genus Oryx; species Oryx dammah. The sequence goes on from NW_024070205.1 coordinate 13,672,468, forward strand.
GAGAGAGGAAAGAGCTGTTGGACTTTTACCTGATTTACGAAACGGTTCATTTTTTTCTTCGTATGCTAGCATTCGTGTGTGGCTTTTGTGTTTTGTCTTGAATTTTGGTCTATAAAAATGGGGACTGTTTCAAAGAGTTCTAAAGAAAGTCATTTGATGTTCTTTTGGATACGTGGTTTGATTACAGTCATGAACCTATGAGTGAGAAGAAGATGCTATTTTAACAATGTGTGGTTATAATACCTTTAGGATCTCCACAGGGGGTTTAGGCAGGGTTATCTTGGGGCCCTTTGTACCACATGTGTCTACCCTTGCTGTGTTAATTACATCGCTTGTGGACTCCTGTGTCATTGGTATATATAAAGCCCCAAGACCAAATTAGAAGGTTTATTTAGGATTTTCTGTTTGTCCTTTGGAGTTTTTGTTTCCTTTTGTTTGGTACTATTTCTCCATTTACAGCCAAATCAGTTTTGTGATATTTAAAACTTTTACTGGTGTAAAATATTTAAAACTTTTACTGGTGTCAAATAGGAAAAAAAAAAAAAGAGAGATGTCTGTGGCATATTTACAGGGAGAAAAGGTTTCATTTGTTTCCTAAAATCACAAAAAGCCCCAGGCCAGAGTTCAGCCTGGTTGATTGATGCCAAGGCAAAAAGGCATCCTTTTAAAGGTTGGAGATAATCAGTTGTTATCTATGGTTTTATGGTGGCTATTCTGTGAAGAATAGGGGAAGAATGATAGAATTGTTTCTGTGCAAGCATTTGTGCTACTATGTTGGGGAAATTAAGAAAAGAAAGGGAAGGAGAGTGAGGACAGGTTGCTCTAAATCTTAACACCTGCCTCAGCCGCTCGTTTTCCTACCCTACCTTGTGTTTCTGTTCAGCCCCAGTTCCTGACACAGTGGCTCAGAATGGCCCCTCCTTATCAGGACAAGTTAGTGCTGGCGACGGAATGAAACACCAACACTGCAGAGTGGTTTGAATCTTTATATTTTAACACTTGCTTCTTACAGCTGCTTTATTTTATATCCCTTGCACCACAACCTACAGGGCAAGTTGCCAAGCACTATGATTCAGAGACTATACAGTGCGCAGGCGCAGGGCGAGATAACCTTTACCTTGACTTATTTACTGCAGCTAAGACTTTGTTTTGGGGGAACTTCCTTATCAACTTAGAATCCGTTTTGTCCCTAGGTCTGTTCCTTTTGAAGAATCAGAGAAATATCCTTGTGTGCAAGAACTGTTCTTTTCCCACGGGAACAAACAGAGGATTCTTGACTGAACATCTCATTTGCAAGAATGTTCAGCCCTGGTTGAGAGTCTCGTTTGCAAGCACTTCTCAACCTTCCTTATACCTTGTTCCCTACAAGTTAGAAAATCCTGTGTTAGTTCCCTGGAAACAGGGACTTGGTCTGGTATTGTTTTCTAACACCTGACAGGGCACCCAGTTTGGGCCAGGAGTCACGCCAAGGGCAGGGCAACCTCTTTTATGCCCTTATCTTATGGAAGGGCTAAATGCAAATGACAAGCCACCTGGGTTTCTCAGACGTGTTTACTTGGGAAGATTCTCATAGAAGGATCTTCTACACTTGAAGCCCACTTGGCAGCACCCATAGCTGAGCCAAATTGGGACCTAATAAGGGAGGAACACCTTTAAAAGGGCATTACTTAGTGCATCTTGGCAGGGCTTTGTAAAGGGGAACCAAAGTAAGAGAGCTTGAACAAAACTCAAGAAATCCAGCCAAAAAGAACCAAAAACCCAAACAAAAAAAAAGCACCAAATGTAGACTCCTCTGAATTTTTAGAAAAGATTTTTGGAAAAGATTGATCAGACCTGCAAACATTATACTAATGCAGATTCTGAGGGCCCTGGAAATATTAGAATGGTAAACTTGAACTCTTTTGAGGAGCAAAATGCCTCAGATTTCAGGAGACAGTTGCAAAGATTAGATGGTACATTTGGAATACACTTTTCTCAATTGGTACAGTTGCTTTTAAAATGTTGAACAGAGAACTACACAAGAAGGAAAACGCAAAATGGAACACCACTTTTTTGTCAGTGGCATTGAGTTCTCAGAAGGCAAGTAACTCTTGAGAGAGGGGAAGACATGGGGGGCGGAGGGAAGGCAGAGGGGGAAGCTGCTATCGGGGAAGATACAATGTGCTATTGTAAGGAGGAAGAACCCTGGAAACAGATCACCCTCGACTGAAACACAGGAAGAAAAACAATTAGACAAAAGAGCCTCTCATATGGTAGAAAGAGGAATGCTCTGATGAAAGACGAGGGCTTGGGCTTGAGGCACCTAATCACCCACAGGAGCCCTGGGTGAAATTGACAGTGAGGGATGAGCTGGTGAACAGTCTGATACACCTCATGCTGAAGTTTTTCACCAGAACAGCTTGACATCAGAGTCCCACCAGAACTCATGTTAAGCCTACAGAGGGCACTCATGGAAACCCCAGGAAGGAGCTCCTTCCCCCAGAGGTCTAGGAAGAGGTAAGACCAGAAGCCTGTGCTAGGGCCTCCCAGGGAAGGCCAAAAATACATGGCCAATACAAGTCCTATCAAAAAGGGATGCTGGACACCTAATTGAAAACTATATCCTCTGAGGCAAGAGGATCACTTCTCCCACAGACTGACCTGTCAAAATACCAGCCAGTGTATTCAGAAAAGGCCAGAGGGCCACAGGGTGGGTTTGACTTAGATCACACCTGGTCAGGCTGGAGATGTCGTGCACGATTGTTTTGATTCCCGAGATGCTCTCAGACACTGTTCTGCAGCACGGTCGTAACAGGACCCATTACAGGGGAGGTGCTGTTGCAGGAGAGACACACGTCAGGTCCTGGTACCTGCAGAAGTCCTTAGGACGGACTGCCAAGTGAGAGTTCTTGGCTTCGCACAGGAAAAGAACTCAAGAGGGAACCAGAGGGAAGGAAAAGGAAGTTTGTTTAGAGAGATACATAGCCCATAGTCAGAATGTAGATCATCTCAAAGTGAGAGTGCTCCAGGGCTTGGGGTCATATGTTTTTATGGGCTAAGTCATTTCATAGGCTAATGAATGGGAGGAATAGTCTTGCTGTTTCAGAATAGGTGTGGATTACCCAGGATTTGGGCCACTGCCCACTTTTTGGCCTTCCTTGGAACTGTCCTGGTGTAAGGAGTGGTGATTTTTAGTATTACAATGAAGGTATAATGAACTACTAGACTATTCTCAAAGCCACCTTAGTTTCAGCTGGTCTTTACTGCATCCCAAGAGCTATGACCTTTCTTCATTATCTAGCATCTGTGTCCTGCCCCTTTCCCTCCTGTCTCATTTCCCTCCTCAGAGTTTCCTCTGTATTTTTATGGGGTGCAGAGGAGTGATGATCTGTCTTCTGGGGCTGCCTCATGCCTGGGCAGAAGCATCAACCCTGCCTGTGGGGACTGAAAAATCTCTGGATGCCTGATTAGGGTCCCCAGGGCCAGGACAGCATCTTAAGTCAGGGTGGTAGGTGCTGGACTCCTCGCATAGCCATCATTTTAATATGGAACTGTCGTAACCTGAAAAACACAAATGTTACCCAGGGGTTAAACATGAAGGGTCCAAAGAGGAGGAGGAGGAATATGAGTATTATTAGGTCCAGAAAGAGCAGGAACCAAGTAGCCTAGGAAGGGCACCCTTAATAGTAGACCTGATGGCATTAGGGTCAGACCCCTGGTGGTATTGGTATAACCATGACGCTTGTTCATAAATCTTTTTTGATGCCCATCTTGTGTGTGCTCAGTTGTGTCTGACTCTTTGCAACCCCATGGGCTATAGCCTGCCAGGCTCCTCTGTCCATGGAATTTTCTGGGCAAGAATCCTGGAACAAGTTGCCATTTCCTACTCCAGGGGATCTTATATGCAGGGATTGAACCTAACTCTCCTGCATCGGCAGGCAGATTCTTTACCACTAGCACCACCTGGGAAGTCCAGCTTCATCTGGCCCAAATTATTAACATGGTTACGGCAGGTTTTGTTTATGACCATACAAACATCACCCTGCTTGGCCACCAAGTAATCCAAGGCCAATCTACTGTCCTAACCACATTGGCCGGTGAGTTTACAGAAGCTGAAAATCTATTTAGTGATAGATTTAGTGATTAGGGTGAGGCTCTCTAAAGTGTTAGATTTTCTAGGGTTACCTCATAGTAGGCAAAGCTTCCTCATGGAGCTACCAACCCCCCTGCCAATCCTATTCCTGCCAGTGTTAATCTGATGGCTCTCCTGGGATGATGTTGAGTATTACTATGTTTTGTGGTGAATGGGAGCAAACTTCCTAATGTCTAAGCTCCCTTGTGTCACATATCATCGATTAAAAAAGAAGCATTTACACAGGGGCCAAATTTTCACTGGGGAGCCCTTGTCTTTGGGCCCTCATAATGGTGGGTGCCTCATATCCAGACATATCCTGAAGGTGCAACAAGAGATCTTGGAACAGAAGAATTTAACAAGAAAGCAGCCATCCGAATCCATGGAAGGGACAAGTTATGCACACAATACAGAGATAAGGGTCCACTGAAAATCATCTATTCAAAATCGTTAAGTCTGGGAGTATTCCATGCCCTTGGCTAAGATGAGATGAGATAATGTAGTAAGAGGGCTTTAGCCCCCACTTCCATAGAGCCTGACGATTTCTAGCCCAACTTTTAGTCCTTTCCATTGCTATCCTATGGGCACCTGTCTGGTCCTCATTATAAGCACATAGAGTAGAGGCATTCATGGGAATGCAGTTTGGGTCTGGGTTCTAAAACACTGGTGATATCTGTAGCATCGAGTGGCCAGAGATGGCCCCAAAGAGTCTCATCATAGCCCCAAGAACCATTATGGCTGTAGTGGTATAGAAAGCATGAGTGGTTTTTTTCAATAATGAAAGTAGCCATGATTAATGGAAAAGGTATAAGTTACCCTTTTAAAAGGAATCACATGTAGGCAAGATAATGGGCCTCACAGGGAAGGGGCATTGGCTATTGTGCTCAAATTGCTGGAGGGGGGATTTTCTCTGTGTTTGAATCAATAATACTCATTTAGTATGTACCTATTTATACTAGTAATGATTGTTGTAAGCCAGGATTTTTATGGCAGATCTAACAATTAACTAGTTTTTCTTCCCAGGGCACTATTTTTGATGTTTGTACACATTCTAAGTCGCTTTAGTCATGTCCAACTCTTTGTGACCCCCCTGGACTGTAGCCTGCCAGGCTCCTCTGTCTATGGGATTCTCCAGGAAAGAATGCTGGAGTGGGTTGCCATATCCTTCCCTGAGGGATCTTCCTGACCCAGGAATCGAACCTGCATTTCTTATGTTTCCTGCATTGATAGGTGTTTGTTTTTTTTTTTCCCCACTAGTGCCACCTGCAAAGCCCATTTTAGTCGTTTAGTTTCCCACTCTGTCCAAGCCTTCAGTTCAGTTCAGTAACTCAGTCGTGTCTGACTCTTTGCGACCCCATGAATTGCAGCGTGCCAGGCCTCCCTGTCCATCACCAACTTCCGGAGTCCACACAAACCCATGGCCATCGAGTCGGTGTTGCCATCCAACCATCTCATCCTCTATCGTCCCCTTCTCCTCCTGCCCCCAGTCCTTGCCAGCATCAGGACCTTTTCCAGTGAGTCAGCTCTTCGCATCAGGTGGCCAAAGTACTGGAGTTTCAGCCTCAGCATCAGTCCTTCCAATGAACACCCAGGACTGATCTCCTTTAGGATAAACTGGTTGGATCTCCTTACAGTCCAAGGGACTCTCAAGAGTCTTCTCCAACACCACAGTTCAAAAGCATCAATTCTTTGGCATTCAGCTTTCTTTATAGTCCAACTCTCACATCCGTACATGGCCACTGGAAAAACCATAACCTTGACTAGATGGACCTTTGTTGGCAAAGTAATGTCTCTGCTTTTCAATATGCTGTCTAGGTTGGTCATAACTTTCCTTCCAAGGAGTAAGTGTCTTTTAATTTCATGGCTGCAGTCACCATTCCAAGCCTTGACTCTCATCAAAAGTCCTACTAGGAGTATCAGTGGCTTTAAATATCATATTACTGTATTTTTTTTTTCAGTAGTGGGAAGTGTTTACTAGTGGATGGGAGTTCTGAAAAAGAGGAGAATAAGAGCACGATAGTGAGAAACACAAAGAATATGAGGCCAACTCATTATCGCAGCCACACAAAGTCACTTCACTGCTCTTTTTTGGTATTGTTTTATTTTGGGGGACTCGCTACACTATTTATTAATTGAAGCATAGCTGATGTTCAGTGCGTCATTTCAGGTGTACAGCAGAGTGGTTCAGTTCCACGTGTATGTACATCAGTTCTTTTACAGATTCTTTTCTCATAATTACAGAATATTGAGTGGAGTTCCCTGTGCTGTACAGTAGGTCCTTATTACTGATATATGGTAGTGTGTATATGTTAATCCTAAACTTCTAAATTATCCCCTCCCTTTTTGGTAACCATAAGTTTGTTTTTCTGTCTGTGGTTGTATTTTTATGTGTTCATTTGTGTCATTTTTTAAGATGCCATAAGCAATATCATAATTTGTCTTTCTGGTTTACTTAGTATGACTATCTCTAGGTCCATCCATGTTACTGCAAATGGCATTATTCATTCTTTTATGGCTGAGTAATATCCTATTGGACGTATATACCAGATCTTCTTTATCTGTTCATCTGTCCATGGATGTTTAACTATTGTAAATGGTGCTGTAATGAACATTAGGGTGCATGTACTTTTTCAGATTGTGGTTTTCTCTGGAGATAAGCCCAGGAGTAGGATTACTAATCATATGGTAGCTCCATTTTTAGTTTTTAAAAGAATTTACATACTGTTCTCCATAGTGGCTGCACCAATTTACATTTCCACCAACAATGTAGGAGGGTCCTTTTTCTCCACATCCTCTCTAGCATTTATTATTTGTAGACTTTTTAATGGGATTCCCTGGTGGCTCAGATGGTCAAGCGTCGACCTGCAATGCGGGAGACCCAGGTTCGATCCCTGGGTCGGGGAGATCCCCTGGAGAAGGAAATGGCAACTCACTCCAGTACTGCTGCCTAGAAAATTCCATGGATGGAGGAGCCTCGTGAGCTACAGTCAGTGGGGTCGCAAAGAGTCAAACACGACTGAGTGGCTTCACTTAACGATGGCCATTCTGCCTGGTGTGAGTTGATACCTCATTGTAGTTTTGATTTGCATTTCTCTAATTAGCAATGCTTAGCACCTTTTTGTGTGCTTTTTGACCATGTGTATGTCTTCTTTGGAGAAATGTCAATTTATTTAAATTTTTATTGGGGTAAAGTTGCTTTGGGGGCTTCCCTGGTGGCTCAGTGCTAAAGAATTCACCTGCCAATGAAGGAGACTTGGGTTCAATCCCTGGGTCGGGAAGATCCCCAGGAGGAGGAAATGATTACCCACTCCTGTATTCTTGCCTGGGAAATCCCATGGACAGAGGAGCCTGGCAAGCTACGGTCCATAGGGTCACAAAGATCAAACATGTCAATAATGACTGAATGATTAAACAACAATAGTTGCCTTATGATGTTAGGTTCTACTGCACAGCAGAGTTAATCAACTATACATATACATTTATTCCCTCTTCTTTGGATCTCCTTCCAATTTAGATCACCACAGAGCACTGAGCAGAGCTCCCTGTGCTGGACAGCAGGTTCTCATTATTTATCCATTTTATACATAGTATCAATAGTGTATGTGTGGATCCCAATTCCTCCCACTCTCCCACTTCCCCCTTGGTATTCATAGGTTTTTCCTCTATGCCTGTCTCTATTTCTGCTTTACAAATAAGATCATCTATACCATTTTTCTAGTTTCCACATATATGCATTAATATGCAATATTTATATTTATTCTCTTTCTGACTTACTTCACTGTGTATCACAGTCTCTAGGTCCATCCACATCTCTACAAATGACCCATTTTCATTCCTTTTTGTGGCTGAGTAATATTCCATTGTATATACGTACCACATCTTCTTTATCTATGCTTCTGGTGATGGACATTTAGGTTGCTTCCATGTCCTGGCTATTGTAAATAGTATTGTGATGAATACTGGGATGCATGTGTCTTTTTCAGTCATGTTTTTCTCTGGGTGTATATGCCCAGCATTGGGGTTGTTGCATATGGTAAATTTAGTTTTAGTTTTTTAAGGAACCTCCATACTATTCTCCATAGTGGCTGTATCCGTTTACATTCCCGTCAATGGTACAAGAAGATGCTCTTTCTCCACACCCTCTCCAGCATATATTGTAGATTTTTTGATGATGACCCTTCTGCCTGGTGTGAGGTGATACCTCATTGTCATATTGATCTGTATTTCTCTAATAATTAGTGATGTTGAGAATCTTTTCATGTGTGTATTGGACATCTGTATGTCATCTTCCTACCCATTTTTTGATTTGTTGTTGTTCAGTTGCTAAGTTGTTTCCAACTCTTTATGACCCCATGGATTGCAGCGTGCCAGGCTTCCCTGTCCTTCACCATCTCCCAGAGTTTGCTTAAACTCATGTCCACTGTGTCCATAATATTGTCCAACTATCTCGTCCTCTGTTGCCCCCTTCTCCTCTTGCCCTCAGTTTCTCCCAGCATCACAGTCTTTTTCAGCGGGTTGGCTCTTCACATCAGGTGCCCAAAATACTGGAGCTTCAACTTCAGCATCAGTGCTTCCCATGAATATTCAGGGTTGATTTCCTTTAGGATTGGCTGATTTGATTTCCTAGCAGTCCAAGAGTCTTCTCCAGCAACACAGTTTGAAGGCATCAATTCTTCAGTGCTCAACCTTCCATATGGTCCACTTCTCACATCCATACATGACTACTGGAAGAACCATAGCTTTGACTAGACAGACCTTTGTTGGCAAAGTAATGTCTCTGCTTTTTAATATGCTGTCTAGGTTGGTGATACCTTTCCTTCCAAGGAGCAAGCGTCTTTTAATTCTATGGCTGCAGTCAGGGTCTGCAGTGACTTTGGAGCCCAAGAAAGTAAAATCTGCCACTGTTTTCATTTTTCCCCCTTCTGTTTGCCATGAAGTGATGGGACAGATGCCATGATCTTTGGTTTTTGAATTGAGTTTTAAGCCAGCTTTTCTCACTCTCCTTTCACCCTCATTAAGAGATTCTTTATTTTCCTCTTTGCTTTCTGCCACTAGAATGGTATCATATGCATATTTAATTTTTTGATTGGGTTGTTATTTTTCATATTGAGCTGCATGAGTTATTTGTATATTTTGAAGATTAAGCCCCTGTCAGTTACATTGTTTGCAAATATTTTCTCCCATTCTGTGGACTGTCTTTCATTTCGTTTATGGTTTCCTTTGGTGTGCAAAAGTTTTTAAGTTTATTAGTTTATTTTTTAAATTTCCATTGCTCTAGGAGATGAATGAGGAAAGATACTGCTGTGATTTATGTCAAAGAATATTCTATGTGTTCTATATTTTCCTCTAGGAGTTTTATAGTATCTAGTTTCACATTTAGGTTTTTAATCCATTTTGAGTTTACTTTTGCATATGGTGTTAGGAAATATTCTAATTTCATTCTTTTACATGTGACTGTGCAGTATTCCCAGTGTCACTTACTGAAGAGACCATCTCTTCTCCATTATATAATCTTGCCTTCTTTGTCATAAATTAACTATAGGTGTATGGATTTATTTCCGGGTTTTCTATCCTGTTCCATTACTCTGTATTTTTTTTTGTGTGTGTATGCTAATACCATACTGTTGATACAGTTGATGACTGTATCCTTGTAGTATTGTCTGAAGCCAGAGTACCTGATTCCTCCAGCTCCAATTTTCTTTCTCAGGATTGCTTTGGCTATTTGGGCTCTTTTGTGTTTCAATGCAGATTCTAGAATCTTTTTTTCTAGTTCTGTGAAAAATGCAATTGGTAGTTTGATAAAGATTGCAGTGAATTTGTAGACTGCCTTGAACAGATGGCCTTGTCCTTTTGACAATAAGATTGTTTAATTCCAAGAACACATTGTATCTTTCTATTTCTTTGTATTACCTTTTGTTTTCTTTCATCAGCATCTTACAGTTTTCAGAGTACAGGTCTTTTGCCTCCTTAGGTAGGTTTATTTCTAGATGTTTTATTCTCTTTGATGTAATGGTAAATAAGAATGTTTCCTTAATTTTGCTTTTGAACTTTTGTTAGTGTACCAAAATGCAACAAATTTATGTATTAATTTTGTATCTTACAACTTTACCAAATTCATCGAGTTCTGTTATTATAGTTTTCTGGTGGTGTCTTTATGATATTCTATGTACAGTATCATGTCACCTGCAAACAGTGACAGCTTTTATTTTCCAGTTTGAATTCATTTCTTTGACTTCCAAAAGTACACGGTGTTGAATAAAAGTGGTGAGAATAAACATTCTGTCTTCTTCCTAATTTTAAGATAAAATGTTTTCAGTTTTTCAGCATTGAATATGATGTTATCTGTGGGTTTGTCATATAAGGCCTTCATGTTGAAGTAGGTTCCCTATATGCCCACTTTATGGAAAGTTTTTTTTTTTAAATCATAAATGGATGTTGAATTCTGTGAACTTTTTCTGCATCTATTGAGATGATCATATGGCTTTTATTCAATGTATTAATGAGGTATACCACACTGATTTGTGGATATTAAAATCCTTGCATCCCTGGGATAAATTCCACTTGTTCATGGTATATGATTCTTTGCACTGGATTCAGTTTGCTGGTATTATGTTGAAGATTTTTGTGTCTATGTTCATCTTGATGTTGACCTGTAATTTTTCTTTTCTTGTACCTTTGTCTGGCTATGGTATCTGGATGATGGTGCCCCCTAGAAAGAGTTTGGAAGTGTTCTTTCCTCTGCATTTCTTGGGACTACCTTCACAAGGATAGGTGTTAACTCTTCTCTAAATGTTTGATAGAATTCATCAGCGAAGCCTTCTGGTTCTGGACTTCTGTTTGTTGGGAATTTTAAATCACAGATTCAATTTCAGTACTTGTAATTGATCTGTTTAGATTTTCTATTTCTTTCTGGTTCAGTCTTGGGAGGTTGTACTTTTCTAAGAATTTGTCTATTTCTTCTAGGTTGTCCATTTTATTGGCATATAGTTACCTGGAGTAGCCTCTTATCCTTTGTATTTCTGTGATGTCCTTTCTGTTTTCATTTCTGATTGTATTGATTTGGACCCTCGTTTTTTTCTTGATGAGAATGGCTAAAGGTTTATCAATTTTATCTTTTCAAAGAATAGTTTCACTGATCTTTTCTACTGTTGTCTTAGTTTCTATTTATTTCTGCTCTGATCTTTATGATTTCTTTCCAACTTTGCATTTTGTTTGATCTTTTTCTAGTTGCTTTTGGTGTAAGGTTAGATTGTTTGAGATTTTTTATTGTTTCTTCAGGTAAGCTGGTGTTGCTATAAACTTCCCTCTTAAATGGCTTTTACCTGTGCCACAGGTTTTGGGTAATTTTTTTGTTGTTGTTGTTTTGTTTTAATTTGTCTCTGCTGCTGTTGCTAAGTCACTTCAGTTGTGTCTGACTCTGTGTGACACCATAGACGGCAGCCCACGAGGCTCCCCCGTCCCTGGGATTCTCCAGGCAAGAACACTGGAGTGGGTTGCCATTTCCTTCTCCAAAGCAATACTCTGCAATACAGTGGTCCTTAAAAGTATGTGATAATCATAATGGTCTGTTTATCATAAAGGTATTTGAAAAATTTGTACCCAAACATAGTATTTTCTCTTTGATTTCTTCAGTGATCTATTTGTTCAGTGAAGTGAAGTGAAGTCGCTCAGTCATGTCGACTCTTTGCGACCCCATGGACTGTAGCCTACCAGGCTCCTCTGTCCATGGGATTTTCCAGGCAATAGTACTGGAGTGGATTGCCATTTCCTTCTCCAGGGGATCTTCCCGACCCAGGGATCGAACCCAGGTCTCCCGCATTGTAGACAGATGCTTTACCGTCTGAGCCATCAGGGAAGTGAACCTCCATGTATTTATGTTTTTTGTAATTTTTTTTTTTATGGTTGATGTCTAATCTCATAATATTGTGGTCAGATTGAACCTGGGTCTCTCGCACTGTAGGCAGACTCTTTACTGTCTGAGCCACCAGGGAAGCCCTGATAAGATTTTAAATGTGCTCAGGCTTGCTTTGTTGTTCAACATGTGATCAGTCCTGGAGAATGTTACACGAGCTCTTGAAAAGAATATGTTTTCTGCTGCTTTTGGATGGAATGTCCTATAAATGTCAGTTAAGTCCATCTGATAATGTAAGAGCCTGTGTTTCCTTCTTAATTTTCTGTCTGGATGATCTGTCCAGTGATGTGAGTAGGGTGTTGAAGTCAATGTTTAATTTACGAAAAAGCTCGATGGTCAGGATCATGTGCTAGAATTGTTTACTAAAGTAGGCTATGAAGTGTCCTTTCTAAGGACTGAGGAATCGAGCAGATATCTTGACTGTATTAAACCAGTATTCTCCAAAAGTCAAGTGATATATTGCAATATATTGGAGGAAAATGTTTGTGATTAAATATCTTGTATTAAGTGTTCACTCCTCAGTTGTGTTTGAGTCTTTGCAACTCTATGAACAGTAGACCACTAGGCTCCTCTGTCCATGGAATTCTCCAGGCAACAATACTGGAGTGGGTTGCCATTGCTTTCTCCAGGGGATATTCCTGATCCAGGGGTTGAACCTGGGCCTTCTGCATTGCAGGTCCATTCTTTACTCTCTGAGCCACCAGGGAAGACCACAATATATATGTTACAATATATTGGGGGAAAATGTTTATGATTAAATATCTTGGTAACAAAACTTGAGCAAATTTTGTTTACTACTGAATTTCTAAGATTATTTAAGTAGATCATTTAAGTATCAGTAAGATCAGCGTGGTCATGTATGGATGTGAGAGTTGGACTGTGAAGAAGGCTGAACGCCGAAGAATTGATGCTTTTGAACAGTGGTGTTGGAGAAGACTCTTGAGAGTCCCTTGGACTGCAAGGAGATCCAACCAGTCCATTCTGAAGGAGATCAGCCCTGGGATTTCTTTGGAAGGAATGATGCTAAAGCTGAAACTCCAGTACTTTGGCCGCCTCATGCGAAGAGTTGACTCATTGGAAAAGACTCTGATGCTGGGAGGGATTGGGGGCAGGAGGAGAAGGGGATGACAGAGGATGAGATGGCTGGATGGCATCACTGACTCGATGGACGTGAGTTTGAGTGAACTCTGGGAGTTGGTGATGGAGAGGGAGGCCTGGTGTGCTGCGATTCATGGGGTTGCAAAGAGTAGGACATGACTGAGCAAATGAACTGAACTGAATCATAGTAAATACTTAATGGAAGGACATGTTATGTAGTGTTTCACAAACTTGTTTGATATTTGAACTTAATGTCATTGTTGTTCAGTCGCTCAGTTGAGTCCAACTCTTTGGACCCTATGGACTGTAGCACGCCAGGTTTCCCTGTCCTTCACCATCTCCCAGAGCTTGCTCAAACTCATATCCATTGAGTTGGTGATGCCATCCAACCATCTCATGCTCTGTCATCCTCTTCTGCTCCTGCCTTCAACCCTTCCCAGCATCAAGATCTTTTCCAATGAGTTGGCTGTTTGCATCAGGTGGCCAAAGTAGTGGAGCTTCAGCATCAGTCCTTCCAATGAATATTCAGGATTGATTTCCTTTAGGGTTGACTGGTTTGATTTCCTTGCAATCCAAGGAACTCGTAAGAGTCTAATCCAACACCACAGTTCAAAAGCATCAATTCTTTGGCACTCAGCCTTCTTTATGGTCCAACTCTCACATCCATACATGACTATTGGAAACATGTAGCTCTGGCTATACGGACATTTGTTGACAAAATAATGTCTCTGCTCTTTAATATGCTGTCCAGGTTTTTCATAGCTTTTTTTCCAAGAAGCAAGAATCTTTAAATTTTATGGCTGCAGTCACCATCTGCAGTGACTTTGGAGCCCAAGAAAATAAAGTCTGTCACTGTTTCCATTGTTTGCCCATTTATTTGCTATGAAGTGATGGGACTGGATGCCATGATCTCAGTTTTTTGAATGTTGAGTTTTAAGCCAACTTTTTCACTCTCCTCTTTCACTTTCATCAAGAGGCTTTTCAGTTCCTCTTCACTTTCTCTCATTAGGGTGGTGTCATCTGCTTACCTGAGGTTATTTATATTTCTCCTGGCAATCTTGATTTCAACTTGTGCCTCATCCAGCCTTGCATTTTGCAGGATGTAGTCTGCATATAAGTTCCACTAACAGGGTGACATTTTACAGCCTTGATGTACTCCTTTCCCAATATGTGGAACCAGTCCATTGTTCCATGTCCAGTTCTAAATGTTGCTTCTTGACCTGAGTACAGGTTTCTCAGGAGTCAGATAAAGCGGTCTGATGTTTCCATCTCTCAAGAATTTTCCATGGTTTGTTGTGATCCACACAGTCAAAGGCTTTAGCATAGTCAATGAAGCAGATGTTTTTCTGGAATTGTCTTGCATTTTCTGTGATCCAGTGGATGTTGGCAATTTGATCTCTGGTTCCTCTGCCTTTTCTAAATCCAGCTTGAACATCTGGAAGTTGTCGGTTCATGTACTGTTGAAGCCTAGCTTGGAGAAGTTTGAGCATTACTTTGCTAGCATGTGAGATGAGTACAATTGTGCAGTAGTTTGAGCATTCTTTGGCATTGATCTTCTTTGAGGTTGGAATACTGACCTTTTTAGTCCTGTGGCCACTGCTGAGTTAGGTATTTGCTTAATATAAATACTTAGTAGGAGGACATGTTATATAGTGTTTCACAAACTGGTTTGATACTAGAACTCAGTTGACTCAAAATACCTTAACTGGGCTATTCTATAGAATTTTCTTTGGCAAACACTCATTTGGATAACCACCTGTCTGACTGCCTGGCTGTGGACTAGATGATTTTTCCAATTTTCTTTGAATAATGTGATCTAGGTAAAAATTCTTCAATCACAGGCCGTGATTAGGCCTTTGCTATTTTATTACCTATCATACGTAGATGAAATCACTTGATGCAATATAACTGTTTAAGAAAACTGTCATGAAATGGGGACATCATTTAACTTGGAGTTATGAGATGGCAGAAAGTGAAGAACTAAAGAGCCTCTTGATGAAAGTGAAAGAGAAGAGTGAAAAAGTTGGCCTAAAGCTCAACATTTAGAAAATGAAGACCATGGCATCTGGTCCCATCACTTCATGGCAAATAGATGGGGAAACAGTGGAAACAGTGGCTGACTTTATTTTTCTGGGCTCCAAAATCACTGCAGATGGTGATTGCAGCCATGAAATTAAAAGACACTTACTCCTTGGAAGGAAAGTTATGACCAACCTAGATAGTATATTCAAAAGCAGAGACATTACTTTGTCAACAAAGGTCCGTCTAGTCAAGGCTATGGTTTTTCCAGTAGTCATGTATGGATGTGAGAGTTGGACTATAAAGAAAGCTGAGTGCCTAAGAATTGATGCTTTTGAACTGTGGTGTTGGCGAAGACTCTTGAGAGTCCCTTGGACTGCAAGGAGATCCAACCAGTCCATCCTAAAGGAGATCAGTCCTGGGTGTTCATTGGAAGGACTGATGCTGAAGCTGAAACCCCAATACTTTGGCCACCTGATGCGAAGAGCTGACTCATTGGAAAAGACCCTGATGTTGAGAAAGATTGAGGGCAGGAGGAGAAGGGGATGACAGAGGATGAGATGGTTGGATGGCATCACCGACTCAATGGACATGGGTTTGTGTGGACTCCAGGAGTTGGTGATGGACAGGGAGGCCTGGTATGCGGCGATTCATGGGGTCACAAAGAGTCGGACATGACTGAGCGACTGAACTGATTGTGAGATGTAGAAGGTGTGCCGTTTTTGCCATTGATTAGCTGTGTTATCTTAAGGAAATTACATAGGTTATCTGAATCCCAGGATGTGGATGTACAAAATGTGAGTAATACTATTTCAAGAGTTGTGATGATTGAATTATGATATGTATGACACATACATGTATGTATGTCTATAAATTTTAATGCTTGTTATGAGTTCAAGAAATCAAATTTAGGTTTTTAAAAAAGTTAAGAAAAAGGATGTGAAAACTTTATTTAGGCAGGTTTTACTGGAACAAATTTTTTTATAAAATAACTTTATAAAAGAGTCCATCAAGATATTATAAAGAAAATACACACAAGGCAATATATGTACACTTCATAAAAATACAATACATCTTGGCAATTGCTTCCAGAGTCTGTTACCACCATGTACAGTGTATTGACGTTTAACATTATGCTAATTTGAACATACAAGATTTTCAAGAAAAACAAAACTGTCCCATTGGGGTTTCAAAAATTGTTTCCAATTGACAGGAAAATTTACAAAATGCTAAAATGTAAAATTTATGGCGCTAACTGAATGGAAAACCATGTCAAAAATGTTAGAGCAAAGATCCATGCCATAATCACTGGGAACAAATATATTTTTTTCTATTATTATAGCTGGTTCAGCTGGTTCCACAAAGTTACTGAAAATAATATCCCTACTTTGGATGCTCAATGAAGGTAAACATCATTTGGTATTAGAAAGCTTTCTAGAAGCTGTACTATACTTCTATAATGAGTGGTATTTCTTTCCTTTTTAAAGTAAAAATAAGTATGTAAGTCCTATTATTAATATAAAGTATTAATACTTAAAAAAGTATCTTCATAAGTTACTTAGCTTTGATCAAAACACACAGCAACTAGCTTTATTATTCTCAAAATGGTTAAATGCTGAAATTCACTTGGCTTTGAGTTTTTTTTCTTTTTTACAAAATTATCTTAGCTACCATGTTACTATAAAACATCGCTGATGGGTCCTGTTAAATGTTTAGAATAACCCTTGCAAAGGAACTGCTCCAGTGTAATAAATAAAGAAAATACTACAAGACTTTTCTAGATCTTACCAAAAGATATGACCATGGTGGGATCATGAAAATACCTCAACAGTACCAAGGAAGGCACACAAGACAGAGCACAGCACCATTTCAAGCTGCCATGATAGCAACTGTTCAGGGAACTTGGTTCCCACAGTAAATGTGGGTTAACTATGTGGATTTAGCTTTGGAGAACTGCTTAGTATGGATAGGCAGACACAGCTATATAAACGATGAATGTAGTCTGATACTCAATGGTCCCGTTGGCACTGTAGGATAAGGCTCGAACCCTCATGCGGTAGGTCTCTGGTTCTTGTAGTGGTCGTATTGTGTACACCACTCCTTTCAGGTTTTCATCCCTTAAGGCAAAGGGAACAGTCTGTTCCTCATCTATCATGAGGAAAGTTGTCCTGGGATGTATCACTCCATCTTGAGTGTATGCAACCAGCCGGATCAAATCTTGATTGGCAGCTATTCCGAACGGGAGGGAGACGAGTTTGTATTCCAAGGCATATGGACTCAAGGCACATTCCAAATCATTGGGTGGACAGTTCTTGAGACAGAACCTAAGGACAATAATCACATGAAATAGATGAAGTTAGCGTGGCTTGGAAGCAGAAGGCATGATGCAGGTGGTCATGATCCACGACAATTTGGGGGCATTAAAGGCAGGAGACGGTCTGACTTCAAAATACTAACGTTCCCCCCATGGTCTGTGTTATTAACTGAAACCAGATGCCAGATGCCGACGAGAGTGTGCTGTCTAGTCATATATTTCTCTCTCAGCTCCATTAAAATCAGAAGCTTTTGAACCACTGAAAAAAGTACCACAGAACATCTTTAAAGTGAAAAGTAGGTTTTGGAAAGAGAAACATCTGCATATATATTGGAAACAAGGACT
This sequence comes from Oryx dammah, assembly GCF_014754425.2. NCBI lineage: Eukaryota > Metazoa > Chordata > Mammalia > Artiodactyla > Bovidae > Oryx > Oryx dammah. The sequence continues at coordinate 13,690,267 of NW_024070205.1, forward strand.
TCTTAAAGAGAGGACTACAAATGACTTTAAAATTTTAACATCTACCCTAAGACTATTTGAAAGCAGAAATAGAATACATTGATATTGGTTAATTTTTCTAAAAATAATAAAAGGTCAATTACGACTACCAAAAAAAAAAATTTTCTTTTCGGTATTTGCTTTCCACATCATTTTAGATTAAAAATAGTATATTTTCTTTTTCCAGAGCCCACAGTAGTTGTTTGAGTCGTCATGACTTTGAAATTGTATGCCAGAAATCACTGGTAATAAAGAGTAAAACAAAAAAATGCACAAAGGACCATGTTCTGAAGATACAGATTCTTCAGTCATAGTATTTTTCAAAGCCTGATAAGTCTGTAATTTTGATCTTCCCCCTTCCCTATTCCCCTCAGACAGATTACAAATAGGTTTTGGATGAATCCTGGGCAGCGCACACTTGACCATGTTACAGTAACATGGGAGTCACCACTGAGAGGAAAACAAAGTGAGATCCAACCAGAGTTTGGTTTCAGAACTACCTCCTTATTAGTGGAGCCTATTCATGATGGCCATTATCTCATTTTCCAAGCACCCCACCAACTCAGTACCTAAACAGAGTGCACCATTTCTGTAAGGGGAGGGAGAAAACAAAGCAGTTTATTCAAAACCCAGAAAAGACAGTGTTTCAGACAGCAGAATATGTAAACAAGATGAGATGTGAATGAACAGACAGACTACTGACTCATCCTCGGTCTCCTCCACACTCCCATGGAGTCATGATGACTCATCACTATAACAACCGTGGTACTTCTTAGAGCGAGTGCTCTAAAAGCAGAGAGCCCTGAAAACCCTGAGCCAACACCACGAGAAAAGAGACAATTTCAAAGACAGGTAGGCTCTATCACCCTATAAAATGCTCCTTGCTGAGGAAGGATTCTAGATGTTGCCTGGTGCATTACACGCTGAGCAGACTTGTTCTAGGAAACGCTGGCAGCTCAAAGCTGGCAGTCGCTGCTGCAGGATGAATTCAGTTTTTTGCCCACTCTCTGAAGAAGGAACACACTGTAAACCCCTAGCCCCTGAGGGATTATTGACTTCCTGTGAGTGAGAAACATGACCGCAGACAGGGCTTGCTGGTCAAGGAGAGAGAGGAAGGAGGATTTTCAAAAGCATGCCTGGGAAGAGAAGGCAAGACCTACCCTGACACAGGATCCCGTTGGTAGTCAGGTGGACAGGGTGTCTCAATGCAACGGTAGCTTCCTCTCATGTTGAAGCACATGCGATTTGGCCCACAGCGCACATTCTGTTCCAGGCACTCATCAATATCTACAACAGCACAAGAAAGAAAAAGCATTAGCAAGTTAAGTCAGAAGAGACCTTCAGGGCAGGCATTGTGGCTATTTGCCTGGAATATTGAGGGTTAGCTTTCTCCTCCCCAAGAATGAACTTGGTTGGTAGCTGCACCTAAGCTTTTTCACCCACCATGTGGGGATCTTGATTCTTGGTGTGCTGTTTCCCAGACTGATTGTTCTGAGCTTAAGTTTTTTAAAAATCACGTGAAAAGACATTGAAAAATAAGGGCTATGAAAGTAGAAGGTAAGCTACAAAGAAAAATTTTTTTCTTACACTTGGGAAATAGAATGCATTTGAGTTTTATAAAGCCAATAATTCTTTAAATTCACTAAAAACAAGCTAAAAACTTAAGACACATGTGAACATTTCTTGGAGTCAAAAATATCTCTAAAACATGAATGATCCTTGATCTTTCCCTAATATTTTGTAAGGTCAAATTACTAAGGTGGGAGGTTGGGTAGTAGAAATTTAAAGAAGTTATACATTCAAGGAAAACTTGTGGAGACATATAGAATAAAGGAAAAAAAAAAAAACAGGATCAAATAGATGACCCAAGAACCATAATTCAAGTTTGATTGAATCTGAAGGGAATGATGCTGAAGCTGAAACTCCAGTACTTTGGCCACCTCATGCGAAGAGTTGACTCATTGGAAAAGACTCTGATGCTGGGAGGGATTGGGGGCAGGAGGAGAAGGGGACGACAGAGGATGAGATGGCTGGATGGCATCACCGACTCGATGGACGTGAGTCTGAGTGAACTCCGGGAGTTGGTGATGGACAGGGAGGCCTGGCGTGCTGCGATTCATGGGGTCGCAAGGAGTCGGACATGACTGAGCGACTGAACTGAACTATGTAGAATCCATCCTCAGTTGTTATAGGTAGGGTACTGTCCCTAGGATATTGGGGAAACATGCAAATGAAATACTCTTTATTTTGTTTTCTACACAAAGTTGTTTAGAAAAAACACATTTAAATCATTAAAATTAAAAAGCATCAAGATAAAGCCAAAAGAAACATTTTTTGAGTTCCCTGAAAATGAGTGTTTCTAAGCCATGATTTTAAACTTGAGGTCTATATTTAAGCATTAGGGGATCTGCAAATGAAACCATTTCTGTGTGTTGAGTATGTAGGTATGTGTGTGCAAGTTAGCAAGAGAGATGAAGCAAGACTCTGATTGATTGACTTTTCTGGATAAGAGGGCCTATAGAGTTCAACATAATTTAAGGGATGTTGAGACCCAAAATTAAGAATCATATTTTACAGCAATAGTTTCAAACTGTGGTATCTGTATTCCCCTGGTAGTACATGAAAACTCTCAGCAGTTATGACAGCAGGCAACTATTTCAGGGAATTAATTTCCATTCAAATTGAAAAACTTTTTTCTTATTGAAGTATAGTTGATTTATAATGCTGTGTTAATCCAATATACAGCAAAGTGATTCAATTATACATATATGTATACTTTTTCATATTATTTTTTCAGTTTATTACAAAATATTATGTATAGTTCCCTGTGCTATATAGTAGTGTGTATATGTCAGTCCTAATTTCTCAATTTATCCCTCCCTCCAACTCCCTTTTCCCTTTGGTAATCATAAGTTGCTTTTCTATGTCTGTGGGTCTATTTCTGTTTTGTATGAAAGTTCATTTGTATCTTTTTTTAGATTCCACATATAAGTGATATCACATGTTACTTTATCTTTCTCTGGCTTCTCTTAGCATGGTAATCTCTAGATCCACCATGTTGGTGCGAATGACACTGTTTTATCCTTTTTTATTCTTTTTATGACTAATATTTCATTGTATATAATATGCTTCATCTTTATCCATTCATCTGTCAGTAGACATTTAGGTTGCTTCCAGGTCTTGGCTGTTGTAAATAGTACTGCAGTGAACATTGGGGTGAATGTGTATTTTCAAATTATGGTTTTCTCTAGATATATGACCAGAAGTAAAGCTGCAGGAGCAAAAAAAGCAGGATAGCTCTACTTTTAGCTTTCCAAGGACCCTCCATGTTGTTCTCTATAGTGGCTATAACAGTTTACATTTCCACCAGCAAAGCAGGAGGGCTTCTTATTCTCCACACCCTCTCCAGCATTTATTATTTGTAGACTTTTGGATAATGGCCATTCTGAGTGGTGTGAAATGATACCTCATTGTAATTTTGATTTGCCTTTTTGTAATAATTAATGATATTGAGCATCTTTTCATGTGCCTGTTGGCCACCTGTATATCTTCTTTGCAGAAATGTTTATTTAGATCTTCTGCCCATTTTTAGGAAAATGAGATGTTTATATATTTTGAAGATTAATCCCTTGTCAGTCACATCATTTGAAAATATTTTTTTCCATTCTGTAGGTGGCCTTTTACATTTTGTTTATGGTTTCCTATGCTGTGGAAAAGTTTTTAAGTGTATTTAGATCTCATTTTTAAAAATTTTCTTTTTAACTTAAATTTTTATTTTCATTACTCAGGAGATGGATCCAAAAAGATATTGCTGCTATTTATGTATCCTGCCTATGTTTTCCCCAAAAAGTTTTATGATATCTGGTTTTACATTTAAGTTATAATCCATTCTGGGTTTATTTTTATGGTGTTAGAGAATGTTCTAATTTCACTCTTTTACATGCGTTTGTTCAGTTTTCCCAGCACCACTTATTGAAGAAACCGTATTTTTGCCTCCTTTGTTGTAGATTAATTGACCATAGGTGTGTTGGTTTGTTTCTGAGCTTTCTCTCCTGTTCCATTGATCAATATTTCTGTTTTTGTGCCACTACCACATTATTTTGATGACTATAGCTTTGAGTATATTCTGAAGTCAGGGAGCCTGTTTCCTCCAGCTCTGTTTTACTTTCTCAAGATTTCTTTGGCTACTTGAGGTCTTCTGTGCTTCCATATAAATTTTAAAATTTCTTATTCTGTGAAAAATGCCATTGGTAATTTGACAGCAATTGCACTGAACATGTAGACTGTCTTGGGTAGTATACTCATTTTGACAATATTGATTGTTACAGTCCAAGAATATTGTATATCCTTCCTTCTGTTTGTGTTATCTTTGATTTCTTTCATCAGCATCTCATAGTTTTTAGAATACAGGTCTTTTGCCTCCTTAGGTAGGTTTATTTCAAGGTATTTTATTCTTTTTGATACAATGGTAACTGTTAGTGTATAGAAAAAGAAAGTATTTCAGTGTATTAACTGTGTCCAGCAATTGTACTGAAATTATTGAGCTCTAGTAATCTTCTGGTAGCGTCTTTAGGATTTTCTATGTATAGTATTATGTTATCTGCAAACAGTGGTAGTTTTATTACTCCTTTTCCAATTCGGATTCCTTTCATTTCTCTTTCTTCTCTAATATGTCTAGGACTTCCACAATTCTGTTGAATAAAAGTGCCAAGTGGATATCCTTCATCCTTGGCCTTGTTTCTGAACTTAGAGGAGATACTTTCAACTTTTCACCATTGAGTAGGATGTTAGCTGTGAGTAGGGTTTGTCATATATGGCTTTATGATGTTGAGGCTTTATGATGTTGAGGTAAGTTCCCCCTATGCCCACTTTATGGGGAACTTTATATCATAAATGGGTATTGAATTTTATCACAATAAACTGTGGAAAATTCTGAAAGAGATGGGAATACCAGACCACCTGACCTGCCTCTTGAGAAACCTATATGCAGGTCAGGAAGCAACAGTTAGAACTGGACATGGAACAACAGACTGGTTCCAAATAGGAAAAGGAGTACATCAAGGCTGTATATTGTCACCCTGCTTATTTAACCTATATGCAGAGTACATCTGCATATAGGTTATTCAGCCCAGAGAAACCCTGGGCTGGAAGAATCACAGGCTGGAATCAAGATTGCCAGGAGAAATATCAATAACCTCAGATATGCAGATGACACCACCCTTAGGCAGAAAGTGAAGAACTAAAGAGCCCCTTGATGAAAGTGAAAGAGGAGAGTGAAAAAGTTGGCTTAAAGCTCAACATTCAGAAAACTAAGATCATGGCATCCAGTCCCATCACTTCATGGCAAATAGATGGGGAAACAGTGGAAACAGTGGCTGACTATTTTTCTGGGCTCCAAAATCACTGCAGATGGTGATTGCAGCCATGAAATTAAAAGACGCTTACTCCTTGGAAGAAAACTTATGACCAACCTAGATAGCATATTGAAAAGCAGAGACATTACTTTGTCAACAAAAGTCCATCTAGTCAAGGCTATGGTTTTTCCAGTAGTCATGTATGGATGTGAGAGTTGGACTATAAAGAAAGCTGAGTGCCTAAGAATTGATGCTTTTGAACTGTGGTGTTGGAGAAGACTCTTGAGAGTCCCTTGGACTGCAAGGAGATCCAACCAGTCCATCCTAAAGGAGATCAGTCCTGGGTGTTCATTGCAAGGACTGATGCTGAAGCTCCAATATTTTGGCCACCTGATGTGAAGAGCAGACTCATTTGAAAAGACCCTGATGTTGGGAAAGATTGAAGGCAGGAGGAGAAGGGGATGACAGAGGATGAGATGGTTAGATGGCATTACTGACTCAATGGACATGAGTTTGGGTGGACTTCGGGAGTTGGTGATGGACAGGGAGGCCTGCTGTGCTGCGGTTCATGGGATCGCAAAGTGTTGGACATGACTGAACAATTGAACTGACCTGAACTGAATTTTATCAAAAGTTTTTTCTGCATCTATTGCAATGATCATATAGTTTTAATTCAATTTGTCACTGTGGTGTATCACACTGATTTGTGGATACTGAAAAATCTTGCATCCCTGGAATTTTAATCGTGGTGTATGATCCTTTTAATGTAATGTTGGATTCAGTTTGCTAGTAATTTAATATTTTTGCAATATATTAATCAGTGACATTTGTATGTAATTTTTCTTTTTTGTGGTATCTTTGGTTTTGGTTATCAGAGTGTCAGTGGCCTCACTGAATGAGTTTGGAAGTATTCCTTCCTCTGGAAGTTTTTGGAATAGTTTCAGAAGATTTAGGTGTTAACTCTTCTATTAAAGCTTTATAGAATTTGCCTGTTAAGTCATCTGATATGGTATCTTTTGGGGGAGTTTTTAAAATCACAGATTCAATTTTAGTATTTAAAATTGGTCTGTTCATGTTCTCTTTTTCTTCATTTTTCACTCTTGGGTGATTGTACCTTTCTAAGAATTTGCATATTTCTTGTAGGTTGTTGATTTTATTGATAAATAGTTGCTTTTAGTATGGGCCTTTGTATTTCTGTGGTGTTGACTGTAACTTCTTTCTCATTTATGATTTTGTTGATTTGGGTTCTCTCCCTGTTTTTCTGGATGAGTCTGGCTAAAGGTTTATCAATTTTGTTTATCTTTACAATGAATCAGCTTTTATTTTTATTTATTGCTTTTAATATTTTGACATTTTTATTTTAAAAAATTTTATTGTATAGTTGACTTGCAATGGTCTGTTAGTTCAGGTGTATAGCAAAGTGATTCAGTTATACACATACATACATACATACATACATACATGCTTTTCTGAAGAACCACCTTTTAGTTTCACTGATCTTTACTATTGTTTTCTTCCTCTGTATTTCATTTATTTCTGATCTTTATGCTTTCTTTCCTGTTAATTAACTTTGGCTTTTGTTTTGTTCTTTCTTTAGTTGCTTTAGGTGTAAAGTTAGGTAGTTTCAGATTTTTCTTGTTTCCTGATGTAAGCTTGTATAGCTATTAACTTTTTCCTTAGAACTGCTCTTGCTGTGTTCCATGTTTTGGATCATCATGTTTCTGTTTTCATTTATCTCTAGGTATTTTTTCGACTTCCTCTTTGATTTCTTCAGTGATCCATTTGTTACTTCGGAGAAGGCAATGGCACCCCACTGCAGTACTCTTGCCTGGAAAATCCCATGGATGGAGGAGCCTGGTAGGCTGCAGTCCATGGGGTCGCTAAGAGTTGGACATGACTGAGCGACTTCTCTTTCACTTTTCACTCTCATGCATTGGAGAAGGAAATGGCAGCCCACTCCAGTGTTCTTGCCTGGAGAATCCCAGGGACGGGGGAGCCTGGCGGGCTGCTGTCTATGGAGTCGCATAGAGTCGGACATGACTGAAACAACTTAGCAGCAGCAGCACAATGTTAAGCCTCAATGTGTTCCTGTTGTTTGCAGTTTTTTCTTGTAGACGATGTCTGATTTCATAGTGCTGTGGTCAGAAAAGATGCTTGATAAGATTTCAGTTTTCTTAAATTTATTGAGGCTTGCTTTGTGGCCAAGCACATACTTTGATTGTACTTGTATAAGTACATGTCAATCCTGGAGAATGTTCCATGTGCACTTGAAAAGAATCTGTATTCTGCTGCTTTTGGATGGAATGCTCTATATATACCAATTAAGTTCATCTGGACTAATGTGTCTTTTAGGGCCTATGTTTTCTTATTGATTTTCTGCCTGGATCATCTGTCCATTGAGGCAAGTGGGGTGAGTGTTAAAAGTCCTCCCCTCATACTGTGTTACTGTTAATTTCTCCTTTTATGTCTATTAACTTCCTTGAATATGAGATTTTTGATATAGCAGTCTAGGTATACACACAGTTGTTTTAAGTTGCTGATTTCTTAATTTCAAATGCACTTCAAGTATCATGAAGTTTTATTCTCCTCCTCTCATGATTACTGGTTTCAATATCATATTTGAATGTGGATGATTTCCTACCTTTTGGGTAGGTTTGCCTTTACCAATGAGCTTTCCCATTTCCTAATTTGCTTATTTCTAGTTGTAGACTTTTCTGTCTAGAGCAATTCCTTTAGCATTTTTTTGTAAAGCTGGTTTGGTGGTAATGAGTTCTTTTGGCTTTTGCTTGTCTGTAAAGCTTTAGATTTCTCTGTCAAAATTTGAATGAGTCTTGCTGGGTAAAGTAATCTTGTTTGTAGGTTTTTCACTTTCATCACTTTAAATATAATGTGCCTCCAGTTCCATTCTTCTTTCTCAAGATTGCTTTGGCTATTCGAGGTTTTTTGTATTTCCATACAAATCTTGAAATTATTTGTTCTAGTTCTGTGAAAAATACTGCTGGGTAGCTTGATAGGGATTGCATTGAATCTGTAGATTGCTTTGGGTAGTATACTCATTTTGACTATATTGATTCTTCCAATACATGAACATGGTATATTTTTCCATCTATTAGCGTCTTCTTTGATTTCTTTCATCAGTGTTTTATAGTTTTCGATATATAGGTCTTTAGTTTCTTTAGGTAGAATATTCCTAAGTATTTTATTCTTTTCGTTGCAATGGTGAATGGAATTGTTTCCTTAATTTCTTTTCTACTTTCTCATTATTAGTGTATAGGAATGCAAGGGATTTCTGTGTGTTGATTTTATATCCTGCAACTTTACTATATTCATTGATTAGCTCTAGTAATTTTCTGGTGGAGTCTCTCTACTACAAAGCCGCAGTCATTAAGACAGTATGGTACTGGCACAAAGACAGAAATATAGATCAATGGAACAAAATTGAAAGCCCAGAGATAAATCCACACACCTATGGACACCTTATCTTCGACAAAGGAGGCAAGAATATACAATGGAGTAAAGACAATCTCTTTAACAAGTGGTGCTGGGAAAACTGGTCAACCACTTGTAAAAGAATGAAACTAGATCACTTTCTAACACCACACACAAAAATAAACTCAAAATGGATTAAAGATCTAAACAGAAGACCAGAAACTATAAAACTCCTAGAGGAAAACACTCTCCGACATAAATCACAGCAGGATCCTCTATGATCCACCTCCCAGAATACTGGAAATAAAAGCAAAAATAAACAAATGGGATCTAATTAAAATTAAAAGCTTCTGCACAACAAAGGAAACTATAAGTAAGGTGAAAAGACAGCCTTCGGAATGGGAGAAAACAATAGCAAATGAAGCAACTGACAAATAACTAATCTCAAAAATATACAAGCAACTTATGCAGCTCAATTCCAGAAAAATAAATGACCCAATCAAAAAATGGGCCAAAGAACTAAATAGGCATTTCTCCAAAGAAGACATATGGATGGCTAACAAACACATGAAAAGATGCTCAACGTCACTCATTATCAGAGAAATGCAAATCAAGACCACAATGAGGTACCATTTCACACCAGTCAGAATGGCTGCAGTCCAAAAGTCTACAAGCAATAAATGCTGGAGAGGATGTGGAGAAAAGGGAACCCTCTTACACTGTTGGTGGGAATGCAAACTAGTACAGCCACTATGGAAAACAGTGTGGAGATTCCTTAAAAAATTGCAAATGAGCTGCCTTATGACCCAGCAATCCCATTGCTGGGCATACACACCAAGGAAACCAGAATTGAAAGAGATACATGTACCCCAATGTTCATCGCAGCACTGTTTATAATAGCCAGGACATGGAAACAACCTAGATGTCCATCAGCAGATGAATGGATAAGAAAGCTGTGGTACATATACACAATGGAGTATTACTCAGCCATTAAAAAGAATACATTTGAATCAGTTCTAATGAGATGGATGAAACTGGAGCCGATTATACAGAGTGAAGTAAGCCAGAAAGAAAAACACCAATACAGTATACTGACACATATATACGGAATTTAGAAAGATGGTAATGATGACCCTTTCTGCAAGACAGCAAAAGAGACACAAATGTATAGAATGGACTTTTGGACTCTGAGGGAGAGGGAGAGGGTGGGATGATTTGGGAGAATGGCTTTGAAACATGTATACTATCATGTAAGAAACGAAGTGCCAGTCTATGTTCGATACAGGATACAGGATGCTTGGGGCTGGTGCATGGGGATGATCCAGAGAGATGATATGAGGTGGGAGGTGGGAGGGGGATTCAGGATTGGGAGCTTGTAAACACCCGTGGTGGATTCATGTCAATGTATGGCAAGACCAATACAGTATTGTAAAGTAAAATAAAGTAAAAATAAAATTAAAAAAATATATATATAATGTGCCACTCTCCTCTAGCCAGAGTTTCAGCTAAAAAATCAGACTAGGTTGAGACCTATGGGGGTCCCTTATACATTATTTGTTGCTTGTAATATTTTCTGTCAGTTTGATTGCTATGTGTGTGGGCATGTTCCTCCTAGAGTCGATCCTCTATGGTAGGTTTTGCACTTCCTGGGCTTGGGTAACTGTCTCCTTTTGCACATTAGGAAAGTTTTCAGTTATTATCTCTTCAAATATCTTCTCAGGCCCTTTCTCTCCCTTTTCTCCTTCTGGGACCTCTATAATGCAAATGTTGGTGCATGTGACATTGTCTCAGAAGTCTCTCAAACTGCCCTCATTTCTTCTCAATTTTTTCTTTATTCTGTTATGCAGTACTGACTTCTACCATTCTGTCTTCCAGCTCACCTATCCATTCTTCTGGCTCATTTATTCAGCTATTGATTCCTTCTAGAGTGTTTTTCACTTCAGTAATTGTATTTTTCAACTTTTTGGCTGTTCTTTATATTTTCTAACTCTTTGCAAAAAACTTCTTACAGGTTTTTGCACTGTGCATCCATTCTTTACCTGAATTTCTGGATCATCTTTACAATCATTACTCTGAACTCTTTCTCAGGTAGATTGCCTATCTCCATGTCACTTAGTTGTTCTGGGGGTATATCTTGTTCTTTGTCTAGAACATAATCCTCTGTTATCTCCTTTCACCTGGATTTTTCTTTCTTTCTTTTTTATTTTTAAAAAAATCTGTGGTTGCCCTGGGTCTTCACTGGTGTGTGCAGGCTGTCTCAGGTTGCGGAGAGTAGGGGCTGCTCTCTAGCTGTGGTGCACAGGGCTTCCCATCGTGGTGGCTTCTCTTACTGCAGAGCATGGGCTCTAGGCTCATGGCTTCAGGAGCTGCAGCATGCGAGCTCAGCAGTTGCGGCTCATGGGCCCTAGAATCTGCAGGCTTCAGCAGTTGTGGCACATGGGCTTAGTTGCCCCATGGCATGCAGAATCTTTCTGGACCAGGGACCAAACCCGTGTTCCCTGCATTGGTAGGTGGATTCCTATCCACAGTACCACCAGGGAAGTCTTTGTCTAGATTTCCATTTGTATTTTTATGTATGTGGAAGGTTATTTATGTTTCTTGACCTTGGAGAAGCGGCCTCTATGGGGGATGTCTTCTGTGTCCCAACAGTACACTCCCCTTTTGTCACCAAAGGGCCAGGGACCAGGTGATTCTAGGGTAGGTTCTGATCTGCATTTCTGGACTTGGTTCTGTAGGCTGCTGGATTGTAGTTTTTTTGCTTCTGGTATCTGCCCCCTGGTGGGTAGAGCTGGGGCTTGATAATGACATAATGTGCTTTCTATTACTCCTTTTACAATAGGATCAGTTTTCCTCCAGGAATGAAACAGAAACATGTTTTATTTCAGTTAAATCTTAAATCTTGCCTTTTGACTCTGCAAACCAACTTTCAATTATGATTTTTATCTGTTGGAAGTGTTCTATCTCCTTGACAAAATGAAATTGTCTCAGAATGCAGTGAAAAGCCCTTTAGGAAAATGTGAAAGAAATTTATCTTTGCTATCATAAAAAAAATCCCATTCCCCTCCCATCCATATTCCAAGTTTCCTTTTCACTTCAATTTTTATAGTGAACTCACACAGAAACATGGGGCCAGTGGACTGTTAGGGTCTATGAAAATGGTGGCTTGGAGGCCAGGATCTGGATACACATTTATACACAGTAAGAACAGCTACCTCCTCACATATGTCCATTGGCTGAATATATCAAATGTCAGAATCTAATATACAAAGTGTTTGTCCCTAGCTCCATAATAACATACACTTCCCATAGAAGAGCTTTCAAATAATATTTGAGCTTCTAAGAAGGTAACCCTTCTTTGTCTTCTATCACTATCTCTTCAGGAGTAAGTATCTTTAAGGCATTCAATCTGCTCACTTTGTTCACTCACTTTAGTCACTAGTCATAAAAAAAAAAGTAGCCAGAAAAGGTGGAGCAATCAGGCTATCTTTTGTTACCTGACAGTATGGTAATATCTGGTTTTTGTAAGATATTATATAATTATATAACATATCATAAAATTAATTTAAATAATTGTATATAATATTATATAAAATTACAAAACAGTATTTAAAAATTATTGTGATCAAAAATTAAAGTATAGGCTTTTCATAATAAATATTATTGCTATAAGAAAAGTATACCAAGATGAGTTGAAAAACTTTCACAGGAACAGCTTTAGAATATATGAATGCATTTAACCAAATGCTTCTGGCTACATTAAAAAAAGTAATTCAGAATAAACATTTGACTTATAGAGAATATAAAGTAATTCAGATTCTCAATAGACATGAATTGCTTCTTAAAAACTTGGATAGATAATTCATTTTGAAGGCAATGCCAACAAGAGTATTTTTACACTTTTAGAATTAGATTGTTGTTCAGTCACTCAGTTGTGTTCGACTCTTTGCAACCCCATGGTTTCCCTGTCCTTCACCATCTCCTGGAGCTTGCTCAAATTTATGTTTATTGAGTCGGTGATGCCATCCAACCATCTCATCATCTGTTGTCGCCTTCTCCTCCTGCCTTCAGTCTTTCCCACCATCAGGGTCTTTTCCAATGAGCTGGCTCTATGCATCAGGTGGCCAAAGTATTGGGGCTTTAGCCTCAGTCCTTCCAAAGAATATTCAGGACTGATTTCCTTTAGGATTGACTTGTTGGATCTCCTTGCAGTCCAAGGGACTCTCAAGAGTCTTCTCCAACACCACAGTTCGAAACATCAGTTCTTCAGCACTCAGCCTTCTTATGGTCCAACTCTCACGTAGATACATGACTACTGGAAAAACCATAGCTTTGACTATGTGGGCCTTTGTTAACAAAGTGTTATCTGATTTTTAACACTCTGTCTAGGTTTGTCATAGCTTTTCTTCCAAGGAGCAAGTGTCTTTTAATTTCATGGCTGTAGTCATTGTCCACAGAGATTTTGGAGCCCGAGAAAATAAAATCTATCACTGTTTCCTTTGTTTCCCCATCTATTTGCCATGAAGTGATGGGACCAGATGCCATGATCTTAAGATTTTGATTGATACAGGATGCTTGGGGCTGGTGCACTGGGATGACCCAGAGGGATGGTATGGGGAGGGAGGTGGGAGGGGTGTTTAGGATGGGGAACGTGTGTACGCCCGTGGCAGATTCATGTTGATGTGTGGCAGAACCAATACAATATTGGAAAGTAATTAGCCTCCAATTAAATAAATTTAAATTTAAAAAAAGATTTTGATTGTTGGAGTTTTAAGCCCACTTTCGATCTCCTTTTTCATCTTCATCAAGAAGCTCTTTAGCTCCTCTTCACTTTCTGCCATAAGGGTGGCATCATCTGCATATCTAAGCTTATTGATATTTCTCCTGACAATCTTGATTCCAGCCTGTGATTCACCCAGACTGGCATTTCACATGATGTATTCTGCATATAAGTTCAATAAGCAGGGTGATAATATTCAGCCTTGACATAATCCTTTTCCAATTTGTAACCAGTCCATTGTTCCATGTCCAGTTCTAACTGTTGCTTCTTGACCTGCATGCAGGTTTCTCAGGAGGCAAGTAAGGTGGTCTGGTATTCCCATCTCTTTAAGAATTTTCCAGAGTTTGTTGTGGTCCACACAGTCAAAGGCTTTGGCATAGTCAATAAAGCAGATGTTTTTCTGCAACTCTCTTGCTTTTTCTATGATCCAACAGATATTGGCAGTTTGATCTCTGGTTGCTCTGCCTTTCCTAAATCCAGTTTGTATATCTGGAAGTTCTCAGTTCATGTACTATTGAAGCCTACCTTGAAGGATTTTTAGCATTACCTTGCTAGCTTGTGAAATGAGTGCAATTGTGCAGTAGTTTGAACATTTTTGGCATTGCCTTTCTTTGGGATTGGAATTAGATTAGTGGGGTTTAAGATTAGCATACAAAATTTTCAGTTTCTCCTCTCTGCTTTTGGGGAAAATTATGCTTGGTCATGTTTTTGCTTTTCATTTTTACAATCTGATGACTTCTACTTTTGACTAGTTTCTGTCAATGTTCAATGTCAAGTTCAATTTAATATCCCTTTTATTATTGATATCTCTAACACTAATGTATAAAGCTTCAAAAATTCATCTGGGGATGAAACGTAGTCTTTTGTTCCTCATAAATACCTCAAACACTTTCTAAAGCCATAAAAGACTCCAAGTTATTCTTTAGAGTGGAAACTTCTTTAAAGGTTGTAATTGTTTTCTCTCATGTCCTTTTATAAAATCACAAAAATATGTAACTTGCTTAAATTGTAAACATTTTAGATGATGCCTGTTTCTGATTTGTGCAGATTATTTTCCACTCTCTGGAGCACAAGTGAAAGTGGAAAAATGTTTTGAACTGAATGAGTGACAAGGGCAACTAAAAAAACATACTGGCATGATTTAATGGAGAAAAAATCCTCTACTGAGAATATGACATAATATAACCCTTAAAAATCTGGCTAAGGAGTTTGCAGTCCACTAGGTTATTCCAAATGCTTCAGCATCTATCCCCTTCCTTCCTTGGTACCTGGTGCACCTGTAGAGAGAATAATGGTAGTGTTGTACACTGCCCCTGCTTCAGAAGGATTCTTGGGGTGACGAGCTGGAGAAAGTTGTAAGACATGGACAATGTAAGGACTCTTACATCTCTGCTGCCACACTACAATGACGCTGTTGTTCACAGCATCATAGGATAAACAAAGGACCATTCTAAACATTGTGAAATCTGTGATCAAGTCCTACCCTTGTTCTCGATGGTTATAGGACACTGAGACTCACATAATCACTCTAAGAATTGGTTTTATCATCTCTAGAATGGGTCCGATTTATTGTTCTTGACAAAGCTATACTGCTGATTAAAATGAGCTAACAGTTGTTTCAGAAAAATGTAAAACTATAATGTAGATACGTTATTCCAGTATTTCAAAACTTAGTAAAATGTTCTTCCTAGGGCAAGCTTTTCATAAATGTTTGGTGAAGGATGACTGGAGCAGAGTTTATTATTGCATTTACATGATCAGTGGGGGCTCTGAGGGAGTATATTGGGTGAATGGGGTAAGTAAGAGTGGGGAGGCTCAGAGTAACCCAGGTGAAGCAACTGTCCCTCCTGCTCTTGCCTTCCAGAAAACATTTCCATGACCTGCGTCCTAGCAAGTGTTTTGTAAAGGGAAGTCTTTCATACAGGACACAGATGAATAAAATTCAGAGCTTTTAAAGACCTATATCATATTCTTAGGTTTTTTTTTTTTTTGTCCATAGAATTAGTTTCTTAGATTTTGACGATTTATGTAAATTCATACATTTTTTCTCTAAGTACACATTGCAACATACTACATTTCATCAAAATACTCCTTTCACATTTTTGTGTGAAGAGGGTACAATTGAGACTGATTTTCTTTTTTTCTTTCTACCATCACTGCTGCTGCTGCTGCTAAGTCACTTCAGTCGTGTCCGACTCTGTGCGACCCCATAGACGGCCCCCCACCAGGCTCTCCTGTCCCTGGGATTCTCTAGGCAAGAACACTGGAGTGGGTTGCCATTTCCTTCTCCAGTGCATGAAAATGGAAAGTGAAGTCGCTCAGTCATGTCCGACTCTTCGTGACCCCATGGACGGCAGCCCACCAGGCTCCTCCGTCCGTGGGATTTTCCAGGCAAGAGGACTGGAGTGGGGTGCCACTGCCATCACTACATTGTCTAAAACTCCATTGTAACACCTAGTAATAGAACTTTGTATGTTGATTAAGCACTTATTTGCATGTCTGTATCCACTAGACTCTCATAAGGAAATAGTGTACATTATTCACCTGTTTTAACCTACTGCATCCCGAATTTCTAGAAAATGACTGGTATTCATCATTTGATTCAAAGAATGAATGAGTTAATCCATTGCCCACTGATCACTAAAACAAACTATAAAATAATGCCTAACACTGAAGTACATTTATTGAGCATTCATCCCATTTCTCCTTTCTTCTTAGCTGGATTGTGAAAACATGTCTGAAGAGGTCTAGTTCCTTTTAGTTTTAAATATATATGATATGAACTGGTTTAGACATTCCTGTGCCTTCTTCTAGGACCATACCAAACATGTTTCTCAAATTTTCCTTTGCTTAATTGCCTTCTGATTTTCCTGCTTGCAAAAGCAATGATTAAAGATAAGTCTGACCCATGGGAAAGTGAAGGGAAAGGAATCAACTAGAAGAATAATTATTAAAAAAAAGGACATATCTCACACTGTGCTATATTGGTTTTAAGTTAAGTTGCAGCAGTAAATGTCCCAAAGTTTTCTCACCTTGACATGTCTTTCCATTGAGCATGAGCTGATAGCCAGGTGGACAGATACACTGATAGCTCCCAAAGGTATTTTTACACTCATGCTGGCAGGTGTCTGTATTTTCACATTCATTAATATCTGTGCAGAAAGAAAGCAGAATATGTAAGTACACAAAACAAAGGCAGAAACTGTGACAGAATCAACTATAAACAAGCTTTTGACATACAGTAGACAACTTAGTGATTTTATACTCATGTGTTTAAAAATGCTCAAAGTGGTTTCATATCAGGATCTGTTTTTAATGGAGTCCAATATAAGCTGTCCTATATTATAAAATATGCACATCTCTTTTGTGTATAAATGTATTTGAGCTGAAACCCCAACCTAGCCAATTTCAATGTTACTTAAGATTAGAACAGATGAAACAGAATGGTACAAGATCCCAAACTACTAAAGTGCTAAACTCTTGACAGAACAGTAGAGTTTACCTAAAAAATAAAGTTTCTATTGAGATTAACTGGAAAAAGAAATATTCTTTTCTGTTTTATTTAAACTTTAGTTGCCTCTCTCTCTCTCTCCAACAGCCTTGTGTAACTTTCCCATATGTAGATATCATTTAGTGGAGGTGGTTTTATCTTTGCAATAGGAATATTGACCCAGCTTATACAATTATAAAGTATTTCACTAAGGACAACTGCATATACATAGTTGCTATGTTACTTTGGGTCAGCCACTTAACTTCTCAAGATCTCAGTTGATTCTTCTGCCAAGAGGAGTCATAGACACAATCTCCTTACTTCACACAGGCTTGTTAGAAGGTGCAAATATAATAAGATATGAAAAACATTTTATAAACTATAAAGAGCTAATCTACCTGCTAATCTACTAAACAAAATTAAGAAAACAGTAATAAAAAGGACAGTTAGAAAGATAGTTTAAAATTAATTGCTCTTTGCTTTCAGAATCAGGGATGGGATCTGACAGGCCTAGATTTACTGTCACAACTGTGTTTGCCTAATAGTAAAATTCGCCAACCAGTGTTAGAAGAAAGAGGAGAAGATGATGTGAAATGGGGGCAGTAGGGCTTGGGCTGGAAGTAAAGGGAAGAAAAAATGAAAACTTGGAGATGACTCAGAGCAAAAGAACCTGTTCATTCTGCAGATGCTCAGATTATAATTGCAATGACTCAATCTGTTAATGACAAATACTCATCAAATATTTGTCATTGTTTTTGCCCCATTTTAGTTGACCAAAGCATTCATGGGAGCACTCAAGTTATTTTTACATTTTCCCTTTATAATCTGCTTTAACAAAAATAACAACAGAAATGTTAATCATGTTGAACTCCAAGTAGTTTAAGTGGCCCTAAGTGTGATTTCTATGTTCAGAAGCAATGTATCATTCATTTTCCCTAATAAGTTTTGGAATAAATTCCTTAAAAAGCTAAATTTTAGCCCAAGTCTAAACAAAATGCCATGGTGTTAATCTGAATCTTTTGTAATCTGTCTATCCCAGATGGTTAATTAAAGAAAGACATTTGGTGTTTACTGCAAGTTGCTTGTTACATAATTCCAAAGCTGTCTGCAGTCATAGTGTGAATTTCTTTATTAGTACAAACACCATAAAATATTCACTGTATTTTAAGAAATATTTTTTTAAATTCTTTTCTTTATTTTACTTTACTTTACTTTACAATACTGTTCTAAGCCTATTCAGTGGTCCCCAATAAAACTTAAGCGTGTAGTCGCTCAGTCGTGTCCGACTCTTTGTGACCCCGTGGACTGTAGCCCACTAGGCTCCTCTGTCCATGGGATTCTCCAGGCTAGAATACTGGAGTGGGTTGCCATTTCCTTAGTAATAAACTAGTTATAGAAGTTAACTTTAGATTCTCCAAGACTGGTCCTCACTCTGAAGTAGTAACTGCCTTACACAGTAGATTGTTTTGGGAATGTAATTCACATAAATATATTAGTGTAATATAAACACAGAGACAAAGAAAACACTCATAAGACTTTACTGATGAAATTACAGGGCATAGATTGTGATAGAGAAAAGGAGACATGGTTACCAATCAAGACGCTTTCTTAAAATGACTTGGACCTTCAGATGATTTAGAAATCAACTAGATGGTGTATGGTGTGGGGAATATTGTTTCCCTCATTTATGAAAGCACAAGCAAAGATTTTTGGTGTAGAAGAAGAGAGTTGTCTGAAACAAAGGCAGAGAGTGGGATGTTAATAAGATATGAAAACTTGTCAGTGGGAACGACTATTTGGAAGAAACTTTGAAAAATGAGATGTTAGATGTTAATTCTATGGAAAGTAAAAAGTTTCACTAGTAAATAGGTCAAAATTTTGGGCATAAAATATTACCAATGAAAAAAAAATCCAATAAGAACAGCTTGAAGCAGGCTGAGAGCAATGTTTGATATACTGCCAAGAACAGTAGAGTCCACAGGCTTAGTATTAATAATTAAGTAGTATTTGACCATATGTGGAAAAATGTTGAGAGTTGTTAATGAACGTATGAACGTTTCACATTTAAGAAGTAAAAGAAACGAGCACTGTCCACAGTTCAGGGAAGCTGATCACAGGTAGAAGATTCCATATATATCATATTAAGCTTTAGGTACTTCAGGACAGCCAGATAGAAAAGTTCTGGGAACATCTGGGGCTAAAGAATAAAGGTTTGAAAGAGTAATGATCTAGAGGGTTTGAAGGTCCAGCAGAGTGGAGGTGATGTGAGAAGCTGAGTCCATCTAACAGTGACAAAGGACACATGTCAAAGACTGTGATGCAGGAACAGGACTTGGAGAAGGGCAGAAAAAGAAAGGACAAAAATTGAAGCCAGACGGCATTTTTTAAATACTTAAATGTTTAACAGAGAGCACATCTGGGAGAGAATAAACGAAGCATAGAATAACATGAGGTTGGCATAGGGGTCTTCGAATTTAAACAGAATTTCATTCTTTCCCCTCTTGCCTCCCCACTCCCTTTCTTTCTTGTTTTATCATTTCTTCGACCAAACTGAAGGGCTCATTTGTGCTTGCTAATTCCTCTCAGTGTATATAGTTCTATGACATGCAAACTGTGGATACTCACAGAAAATTGAATTATATGAACAATAGATGGAATTGTTTGCAGTTTAACTGAAGACAGGGTCTTCATTCTGGAGTTGGAAATTACACTTCACTTTTGTAAACAAATTAAGTTACAGACTTGTAAATTTAAAGGTACTGAAAGCATACAATTTAGAACAATGGAAAAAAGTTTTGTCCTGACATGTTATCTTTTCAGTGACTCACATATACACAAAATAAATCAAACAGAGAAGCTCCACGGGGAGTGTGGGACTACAGTCAGGGCAGTGTTGTATGTTCATACAGAGCAAGCAGTTGACACAGTAGTAGAGAGTTTCCCTTTAAACCCACTGCTTTGGCATCCATTGAACAAAACCATAATCTGCTAATACTGTATTACGGTGGTAATATGCATGTTCTCTTTTTTAAAAAACCATATTCTGAATGCCACTGCAGTTTGCTTCTATATAGCATTAAATTTAGTAACACTTTCAGGTCAATCAAAAAAAGAGAAATTGCCAGCATAAAACAATAAATTATCAGAATGTACACATGTAAATACATCACTCATTTGAGAAAACTGGCAGTTGGTGTAGGTGCCAGAGTAAATGTCTTGAAGCTTTGAGTCATCCCATATCTGAAATCAGGTATAGTTCACTGCACCCAGACTCTCACGGGTGTTGTACATATGCTCAGACTTTGGTCCATAAGAGAAGCCACAGAAAGGAAATGGAATATGGCTGACATTTACCTACACATGTGTCAAGGCTCGCCTCAGAGCCTTCGGGGCAAGTTTTCCTAATAGTCCTTCTAGTCCTGGAGAGAGACGCTCTGCTGTTCCTATACTCTGAGTAGGAGCTGTAGAGATGTGAGTACTGTCTGTAATGCTGTTGAGGTTGATAGCTGTTTCTCATGGGGGAGAAGCGTGCAAGGTTATAGCTATTGTACCGAGCGCCATAATTTGGCAGCCTCTCCAGTCCAGCGCAAGATTTCCCGTCCCCTAACAAATGTTGTCCTGGTGGACAGACACACTTGAAGCTGCCAGGGGTGTTGAAGCACTGATATGCACAAGGCTTAGACACTTGTTCACATTCATTAATATCTGCTCGTGTGCCATGATACATAAAAAAGAGAAAAAAAAACAACAACAACATACACACACATACACACAGAAAACACAGGAATAAAGAATCAGTCTGTGAAACAAACTGAAAACATTATGTTATCTTCCAAAGCTGGGAATACAGTAATTTTTCAACTGCTGTAAACTTTTGTAAAAGCTTTCATCATTGAGATATAACTATATAGAGAGATTCTATGATTCTCCCTAAACACTGCTTTACAGTAAAAACAAATAGGATTACAATGGAAAATGTGGTCTTGAACCCAGAAAAACTAGAGTTCAAAGCTAATATAAATCTTACTTTTGTTGGTGAAGAATGCAATCATATCTCTAGTTAGAGTTTAATTATATTTTTGATCACTTAGGGCTTCTAATCTTTCACATAATTAGAAGTTTCAGATGCAGGAATATTGATACAACTACAGTCAGTTTTATTTTCCTTTTTTCTTTCGAATCAATAATTACTCATGAATAATCATGCTAAGCACATTTTCTTAACAAAAATTAAAAAGGAAATGACACAAAATCATGCTTCCTAAGAAACTCACAAAGTTCAAAAATGAAAGCTATCCTTCTTTCCTAGATCAACACAGAGTATGTACTCACAACACTTCTTATAAAGTGAATAAATACCAGAGATCAAAACCAGATTCTTTAATTCATTACCAAAGTGCCATGAAAGAAAACAACGTAAATAACTAGAATAAAGTAGTAAATTTTGCTTTAATAATTATTTCAGTAGGCAAAAGTTAAAATTAATATTTTTAATCTCTTTAAGGCAATGGCCCTACCTTCTTTACAAATTTATCCCCCAGCCCAATTGCTGACATTCAGCTTCAAGTCAAACAAGTGAACAAAAGAACATATTTCATTCTGCTAGGTCACTGTAATAACTGATCAAAATGTTAAATTATATATAAATTATAATACCTAAATAGAAGACTAAAATGACATGCATTTCTATTAAACAGTATTTATTTTAAGAGTTCATAATAATGATACTACTATAAACATTTGCAATGCACAAAGTACTATGCTAGGAACTACATACAGACAGTACTAAATTTTTATGGAAGAATTCACTATAAAGACAGGACAGGCTTGTCTCTTTGTGGCTATAAAGACAGGTTGTCTCTTAAATAGATAACCAAGGCATCTAATTTAAAAAGTATAATAGCATGTAAACCAGAAGCCAGTATTTAAAAGTTCAACACAGTTTTTTTGCTGCATGTAAATGTAAATATTCTGAGGTCAGCTTCTTGGTTATAAATGTGTTAATTTTAAAAAAGCATATGGTTACCTTCTTAAAGATATTTTCTATCTACCTGCTTTACTTTACAGTCAATTATAACTAAGATGGAAACAAACAGGCAATTGGAAGAATTAAATGAGATTCTTAGCACTGGGAATGGTATATAGTATGTGCTAAATATATGGTAGATAAAGTGCTAATTACCAATTCACTTAAAATGTGTTCACATTTTAATCTCTCATAACTAAACCTTCATAGTACATACAAATATACTTCACATTCAAATAAAATGTATCTATATAAACATGATATGTGCATAGCGAGACAATGAGATAATCTTCATAATTAAGTTGTCATAGTAATTATACCACACCTCACTTTGATATGTGTAGTTTATAGTAAGCACTCTGTAAGTAGTTATTATTACCACTTGAAAGTCAGCGTCAGTTGAACTCAATATGAAGTCTCTAAGAAGTAATTCAAACTGTGTAATGGATTACTTAAACCAACTTACTCTTCTAAATGTAGCAAGAAAGCATTTGAGAATACAGTGGTCCTAATCAAGTTGGTAGGGGTGGGTAATTATATTAACAGTTTTATTTAACCCAATAAGAGTTTCTGTTAACTTACCCAAACAGGGTCTTCCAAGTCCTTGAGACCGGTACCCTCTTGGACACACACAACGGTAGCTGCCTCTTGTATTCTCACATATCTGGTTATATCTGCACTGATGGGTCCCATCTTTACACTCATCAACATCTATGAACATGGAGGCAATAAAAGGCAGTAACATTTCCTCTTTCAAAACCTGAGGTCACTGTATTTAAGTGAACATTTTAATTGTTTAGAATGTTGCACTTCTTACCACGTGATTGAACCCTGCAGTCAGAAAAGCTGGGTTCAAGTCCCAGCTGACACTTATTAGAAAGCTTAGTTGCTCAGTTGTGTCCGACTCTTTGTGACCCCATGGTCTGTAGCCAGGCAGGCTCCTCTGTCCATGGGGATGCTCCAGGTAAGAGTACTGGCGTGGGTTGCCATGCCCTCCTCCAGGTCACTTGTTAACTGGCTTCGTTTCCCCTTTCTGCTCCCTACCATGGATAGAGTTTTGTTCTTGGCCTTCTCTTCCCTTCTCCATACCCCTCCTCCTTTTGCCATCGTATTTATACCAGTGACTCTAATGAGCTTCCTGACTTAGATCTAGAGCAGTAGTGCCACACTGCTTCTTACCTACAGACTCCGACTTCTAGCTGCCAGCTGGTCATCTCCGTCGCCATATTTCACTAGAACTTCAAACTCAGCATGTTCAGAGTATCCTTACTCTTACCATTACTCTCATTGATGACAACAGCATTCTGTTTTCCCCAAACTGTAAACATCAGAGTTATCTTTAATTTATTCCCTAAACTTCTAAGACTGAGTAATTCTACTTCCTTCGAACAAAGCCATGTATCCCCGTTTTCCATTTTCATGTAGCTATATTTTTGCTATAGCTTCTTAAACAGACTTCTGATCTTTCAGCTTATTTCTAATTAATCTTATACATAACTAGAGTCAATATTCTTAAAAATACAGCTACACATAACTGTATATGATGCTATGAATTGGCTACTATTCATAGGAATTTAGAAAAACATTTACCTATATCCATATTGCTGAAAACAGTCTTTGCGATCTGATAGTCCACCCTCCCATTTAAAAAAAAATTATACTAAATCTCCTTGTATCTCAACAAAGACCAACAAGTGGTCACTACTCCTTCATTTACATCTACAGTCTCCCCTCTCTCTCACATTATTTTGAAACAAATCTAAGGCATATTTTAACTTTATTAATAAATGTTTCATTTCGAAATTCTCCCCCCCCATTTTTAAATGAGAAACTTCTGTGTTTCTCAATAGAAACTCAAATTTCTGTGTCATTTCAAGACTTGTTCAAGGTCAGATAGCTGTTAAGGAGGACGAATTTTAACATGTTCTCCCTAACCCCAGCTCTTTCCCCCTCATCCAGGGCTATTTTTCTTTCCTTTTACTACCACCTCCACATATTGACATCCCATTCAAGGATAATTTAAATATGATCACTTTCATGACATGGCTGTTAGTCACTCCTATTAGATATGAGCACTCTTACACAATTTTATCTGTACCTCTTTTTTTTTTTTTTAATAAACTTTAATTTTTGGCTGTGCCGGGTCTTCGTTGCTGTGCACGGGCTTTCTCTTAACTGTGGAAAGTGGAAGCTACTCTCTAGTTCTGGTGTGGGGATTCTCATTGCAATGGCTTCTTTCATTGCGGAGCACAGGCTTTAGGGCGCATTATCTTCAGTACTTGCAAGGCGAGGGCTCAGTAGTTGTACATGGACTTAGCTGCCCCAAGGCATGTGGAACCTTCCTGGACCAGGGATTGAACCTAGGTCTCCTGCTTTGGAATATGGATTCTTATCCACTAGACCATCAGGGAAGTCCTACTTTTACTTTTTATGGCATTTCATCTTATATTACTGTTTTTTTTTAATCTTTTGGTGAGGCAAGTGGAGTTGGCTGATCTGTCCCAGGTGATTTTAACTACATGAGAGCAGGAAGGCTATCTGCTTCAGTTCTGTAAATCGTGAAGCTCACAGTTCTGTCAACTATGGCAGACTAGCACAGAACAGGCACACAAAGAACAAACTTAGGGAGAAATATAATTTACTTCATTGTCTGGTCATTGATTTAACATTTAATGAATATTTAGTTTTAAAATAATTATATTTTGAACTTTCAATAAGTCTCTACAAACATAAGTTTTTCTTAACCCCTCCAATGAAATTCTTAACATATATGCTAAATTTCATATTAGAAATTATGTGAGTTAATATTAATGTATGTGGATATTAAACTATATAAACCAATAGTGTAATTCATGGGAGCTCAAAATGGTCTAAGTTTCTTGGGTGAGCTTTCATTGCCTGGTATAGTCATGATGCTGGGACTTCAGAGCTCAACCATATGAGAAGTTGGTAGTAAAAAACCTATAGAAAAAGATATTTCTTTGTTGGATGAAATTTATTCTAATCATTAGTTTTAAGCAAGGATGCCATATTTGGCTTGTTGATAGTAAATGGATCTCAGTCACTGAAATAGCCAGACACTCACCAATGCAAGTTCCGTTTTCTGCCTTGGTCATTCCGTTTGGACAGAGATCAATGCATTTATACCCACCGCGAGTGTTCTTGCAATGCTGATCTGGTCTGCATACATTCTGTCTACACTCATTTATATCTTGATAAAAGAACAAAGATAATGCAGATTGAGAAAGTGATTTCTTCCACTTTTTCATAAAAATGTGCCTTTGGATTTTAAGGATAAATAATATAGATAATTATATAATCATGGTATAAGGTTGAAGTGTTTAAATCCATCAAGGTATGTAACACACTTTATTTTAGAACATAATGATAAAAATAAAAAATATTACATCACATAGATGGAAGCCATGCCAAAACATTTCCCCCTCCTAGAAAAATAAAAATTATATGTATATTTAATTGCTGAGTTGTGTCCAGCTCTTCATGACTCCATGAACTATAGCACTATGGAATTCTCCAGGCAGAATACTGGAGTGGGTAGCTATTCCCTTCTCCAGGGGGTCTTCCGGACCTAGGGATTGACCTGGGTTTCCTGCATTGCAGGCAGATTCTTTATTGTCTGAGCCACCGGGGAAATCCATATATAACTATATACACACATATATTATGATTTTGTGAAAGATGGTAATAGAGAACGTGTTAAAAATGGTTGTAAAATTGGAGAATGAAACCTGTAAAGTATAGCATTTGTTTCCTTTTGTTTTTGCATGGATCACATAAACGATGCATGGTAGGTGCCCTATATCAGACACAACACATAGATCAGATCAGACAGCATGAAGACATTACAAAGATGCCACTGCTTTGAATTCATAGCCCTTTCCTTACCCACACATTTTCGGCCTTTGAGCTGATACCCAGGTTCACATCCACAGTGAAAACTTCCTATGGCATTGAAACAGCGGTGGTGACAGGGGCTGGATTCTTGACATTCATTAATATCTGTTAAACAAAACAGAACTTTCATTACATGCTGTTAGAAAACAGGTTAGTTTATCCCAAATGTTTAATATTTTAGTGATCTTTGATCAATATTATGTTTAAGATCTTCCCTAAAAAGAATCCAATCTAATTGCTCTCAAGGGATCTGCTAGATAACTGATAGAATTAACTGCTAGTGAGGGTTTCTCTCTTCAACACTATCCCAAGATTGACATTTGCTAGTGCTTCAGAGCTATGTTGATGCAACACTTCTGTAGTTTAACTATTTTGTTTACTATATGGCTCCCACTCCTGTGTTTAGGAACTTTCAGTCCTGGAACGTAGCTGACAGAATGAAGTACTGAAAGTAAATAATAATAAAGTTAGGGTCTTCTGCAGCGTCTTTTGAAATTTGAACTTTCTTCTGGATTTTTGCTGTTATTAGCCGATGCAGGTCTTATCACCGTGTGCTCAGATGACTGCAGCAACTTTAGCTTTTATCCTCATCTGTAGTCATTGCCAAGTTAATCTTTGTGAACATCATCTGGGTCACAGAGTAATGGAAAAGAAGTGCAGGTGTGAATTCCCCCAGCTGACGCGTTTGTTCTTGTATTTTGTACCTTCTCTTTTTTCATTCCTTCTGTTCCCAGAAAAAGGGAGACGACTACTTCCACTTAACAAAAGTTCCTCTACTTGAGCTCTTGATCTCTGTGGTCTGTCTTCTCCTTCCTCACCAAGTTAAGAACTGTGATCCACCAAGCGTTTCCTCCTCTCATATATTCTTAAAGCTCTTTGTCCTTACTGCCATCTTTCCTATGACCCTGTTCAGTTCAGTTCAGTTCAGTCGCTCAGTCGTGTCCGACTCTTTGCGACCCCATGAACTGCAGCACGCCAGGCCTCCCTGTCCATCACCAGCTCCCGGAGTTCACTCAAACTCATGTCCATCGAGTCAGTGATGCCATCCAGCCATCTCATCCTTTGTTGTCCCCTTTTCCTCCTGCCCCCAATCCCTCCCAGCATCAGAGTCTTTTCCAACGAGTCAACTCTTCACATGAGGTGGCCAAAGTACTGGAGTTTCAGCTTTAGCATCATTCCTTCCAAAGAACACCCAGGGCTAATCTCCTTTAGAATGGACTGGTTGGATCTCCTTGTAGTCCAAGGGATTCTCAAGAGTCTTCTCCAACACCACAGTTCAAAAGCATCAATTCTTCGGCGCTCAGCCTTCTTCACAGTCCAATTCTCACATCCATACATGACCACTGGAAAAACCATACCCTTGACTAGATGGACCTTTGTTGGCAAAGTAGTGTCTCTGCTTTTCAGTATGCTATCTAGGTTGGTCATAACTTTCCTTCCAAGGAGTAAGCGTCTTTTAATTTCATGGCTAACCCTGTAGCCATAATCAAATCTTTCCTTTCTCAACAGAGTCCCTCTCTCAGGTCTATACTCACCTCCAGCTCTTGCCACTTCTCTACTGTCTTATTCCAAACCCTTAAAAGAACAAAACATATTTTAGGGTCTTCGTGTTCTCATCTTACATTCTTAAATTTGAGATTTCCAGTGTCTTATTTAGTCATTTTCTATTTCAAATCTTCTAATTTAATCTTTCAAAATCTGTAATGTCATATAGATGCACACATGTGTTAACATTTTTTTAAATTAAATTTTTATCTTGTATTGGGCTATAGTTGATTTACAATGCTGGTTAGTTTCAGGTGTATAGTAAAGTGGTTCAGTTACTTATATACATATATCCCTATTTTCCCATATAGCTTATTGCAGAATATTGAGTAGTGCTTCCTGTATTATACAGTAGGTCTTTGTTGATTATCTCTATTATATATGTGTATGTGTGCTAAGTCACTTCAGTCATGTCCAACTCTTTGTGACCCTATGGACCTTAGTGTGCCAGGCTCCTCTGTCCCTAGTATTCTCCAGGCATGAATACTGGAAAGGATTGCCATTTCCTACTCCAGGGGATCTTCTTGACCCAGGGATCAAACCTGCATCTCTTATGTCTCCTGTATTGGTGGGAGGACTCTTTACCACGTGGGAAGACTATATAGTACTGTGTGTATCTTTATCCCAAATTCCTCATTTATCTCCCACCTCTCCCCTTTGGCAACTATAAATTTGTTTTCTGTGTCTGTGGGTCTGGTTGCTTTGTAAATGAGCTCACTTGTATCATCTTTTTAGATCAAATGTATAAGTGATATCAAATATTTGTCTTTCTCTAGTTTATTTACTTTGTGTGATAATCTATGTTGCTGCAAATGACATTTTTTCATTCTTTTTAAGGGTGTGTAATATTCCATCATACATATACCACATCTTTATCCATTCATGTATAGATGGACATTTAGGTTGCTACCATGTCTTAGCTACTGTAATAATGCTGCAGTGAACACTGGGGTGCATGTGTTTTTTCAAATTATTATTTTCTCCAGATATATGTCCAGGAGTGGAATTGGTGGATCATATGATAGTTGAATTTTTAGTTTTTTAAGGAACCTACATACTGTTCTCCATAGAGGCTGTACCAGCTTATATTCCTACTAACCATTGGAGTATTCCCTTTTCTCTGTACCCTCTCCAGGATTTATTATTTGTAGGCTTTTTAATGGTGGCCATCCTGACTGGTATGAGGTGATACCTCACTGTAGTTTTGATTTGCATATCTCTAATAGTGATGTTGAGCATCTTTGCATGTGCTTTTTTGGCCATCTGTATGTCACTGAAGAAATGTCTATTTAGATCTTCTCATTTTTTGACTGGGTTGTTTGCTTTTTCATATTGAGCTACATGAGCAGTTTGCATCTCAATCCCTTGTCAGTTGCATCATTTGAAAATATTTTCTCCCATTCTGTGTGTTATCTTTTTGTTTTGTTTATGGTTGCTTTGCTGTGCAAAATCTTTCAACTTTAATTAGGTCCCATTTGTTTGTTTTTATTTCAATTAACTCTAGGAGGTGGATCCAAAAATATATTGCTGTGATTTATGTCAGAGTATTCTGCTTACATTTTCCTCTAAGTTTTATAGTGTCCAGTCTCACACTTAGCCTTTAATCCATTGAGTTTATCTTTGTATTTGGTGTTAGAGAATGCTCTAACTTTATTCTTTAATGTGCAGCTGTCCAGTTTTTCCAGAATTGATTATTGAAGAGACTGTCTTTTCTCTATTATATATTCTAGACTCCTTTGTTATAAATTAATTGGCTATAGGTGTGTGGGGTTTATTTCTGGGCTTTCAATCTTGTTCTGTTGATCTACATGTCTGTTTTTATGCCAGTACCATACTGTTTTGATTACTGTAGTTTTGTAGTATAATCTGAAGTTAGGGAGCCTGATTCTCCCAGCTCCATTTTTCTTACAATTGCTTTGGCTATTTTGGGTCTTTTAAGTTTTTATACAAATTTAAAAATCTTTTTTCTCGTTCTGTGAAAAATGTCACTGGTATTTTGATAGTGACTGCATTGAAGCTGTAGATTGCCTTGGGTAGTATAGTCATTTTGACAATGTTGACTTTTTCAATCCAGGAACATGGTATATCTTTCCATTTACTTGAATCATCTTTGATTTCTTTCACAGCATCTTGTAGTTTTCGGAATACATCTTTTACCTCCTTTAGTTCACTTCAGTTGCTCAGTCGTGTCTGACTCTTTGTGACCCCATGAATTACAGCACACCAGGCCTCCCTGTCCATCACCAACTCCTTGAGTTCACTCAGACTCATGTCCATCAAGTCAGTGATGCCATCCAGCCATCTCATCCTCTGTCGTCCCCTTCTCCTCCTGCCCGTAATCCCTCCCAGCATCAGAGTCTTTTCCAATGAGTCAACTCTTCACATGAGGTGGCCAAAACTGGAGTTTCAGCTTTAGCATCATTCTTTCCAAAGAACACCCATGGCTGATCTCTTTTAGAATGGACTGGTTGGATCTCCTTGCAGTCCAAGGGACTCTCAAGAGTCTTCTCCAACACCACAGTTCAAAAGCATCAATTCTTCGGTGCTAAGACCACCTAACCTGCCTCTTGAGAAATCTGTATGCAGGCCAGGAAGCAACAGTTAGAACTGGACATGGAACAACAGACTGGTTCCAAATAGGAAAAGGAGTACATCAAGGCTGTATCTTGTCACCCAGCTTATTTAACTTATATGCAGAGTACATCATGAGAAATGCTGAGCTGGAAGAAACACAAGCTGGAATCAAGACTGCCAGAAGAAATATCAATAACCTCAGATATGCAGATGACACCACCCTTATGGCAGAAAGTGAAGAGGAACTAAAAAGCCTCTTGATGAAAGTAAAAGAGGAGAGTGAAAAAGTTGGCTTAAAGCTCAACATTCAGAAAACGAAGATCATGGCATTCGGTCCCATCACTCCATGGGGAATAGATGCGGAAACAGTGGAAACAGTGTCAGACTTTATTTTTTGGGCTCCAAAATCACTGCAGATGGTGACTGCAGCCATGAAATTAAAAGACACTTACTCCTTGGAAGAAAAGTTATGACCAACCTAGATAGCATATTGAAAAGCAGAGACATTACTTTGCCGACTAAGGTCCATCTAGTCAAGGCTATGGTTTTTCCAGTGGTCATGTATGGATGTGAGAGTTGGACAGTGAAGAAGGCTGAGCACCGAAGAATTGATGCTTTTGAACTGTGGTGTTGGAGAAGACTCTTGAGAGTCCCTTGGACTACAAGGAGATCCAACCAGTCCATCCTAAAAGAGATCAGTCCTGGGTGTTCATTGGAAGGACTGATGCTGAAGCTGAAACTCCAATACTTTGGCCACCTCATGCGAAGAGCTGACTCATTGGAAAAGACTCTGATGCAGGAGGGGCATCCTCTGCATCCTCCCAGGACTCCTCTGGGGCAGGAGGAGAAGGGCCTGACAGAGGATGAGATGACTGGATGGCATCACTGACTCGATGGACATGAGTCTGAGTGAACTCCGGGAGTTGGTGATGGACAGGGAGGCCTGGTGTGCTGCGATTCATGGGGTCGCAAAGAGTCGGACACGACTGAGCGACTGAACTGAACTGAAGCTTTCTTCACAGTCCAACTCTCACATCCGTACGTGACTACTGAAAAAACCATAGCCTTAACTAGATAGACCTTTGTTGGCAAAGTAATGTCTCTGCTTTTCAATATGCTATCTAAGTTGGTCATAACTTTCCTTCCAAGGAGTAAGTGTCTTTTAATTTCATGGCTGCAGTCACCATCTGCAGTGATTTTGGAGCCCCCCAAAATAAAGTCTGACACTGTTTCCACTGTTTCCCCATCTATTTCCCATGAAGTGATGGGACCAGATGCCATGATCTTCGTTTTCTGAATGTTGAGCTTTAAGCCAACTTTTTCGCTCTCCTCTTTCACTTTCATCA
Organism: Oryx dammah; assembly: GCF_014754425.2. NCBI lineage: Eukaryota > Metazoa > Chordata > Mammalia > Artiodactyla > Bovidae > Oryx > Oryx dammah. Next base: position 13,721,741 of record NW_024070205.1, read on the forward strand.
AGAGGCTTTTGAGTTCCTCTTCACTTTCTGCTGCAAGGGTGTTGTCATCTGCATATCTGAGGTTATTGATATTTCTCCCGGCAATCTTGAATCCAGCTTGTGTTTCTTCCAGGCCAGCGTTTCTCATCATGTACTCTGCATATAAGTTAAATAAGCAGGGTGATAATATACAGCCTTGACATACTCCTTTTCCTATTTGGAACTAGTCTGTTGTTCCATGTCCAGTTCTAACTGTTGCTTCCTGACCTGCATATACCTCCTTAGGTAGATTTACTTTGAGGTATTTTAATCTTTTTGCTGTGATGGTAAATGGTATTGTTTCCTTAATTTATTCTTAAGTAACTTGTAACTTTTTCTAATCTTTTGCTTAGTATATAGAAATGCAACAGATTTCTGGGTATTAGTTTTGTATCCTGAAAATTTCCCCAATAAAGTTTTGAACTCTAGTAGCTTTCTGGTAGCACCTTTAGTATTTTCTTTACTTTGCCGACTAAGGTCCGTCTAGTCAAGGCTGTGGTTTTTCCTTTGGTCATGTATGGATGTGAGAGTTGGACTGTGAAGAAGGCTGAGTGCTGAAGAATTGATGCCTTTGAACTGTGGTGTTGGAGAAGACTGTTGAGAGTCCCTTGGACTGCAAGGAGATCCAACCAATCCATTCTAAAGGAGATCAGCCCTGGGATTTCTTTGGAAGGAATGATGCTAAAGCTGAGACTCCAGTACTTTGGCCACCTCATGCAAAGAACTGACTCATTGGAAAAGACTCTGATGCTGGGAGGGATTGGGGGCAGGAGGAGAAGGGGACGACAGAGGATGAGATGGCTGGATGGCATCACTGACTTGATGGACGTGAGTCTGAGTGAACTCCGGGAGATGGTGATGGACAGGGAGGCCTGGAGGGCTGCGATTCATGGAGTCGCAAAGAGTCAGACACGACTGAGCGACTGAACTGAACTGATGTATAGTATAATGTAACCTGCAAAGAGTGACAGTTTTACATCTTCTTTTCCAATCTGGATTCCTTTTATTTCTTCTCTGGCTTCCATGACTATGGCTTGCAAAATTATATTGAATAAAAGTGGTGAGAGTGGACATCCTTATTTTGTTCCTGACCTTAGAAGAAAAGTTTTCAGCTTTTCTCCACTGAGCATGATATTTGCTGTGGGTATGTCATATGGCTTTTATTATGCTAAGGTAAATTCCCTTTATCCCCACTTTCTGGAGCGTTTTTTCATAAAAGGATGTTGATTTTTGTCAAAAGCTTTTTCTGCATATATTGAGATGATCATATGGCTGTGTTCTTCAGTCTGCTACTGTGGTATATCACACTAATTGATTTGCAGATATTAAAAAATTCTTGCATCCCTGGGATAAATCCTATTTCATCATGGTATATGATTCATTTAATGTATTGTTGGATTTGGTTTGCTAATATTTTGTTGTGGGTTTTTGCATCTGTGTTCATCAGTGATATTCACCTGTAAGTTTTCCTTTTTTTGTGGTGTCTTTGTCTTGTTTTCGTATCAAAGTGATGGTGTCCCCACTGAATGAGTTTCAATTTCAGTACTGGTGATTGGTCTGTTCATGAAAGTCACTCAGTCATGTCTGACTCTTTGTGACTCCATGGACTATAGAGTCCATGGAATTCTCCAGGCCAGAATTATGGAGTGGGTAGACTTTCCCTTCTTCAACGGATCTTCCCAACCAGGGATTGAACCCAGGTCTCCTGCATTGCAGGCAGATTCTTTACCAGCTGAGCCACAAGGGAAGCCCAAGAATACTGGAGTGGGTAGTCTATCCCTTCTCCAGGGGATTTTCCTGACCCAGGAACTGAATGGAATCTCCTGCATTGCCTGCATATTCTTTTCCAACTGAGCTATGGTCTGTTCTGTTTATTCCTGATTCAGTTTTGGGAGACTGTACCTTCCTAAGAATTTGTTCATTTCTTCTAGGTTGTCCATTTTATTGGCATATAGTTGTTTGTAGTAGTCTCTTATAATCCTCTATATTTCTGTGGTGTCATTTGTAATTTCTCCTTTTTATTTCTAATTTTATTGATGAGTCCTCTCCCTTTTTTTGATGACTCTGGCTAAAGCTTTATTGATTTTATTTTTTCAAAGAACCATCTTTTAGTTTAACTCATCTTTTCTATTTTTTTGTCTGTATTTCATTTATTTTTGCTCTGATCTTTATGATTTATTCCCTTCTACTAACTTTGGGTTTTATTTGTTCTTCTTTCTCTAGTTGCTCTAGGTGTAAGGTAGGTTGTTTATTTGAAATTTTTCTTGTTTCCTGAGGTAAGATTGTATTGCTATAAACTTCCCTCTTAAACTGCTTTTGCTGCATCCCAACGGTTTTGGATCATTGTGTTTTAATTTGTCTGAGTCTTTTTTTATTTCCTCTTTGATTTCTTCAATGATCCTTTTTTTTTTTTTTTTGTCATTTAGTCTCCATGTGTTTGTGTTTGGGGCAGTTTTTGTTTTTTTTTTAAATAGGTGATGTCTAATTTCATAGTGCTGTGGTTGCAAAAGAAATTTCAATTTAATATGCCAGGGTTTTCTTTGTGGCTCAGTATGTGATTGATCATGGAAAATGTTCCATGTGCACTTGAGAAGAATGTATATTCTGCTACCTTTGGATGACATGCTCTATAAATATGAATTAAGTCCATCAGGTCTAATGTGTCCTTTAAGGCCTATGTTTCCTTATTGACTTTTTTCTCTGATCCATTCATTGAGGTTAGTGGGACACTGAAGTCCCCACTATTCTTGTGTTTCTGTTGACTTGTACTTTTATGGCTGTTAGCATTTGTCTTATATATTGAGGTGCTCCTATGTTGGGTACATGTATATTTGCAACTATTATCTTTTTGGATCGATCCCTTGATCATGTAGTCTTCTTCTTTGTCTTTTGTAACAGTCTTTATTTTAAAGTCTATTTTGTCTGATGTGACTGTCACTACTCCAGCTTTCTTCTAATTTCCATTTGCATGGAATACCTATTTCCACTCCCTCACTTTGTCTGTATAGTCTCTAGATATGAAGTGGGTCTCTTAGACAATATAGATGAAAGTATTTATTAGTATGTATGTTCTTATTGCCATTTTGTTAATTCTTTAGGATTTGCTTTTGTAGGTACCTTCCTCTTTTGTTCTATTCTATTGTGATTTTATAACTATCTTTGGTGTTGTGCTTGGATTGATCTTTCTTTTTTGTGTATATATCTATCATTGATTTTTGGTTTGCAGCTATTAATACCATGAGGTTTTTATATAGCAGTCTATAACATACAAGATTGTTTTAAGTTGCTGGCCTCTTCATTTCAAATGCATTTCCAATATCCTGCGTTTGTACTCTCCTCATGATTACTGGTTTGATACCTTTTTTGTTTGTAAATGACTTTCTATCTTTACAGTTTGTTTGACTTTACTGATGAACTTTCCCATTTGTAATTTTCTTTTTTTTTTTAGTTGTGGCCTTTTCTTTTCCACCTAGAGAAGTTTCTTCAGCGTTCATTGTAAAGCTGGTTTGGTGGTGCTAAATTCTCTTAGCTTTTGCTTGTTTATAAAATCTTTGATTTCTCTGTTGAATCTGAATGAGAGCCTTGCTGGGTAGAGTATTCTTGTTTATAGGTTTTTCCCTTTCATCACTTTAAATATATCATGCCAGTTCTTTCAAGCTGCACAGTTTCTGCTGAAAAGTCAGATGATAACCATATGGGGATTCCCTTGTATGTTACTTGCTGCTTTCCCTTTGTTGCTTTTAATATTTTCTTTTTTGTCTTTAATTTTTGTCAGTTTGATATATATGTGTCTTGGCATCTTCCTCCCTGGGTTTATCCTGTATGGGACTCTGTGCTTCTAGGACCTGAATGTCTACTTTCCCAAGTTAGGGAAGCTTTTGGCTATTTCTTCAAATATTTTCTCAGGACCTTTCTCTTCTCCTTCTGGGACCCCTTTAATGTGAATTTTGGTGCTTTAACGTCTGAGAGGTCTCTTAAACTGTTCTCATTTCTTTTCATTCTTTTTTCCTTATTCTGTCCTGTAGCAGTGATTTCCACCAATACCAATCTCTCTTCCAGTTCACTTAACTTGCTCTTCTGCCTCATTTATTCTGGTACTAATTCTGTCAAGTGTATTTTTTTTATTCTTCTAGTGTATTTCTCATTTCACTTACTGTATTGCTCAACTCTGGTTTTTTTTTTTTTTTTTTTAGTTTTCTAGGTCTTTGTGACACATTTCAGATACCTTTTCAGTCTGTGTCTCCACTGTCTTCCTGAGATCTTGGATCATTTTTACTGTCATATCTGAATTCTTTTTCAGTCTGATTGCCTTACTCCACTTCACTTCATTGTTCTTCTGGGCTTTTATCTTCTTCCTTCAATTGGAACATACTTCTCTGCTGACTCATTGTGTCTAACTTTCTGTGTTGGTGGCCTCCTTTTCTCAGGCTGCAGGTGTGTGATTATGCTGCTTCTGGAATCCGCCTCTGGTGCATGATGACGGTCCAGAGGCTTGTACAGGCTTCCTAGTGGGAGGGATTGGTGCCTGCCCACTGGTGCAGCTGGGTCTTGTCTCTCTGGCAGGCAGGGCCATGTCCGGGGTATGTTTAAACATAGCTGTGAGCTCAGGCTTTAGGCAGTCTGTGTGCGTTTTCACCCTGTTGGTTGTTTGGCCTGAGGTGTCCAAGCACAGGAGCCCACAGTCTGTTGGGTGGGCCCAGGTCTTACTATTGAGACCTCTGAGAAAGCTCATGCCAGTGAATATTCCCTGGAGCCTCTGCCTCTAGTGTCCTTGCCCACATAGTGAGCCTGAGCTGACCCCTCCCCTCCAAAAGACCCACAGGTAGGTGTGGCTCAGGCTCTTATGTAGTCACTGCTTTACTATGTTCCAGGGCATGTAAAACCTTGTGTGTGCCTGCCAAGAGTGGAATTTCTGTTTCTCTCAGTCCTGTGGAGCTCCTGGCCTTCAAAGTCAAATGCTCTGGGGGCTTCTCCACCCAGGGTCAGACTCACAGGCTAGGGAGCCTGACATGTGGAGCTCAGAACTCTCACTCCATGGGAGAACCTCTGTGATATAAGTATTTTTCACTTTGTGGGTTGTCCACCAGGTAGGAATGAAATTTGATTACATCACAAATGTGCCCCTTCTATCATCTCATTGTGGCTTCTTCTTCATCTATGGATGTACAGAATATCTGTTTTTGGTAGGTGTCAGTCTTTTTCATTCAGCAGTTAGTTTTAAGTTTGGTGATTTCATGACAGGAGGTGAGTTCAAGTCCTTCTAACTCCCCCATTTTGTCTGCTCCCTGCTCTGTGATCATATACCTTTAGAAGATTTTCTTTGTGTGGTTTTTCTTCTTTTGCTTGGCCTCTTATCCTTTTTACCCTTCTTGTTCACCAAAGCCAACCTACATTAACAATCTAATATAAATAACATCTATAGTTAATATAGAAATGGTAATAACATATTTCTTTTATGTACACCCATAGATCTCCCTAAATATATAAATATACTTCCTTTTTTCTTTTGTTACTGTTTTTCAGTCACATAATCTTTTCTACACAAGTTACATATGCTTTCCTACATCTTAAGTGTTCTCACTAAAGGATGTCTCATGGAAATTCCTCTAAGCCAAACAGCAGAGCTTCATTCCATTCTTTATAATGACAACACAGTGGTTTATGGTATAGATATGCCGTAATTCATTCATTCTTTTTACCATTGATAAGAATTTAGCTTTGTATCCACTGTGTCTTTCTTTGGACAATCCTGACAACAGCTTTATTCATAATTGCTAAAACTTGGAAGTGTCAAGGTGCCCTTTGGTAGGTGAATGGATAAATAAATTGTGGTAGAATCATCTAATGGATTATTTTTCAGCACTAAAAAGAAAGGCGCTATCAACCAATGAAAAGACATGGAGGAAACATACATGTATATTACTAAGGGAAAGAAGCTAATCTGAAAAGGCTAAATGCTGCATAATTCCAACTATATGACATTATGGAAAAGGTAAAGCTAGAGAGACAATAAAGATATCAGTGTTCCCAGAGTTTGGGGGAGGGAAGGATGACGAGGTGAAGCATAGATTTTTTGGGTAGGGAAGCGATCCTGCACGATACTTTAATGGAGGATACATGACATTGGAATATAGAACAGCAAGAGTAAATTCTAATGTAAACAACGGACTTCCGGTTGTGATGATGTGTCAATGTAGGTTTATCCTTGGTAAAAAATGTACCACTCTAGAAGGAATTTGATAGTTGGGGAGGCTGTGAAGGAGTTGGGGCCGGGAGAATTTGGAAAATCTTTTTCTGTTCTACTCAAATTTGCTGTGAATCTAAAATTCCTCTAGAAAATAAGTTTTATATCAAAAGTCCTGCAATAAATAGTAGTCTTATGAAATGGAGGGTTTTTTTTTTTTATAAGAAAAAAGGTTTATTTCTATGCACATAGGTGCCAGCCAAAAAAGTAACATGTTTCATGGTGAAAGTTAAAGGCTTTTAAACCAGACTTAACAGCAGAAACAAAGAGGGGATAATTGGCTTCTATGAGAAGAACAGACAGGGTTCTTTAGAAAACAATGAGATAAGAGACTATATGATAATGTTTGTCTGTACAAGGATGAGTGATTTTTGCATCTTCAGGATCATAAAATACCCTGCAGGAGAGATTTATGGTAGGGTTACTCTATGTCTCTCTCCTGGGACTAGACTCTACCCTGAAGAGGTAATTGATAGTCATGGTCATTTCTCAGAAGTTTCTGCTTTTACTCAGGTGAGGGGAGCTCTAAGAAGGCTTTCTTGTACATCTGTTGAATCTCAAGTATGAAACAGATTCTATTAAGATCATGCTGTATGATCTCCAGTCTCAAGTATTATAGGCAAGTTTTATTCAAAATCACTGTGTTACAACTACTTAAAATAGCCATAGAATATTACATTTAAATATTTTACTATGAAGCTCAATCTATTAACTGGAGTTCAACCTAAATGGTCCAATAGGCAGGGTTTTTAACTCTTAGTATAATGAAGATAAAGCAAGGGCTTCCATTTATGTACCTTGACAACTCAGCCCATCACTGGTTCTTCGAAAGCCAATTCCACAGCGGACTACACAGCGATAGGATCCGATGGTATTATCACAGTCCTGACCAACATGGCAGGTATATCCACCCAAAGCACACTCATCAATATCTGCAACAAAGTGATTCATTTAACTAAGGGGAGTGGGGAAAAAAAACCCACTTAAGAACCTGCTGTGAAATAAGAGTAAGGAAATCAATGAGTGACACTTGAAATACACAAGAGCAAGAATGTTGAATTTGGGGGTAGGTCCCTTCAGATGAGCTGAAGAGCTGACAAGCTCACAGCAGACAGTGTGTGTCTTCAAAGACCAAGTCATCCATCAGACCACTTATAAATTAGGTGACTGAAAAAAGGTACCTCTTTTTAACATCTGAGTTCTCATTTGTAAAATGAGGATAATATCTGTCTCTCAGTACTGCTTTAAAAATGAAAGGAAATAATGTATACAAAGTGCCCAATCCATACTGGACATTCCCATAGAAGTTATTCCTATGCCCTCTTATGTCCTTACTCCCTCTCTCTTTTGTATTTAGACGGAGGCCTACCTGGGCAAAGAGGGAGAAATCTTTTTTTTTTTCATTTTTAATTTACAAATTAGGCTCCTATACCATTTCTAACTTGGAACCATACCTAGAATTTGAGAGAAATGTATGATTTCTTTTTTTAATGTTCCTAAAGTCCTACCAGGATTGTGCAGTTCACTTAAATTCTTTATGACCTTATTTTTCCTTGGTGTTATCCCTGTAAAATGCATATGGTAGTAGGCCTGGCTGCCTCTCATCATTGTGTTGTGGGGATTGCGTGAATCATTAGAGGCATCCCCTGCCCACAGAGTGCCCCATATGAAGGCAGTGTGTGAGCAGTCTTCTCTCTGCCTTACTTTTTCAACTTAATGAAGGCAGAGGCAGAAAGAGTAGTAAAGAAGAGCCTTGGTCTTCCATGCTTTCCCTAGGTCAGAGATTGCCATGCCCGTTGCTTAAATGTGTTGATTAGATTTAGCCGTGTAACTACCTTGACAAGTTCTTCCATCGGCAGCTATGGTGAGGCCTTTGGGGCAGGAGCAATAATAGGTTCCCATAGCATTGTGACAGAAATGAGAGCAGGGATTCCCTGCGGCACATTCATCTTCATCTGGAAGAAGAAACAAGACCCGATTAGTATGGAGAAGCCCTACTTTCAAGGAGTTATTAAAGTGGGTGAAAAGAGCTGCCTGTAGAGGCCAATGAATGGGTCCAATGTAACAGAAAATGCTCCATATGCCACAGAATAGAAACACAAAATGAAATTACTTTTGGGTCCTCATGTTATCTCTGACAGTGGCTGCATTAATTTTAAAACAATGATGAAAGCTAAGACATAATAACCATTTACTGTGATTGAAATGCTTTTTATTATACCTATGTTAACTCATCTCAACATTCCTAGGAGAGAAGTATTTTTATTCCTATTCTCATTTGCATGCTAAAACTGAGGAACAAAGAGGTTAACTAAATTGCTGAAGGTTACCTAGGTCATTATTGGCAGTGCTGGGATTTGAACCGGGGCAGTACAGTTTCTAAAGACGACCTTTTTATCACCATATGATGTTTCATTGCATACCAGCAAAAAGAAAAGCACTGTGTATGCCAGTTTGAGCTCCTCTAGCCATTTATTTAGCTGTTTACTTAACTGTGACTCTCCTGCACTGGCACATGGATAGCACAAGGCAGGGTTAGTCATCAGTCCTCCACCCACAATCCAGCCCTGTGCTGCTGCTGCTAAATCACTTCAGTCATGTCCGACTCTGTGCCACTCCATAGACAGCAACCCACCAGGCTCTGCCGTCCCTGGGATTCTCCAGGCAAGAACACTGGAGTGGGTTGCCATTTCCTTCTCCAATGCATGAAAGTGAAAAGTGAAAGTGAAGTTGCTCAGTCATGCCCGACTCTTAGCGACCCCATTGACTGCAGCCTACCAGGCTCCTCTGTCCATGGGATTCTCCAGGCAAGAGTACTGGAGTGGGCTGCCATTGCCCTCTCCAGCCCTGTGCTACAACTGGGCAATTCTAGGGTTAGGTGACTTAGAGTTGAATTACTGCTGTTTCACATTCGTGCAGTCAGGTGGCCAAACGTAGTCCAGTGTTTGGTTCCTATGTTCAATCTACCCCTGTACTTGATCATGATCCTTGACACACGTGATTGTGGAAACAGCACAGGCTTTGTATCTATCTAAAATTCAAATCTAGCTCTGCCATCTGATAGCTGAGTGAACTTAGGCACTCAACTTCTTCACATCTCAATTTCCTCACCTGTCAAATGAGACAGAGGACTATTGTGATTAATAAATATCTAGCAAAATGACAGTAAATGTCCGTTAATGATAGCATGAACAGATTATGAAAAACAAAAATGCATCATTTATTTTGGTACTTACCAGCACAAAAGGGTCCGACCGAATCTAAGGCAAACCCAGAGGGACACTGATTACTGCGTTCTCCTACCATAGAGACAAAAGCAAAATTAACTGACTTGTTAGAACTTTAGCACCTTATTTCTTTCCAGAACCATCCTCCCTGGGAAGATGTGCCCAAAGTGGAACACATGACGCAGCAAGTGCAATAGGTGAAAACAAGCAGAATGGAAACATCTTCCTGGTTCCCAACTGAGAATTAAATGAATCAGTGCAGAGACTGCTGGCAAGCAGCCCAGGGAAGAAGATTTTCTGCCTAAGTAGTTTACGTGAATCAAAAGAAAATTAATTACTCTTTGATAACAAAAAAGGATACAAATCAATGTGACTGCCAGGCATAACCACAGGCAAAATCCTATTCTTCCAGCCATTTACTTTCTCTTTTCTAGAAGTTGGAATGGTATTTTGAAAACCGTTGAAATAATTTATGCCAGTGAAAAACAAACTCTAATGAAGAAAACCTCTCCTTTTGTCAATTTCCATTTGCACAGTGAAGCATCTGGGTCAAAGTTCCTTTGTGTGTAACCAAGTATTCTTTCCATGTAGTCAAAGCAAGAAGAAACAGGCATATCATTATGGAACAGATGTCAGATTAGTGTTAGAAGAAAACATATAAACAAGAATAGGTAGCTTAGGGAATCTCTTTTCTTAGGAAGTAACTCTGTTTTGATGGATGTAAGTTATTTTACAAATATAAACATTAATGAGATGCAAAAACTTACTCATTTTCAAGTTACCAAAGTAATATAAACACACACACACACCCCTTAAACGACAATCATTGACATAATAGATTTATCTTGAGGGGAATTTTATTTAAGTCATATAATACACTGAGTTTATATTCAATCTCTTAGAAATTATCTTAGATTTTCCTTCGATTCCAAATACATAAGATGGTTTACTTTTATTGCTTTAGGTGTTCTTCATAGAGTGAGTCTGGGTATTTATTTTTCATATTCATTCTACTTTGGAGAGTCTCTGATTGCAAAATTATTTAAGCTCTGCTGAGACCATGACACTGTTCAAAACTCTCATACATATTTGTGGAGGGTGGAGGAAATACTACTCCAGTGAATACAGTTCCTTGACTAGAAAGCCAAAGCCATACTTGCTATTTCAAGGCAATCAAACTGCTTAAAACCTTGAAGAGAAAGCAGAGGTTCATGATCCATTTCCTCTCCAAGTGTAAAAATGACCCTGAGAGTATTCAAGCCTTCCTGCACCTTCAAGGGAATGGGGCAGGATGGATGGGATAGAAATGTTTGCTAAATGATTGTTGACTGTCATATAGTACTATGAGCTTTGTGTGCTATATTACATTTAAATCTCAGAATTCCCCAACTCCCATCATAACTAATTTTCAGATAAAGAATTTGAGACTGAGGTCATGTAAGTAACCTAAAGTCAAAGGTAATAAAATTATAAAGATAATCTGGAACAAGGATTTAGATGGAAGTCCTTGCGACTTTCAACCACTGAACTCAAGAATACAATTCAGATAACCCAATCTCATTTCTTTTTATGGCAGAGTAATATTCTATTATGTATATGCACCAGTCTTCTTTATTCATCTGTGAATGGTCATTTAGGTTGCTTCCAATGTCCTGGCTATTGTAAATAGTGCTATGATTATTACTGGGGGCAGATGTCTTTTTGAATTATGGTTTTCTCAGGGCAAATGCTCAGTAGTGGTATGCTGGGTCATATGGTAGTTCTATTTTTAGTTTTTTAAGGAACCTTCATACTGTTCTCCATAGTGACTATCAATCTACATTCCCACAAACAGTGCAAGAGAGTTCTCTCTTTCTCCACATCCTCTCCAGCATTTTTTATTTATAGATTTTCTGATGATGGCAGTTCTGACCTGTGTGAGATGGTAATACTTCATTGTAGTTTTGATCTGTATTTCTCTAATAATTAGTAATTATGATCATCTTTTCACATGTCTCTTGGTCATCTGTATGTGAGTGAAGTAAGAAACAAATGATATTAATACATGTATATGGAATCTAGAAAAATGGTCCAGATGAACCTATTTGCAGGGCAGGAATAGAGGCATAGGTGTAGGGAACGGCTGTGTGGACACGCCAGGGGGAGAGGCAGGTGGGATGAATTGGGAGCTGGCATTGACATACATGTGCTGCCACGTGTAAAACGGATGGGGGGGCCCACGGTACAGTGCGAGGAGTTCGGCTCCGAGCTGTGTGATGACCTAGAGGTGTGGGAGGGGCAGCTGCACACATACAGCTGATCCACTTCACTCTGCAGCAGAAACTGACCCAGTACTGTAAAGCAGCTATACCCTAACATAAAGGTTTAAAAGGAGTACAGTTCAGGTGGTTATAATTCATGCTTCATTTGTTTTCACTTATTTACATATGCCTTAATGTAGCCAGTATGTTGTGTACAGCATTGTGTTGGGGCCACAGTTGTGGAAAAATGTGTCACATAAATATAAGTTATTATCTGATAGAAGGTTTAGATTTTTGGTTCTAAACAGGGAGACAGCTTCCATAAGGCGGCATCTGGGAAGTTTCCTGGGAGAGACTTTGGTTGTCCTGATTATGACAGGATTTAATAGGAAGCCTATTTCGTGAGTGGGGTGGACCCCAGGGCAGGTTTTAAATATTGCAATGTGTGGGATAAGGATGCAAGATGAAGATGTGTCCCTTTCCCCAAAAGATTTTTGTGGAATCCAGAAAGCTGTTTGTAATTATCTATGGCTAGAACTCATCTTCCAATTATTAAATATTATTGTGTGTGATTAAAATATACAATAAACTTTCCAGGAATGCAACTATCATGTAAATGGATGGTTCATTGTACATTGTTTTTGTCGGAATGTTACCAAGAATTACTCAGTTTTTTTTTTGTTTTGTTTTGTTTTGTTTTTAAACATCATACTTGGGCTCTAAATATTGGTTCAGCCATATAAATACTTCTATCTATAATGTCCAAAGATTTTCATATCAAAGTACATAAAATACATATTTTCCTTTTATTCTTTCTCTTGTAGTTAAAGAACGTGACTTTTTGAATTATATCATGATTTTCTTTTTTGACATAGAAGGAAGGTAATACAAAACGTTTGTGTGTTATGGTAATATATAATTGTAAAAACATTGATAATATAAAATTCTCTGTACCCTTTCACTTGAGACAAACTACTGCCCAGGTTTTTATGCTCTTCCTTGCAGTCACTTCTACCAGTATACTATCATGTTAGTATACTATCAGAATATGCTTCAAAAAATTAAGTTAGGATCTTTATAGACTAATAACTGCCAAACTTTACTGATACGATAATCTATTGGAGAAGTTATTAAAAATATAGATCCCTTGGTTCTGCCCCAGTCAAGAATGGCAAAGGAAGAAGCCTGGGAAATCTCTGTTTTCAATTAGTATGAAGGTTTCCTTTCAGTCACTATGATGTGGGCAACCTAGGTTTGGATCGTATAGTAAAGACTAGATACAACAGAATCATTCAGAGGCTGTGTTAAATATACAGACTCCAAGGTCCTACCTTAGACTAGGTAAACCAAAATCTTTGTGTCTAAAAATCTGAACTATCATCAAGCTCTGTACAAGTCTAACTGCATTGTAACCATAGTTCTGGTTTAGACCCAACAGAAAGAATGTGCTGGTTAAGCAACTCAGAATGCAGGCTTGCCCCCTGGTGGTCATTTAAAAAGAAACTGCAGGTGCACAATTCTTACAACAAACAGGAACAGTAACAACCAATGGGCAACTACATCAGCTGTGATTCACAGAATTATAGTATCCAAAAATAGTAAGAGGTTTTAAATGTCTCAGTGTTTCCTTCTACTGTGGGACTCAAATCCCTCAATAGATAGAAACCATAAAGACCATCAAGCAGTTTCAAGTTTAGAGGACTTAACACAGTTGGGTAGAAGTACATGACTTTTCAAAAATCATCTTAATTCCTCTAGTCCCAGATAATATAAATTCATTTTAAACAAAATCTTGTGCTAAAGTTTAAAAAAAAATTGTATGGAGGACTGGAAAAAGTAGAAGTGGAGATTAAATTTGAAAAGTAGGTATTACTGGGGAAAAGAAAATATAACTTTGTTTCAGTGGCTCTTTTCTCTTGTCCAAGTTAAAGTAACGTGCATAACAATAGTAAAATAAGGTGGTGGTGACGGACATGGGTGGAGAAGGTGTGGGGCTATGAGGCTTCATGAATCTGAGATTAGTTCAAAAAATGTGAATATATTCTTACATTACCATGACCTCAAATTTGATGAAGCAGTTCTGATGCTGAAGAAGAAAACAGTTACGTGCACAACTGATGAGAACAAGAGTAAATAGTGCAAATGAATTTTTAGTGTATGTGCTAAACATGATAATTTACTTTAGGAAAGCCAGCACAAAGCAAACACACACTCGCCAGACTACTCCAAATCATTTTAAATATACTCATGGGAGCCTAAAGGTCAATATTAAAATCATCCAGTTAGTGTCTATAACAACCTCATGCAAATATCTCCAAGCGTCAAAAACCCCATGGGATATGGAATGCTAATTGTCAGGGTGCCTCTTACCACTGAAAAACGGTACTTATGAACCTATATGCAGGGCAGGAATAGAGAGGCAGGTGTAGAAAATAGACTTGTGAACACAACCGGGAAAGGTGACGGTGGGACAAATGGAGAGAGCAGCACTGAAACATACCCATTACCAAACATAGAACAGACAGCTAATGGGAAGCTGCCGCAGAGCACAGGAGCTCAGCCCAGTGCTCTCTGCAACCCAGAGGGGCGGGAGGGGACATATGTACCCTTGCGGCTGATTCACACTGTTGTACAGCAGAAATCAACGCAACAAGGTAAAGCAATTATACTCCTAAAAATATTTAAATAAAACAAAAATGAAAAAGGATATCTCAGAATATAGATACATCAAAACCCACCAGCATAGGGGGACTACTAAGATCAAGAGGCGGCAGTTCAAAAGCTGATATTTCCAAGAACAGTAAATGCCAGCTGGAATTCTGGTGATTACTCCCCAGTTTTTCTTTTAAAATAGAGAAACTTTGTTTTCTGGACTAGGTTAAAATACACCTTTACATCCTGCTTCAGGAATTTAAAAAAATCTTGTAAGATTCAAAACAAGAACAAATGGACTTTATTACCCAAAGAAAAATCATTGACAAGAGAATATCTTTTTAAATTGCTCTGTGTATATAGGCTAGAACAGTAACAACTCCAATATGCTATTAATATATGAAGATGCATCTTAGCAAACCAAATGTACTAGAATGCTAATTAGATTGGACTTACCATAGGACTTTAAAAAACATGTTATGTTCAGTCTATACCTTGACATCCTTATTTTGAATGCCATCAATGCAATTCTTTTACCCATTTAGAAAGGACTACATAGCATGAAGAGCTGGACTTTTCCTTAACCAAATTACCTTTGGAAATTGAAGCATGGATTTTAAAACCCAGTGTCTCTTCTAGCTGGTTGTAGTCAGATTCCACAGAGGATGCATGAAGTGTTTCTACCAAGAAAGGCATTCTTCCCTGTGCCTCATCATAGAAGACAGTGTGGTTCCATGTGTAAGGGACGCTGATGCCATCAATGGTGAACAGCCGGGTTGAGTAGGCATACAGCTGCCCAGCACCTGTTTGAACGTAGTCCTCAGTGTAATCCTAAGAAGGACAATATGGATTTGAGGATCAGCATGGCTATTTTTTTTTTCTTCTTGAGGGTACTATGATATGTAGAATGAGATAAAAATGGCTTAGGGTCTAAAAATATACAGTTCTAAATAAAAATTATAATTGTATAGCAGTGTTCAAACTTAGTTTGAACCTACCTATCATTGTAACTACCTTAGTTTCATAATTTTAGTGTCATAAATGAGAGTTTAATAAGGGACTCAGTTGTCGGTCAAGAGTAAAGTAAAAATGTGAAAAGGCGATTGCTATCATTCTTTAATTTCTGGAATACTTCTGTGGATGGTCTATAAAATCTTTTATGTAAGACTTACTATTCTCTTTGTCTGTAGAAAGTTAAATGGCTTAAATCAACAGAGCTCTGATCTTATTCCTGATAAGCATGGTCATAAAACTACTAAAAGCTTATAAAGACTCCTCCTTAAAGATTTTTAGATAAAGACCACATAGCCATTTCTACCCTTAGTGGTTTAGAGATTTACTCTGCAAAGTGAACAAGGGAAACTATACAAGTTTTCTGTGCTTCTTGAATGTTCTTTGACTCTTACTCTTACCATTGCTCCAATAAACAGTGAAGGCAAGTTACCCTAACGTTTTACCTTCACACTGACTTCGGCAGGTGACTGCAGCTGCAGGACGTAGCCACTCACAATGATATCTACCAGTAGAGTACCATCAGAATCCAAGCCCCGGGCAGCATGAGTCATCCGCAAGATTTCTCCTAGGAATTAAAATTTATTCATTTCAACAGCAAATATATATATGTGTGTGTGTATGTATATATCGGAGAAGGCAATGGCACCCCACTCCAGTACTCTTGCCTGGAAAATCCATGGACAGAGGAGCCTGGTAGGCTGCAGTCCACGGGGTCGCTAAGAGTCGGACATGACTGAGCGACTTCCCTTTCACTTTTCTCTTTCATGCACTGGAGAAGGAAATGGCAACCCACTCCAGTGTTCTTGCCTGGAGAATCCCAGGGACGGCGGAGCCTGGTGGGCTGCCATCTATGGGGTCACACAGAGTCAGACACGACTGAAGCGACTTAGCAGCAGCAGCAGTAGCAGTATGTATATATACAGATACACTTCCCAGTAGTAAAAAATCCACCTGCCAGTGCAGGAGGTGCAGGTTCGATTCCTGGGTCAGGAAGAGCCCCTGGAGAAGGAAATGACAACCCGCTCCAGTATTCTTGCCTGGAAAACTCCATGGACAGAGGAGCCTGGCGGGCTACAGTCCATGGAGTCACAAAGCCAGATATGACTGAGCATGCACACATGCGTATCTGTGTATTTTTAAAATATGGTTTGTGTAAGCAGACTACAGACTTATTTTTATACCAGTTCAGCTATGTTATTATACTTCAAACTTGGTTAAACACAAATCATAAGAGAAAATAGCACTTAGCCCCCAAATTAAACTTAGATTTACTGAATTAAATTGATTTTAAAATTCTTTTTTTTTAAACATATTTTACAAAAATTTCACCTGATTACACTTAGAATTAGGTGAAGGAATCCACACTTTTAACTAACAAGCAATAGCAAGGCAGTTCTACAGAAATGGACTGATTGTCTGTGAGAAGGGGACAGACAGCGTGACCAGGAAGACTGGCAATAGCCACAAGTCTGGCTCCAGCTCTTTGTTCTTTCTGGTGCTTTTAGAAACAGCAAAGGGGCATCTTAGGAAGTGGATTGCCACACAAAGACCCACATGTCTTGTGGGCTGATTAAAGCTATGATTTTCCTCAGCCCTGCTACCTTAAAGATCACTGCTGCAAAGGCAGACCACCTTCGAAGATACTTCATATAAAGGTCTTTAAAAAGTCGTGTGCCCTTGGAAAAGACCCTGAATTGCTAATCCATATGGATTAAAGCTAAGGATAAAGTGAAAAGTCTTTAGATTTGCTTGTTTACATTTCCAGTTTTCTGATTAAAGAATCCCCTATCAGATATGATAACTGAATCTCTGGTTCAAAGACAAAAACCTTTAATTAATAGCTATGACTCAGCTTCCTGCCCTGCTTGGCCTTCAAAACCCTCTCTAAGGAATTAAAGAGAATAGATACAGGAAAGATGAAGGAAAAAAAAACTTTTAGGTTATAAAAATCACTATACTATCTGCAAACATATGGCTTCTTATAGAGCCATGTCAGTAAAAGTTTATAGGAAAATATAAACTTGCTTTTATGTCATTTATGATAAGATGGCAACAAAACTTTGAAAGTATCCTCTGTAGGAACATGTATTTTTCTAAACTGCCAACTTTTACAGCGATCATATTTTTAAATAGCAATAGGATATTAAGTTCAGTTGATACGAACCAGTTGCAAATTCCACTTGGGTTTCTCTCTTGAAAACTGCATTGGTGAGGGTAAAGCCATTGACTGCTTCTCCTATTTCTTTTGCTGTTGTCCAATAAATGGGATTTAGAATAGAAACTATCTTTCTCATTGCTGGACCTAGAGAAAAAAGGGGTAAATAAGATGTCACAGAAAAATATTTACAGCCCATTGTTGTTATTCACAGCAAGTTATTCAAAGGGATGAATTCTAAATATACTTGAATAACAACAAAAATACCAGCATCTAAAAATGTCAGTTTTTAAAAAGAGTTTACCATTGGGATAAAACTAAGGACTATTACACTGCTCATTTAGTAGTAGCATCCCTAGAAATTTTAAGTGGAAATAATAGATGAAGAAGAATAATGTATGTTTAAAAAAAGAGGCTTATTGACAACTTTTATCAGCAAAGAGACTTACCAAGACTGCGAGGTACATTGGTAATTTTGGCATGTATTATTCTAGTATCAGAGTTTGGGCTATCTGTGACCGTGGCATTAAGGAAAGCAATTCCAAATTCAACATCATTAATGCTTCCAATAACACTTCCTCTGGCTCGCTGGGGCCCACCTATTGCGGGAAGAGAAAACATTCTTGGAAAGGAAACAATTTCATCAACATTACATTGGAGAAAAGAAAGCCAGTATTCAGAGATGCTCCAAATCTTCTCCCAAACATTTAAAATATCATATGACATCTGAATTTCAGAGTGAAATAAATAAGCTTTCAAAACATTCTACTCCCATGTAACACTCATCATCCTGCATAAATCTAGGATCCTTCCAATCTATGTACATCATAGTATTATTTCACAATCCAAAGAATACATTCAGCACTCAGTCCCAAAGCCAAAATAAAGTACGTGTTTGGTGATGGTGATGAAATGTTGATAATAATGAGGGTTTATTGAGCATGTCATGTTCTATAGGAAGCACATAATATGTTTTAACTCATTCTAGCCAAAATTCTGTAAGGTAAGTTTAAATAGCCACAGTTTAGATAAATAGCCAGAGTTTGCAGACTAAGAAAATAAAAGTTCAGAGCATTCAAGGGATCGTCCCATGATTACTTAATTAGGAAGCAGTAGAATGAGGATATAAACAGAGATCTGCTTGTCATCAAAACCCATATTCTTTATTTTTAAATTTATTTATTGAAGTGTAGTTGCTTTACAATGTGCTGGTTTCTGCTGTACAACAAAGGGAATCAGTTATATGTATATATACAGCTCTTCCATCTTGAGCCTCCCTCCCACCCCACCCTTCTAAGTCATCACAGAGCACTGAGCTGAGCTCCCTGTATGTCAGAAAGAGAAAAACAAGTTACCATCTATTAATGCATAAATGTGGGATCTAGAAAAATGATTCAGAAAACCCATATTCTTTTATCCATTGCCTCCTTCATGAGAACACAGAAGGAAGGAGGTATCACCAACGGAACAGCTCCAAAGCCTTGACTGGTCACTATCAACATAAATGTGAAGTGTTTAAGGGCTATTGTTCAGTCTTGGATTTCAGATCAATGGCTTACCAAGCACTTCATATTATATATATACTGGAATATGTTTACCTTGAGAAAAATGAGAAGAACTGTTGTACTTTTAACATTGCTACAAAATTTATACCAAGACAATTATGCTGAGCAAGAATCATACAATCTTTTAAAAGTAACTTTACAGTAATTTTATACTTTTTTCCCATTGTTCAACAAAAATATTGGTTACTAACACAGAATCAGTGGCTAAGGAGTCCATGCTTTGACAAGAGAGGGAAGAAACTAATAGTTTTACAGAATTTTGTTGTTTTCTGTCAAACATCAAATTAATTTTATCAAAAAGTACAGTTGATTTACAATGTTATATGCTTCTGCATACATTCAGAAATATTTAGCAAAGTGAATATTTCCAGGTTTTAAATAGCTTTTATTTTCTTGAAATATAAGGAAATGATTTCATAGATGACAGCTGAATGGATAAGATTAAAAAAAAATCAGAATAATCCCATAGAAATGCAACTTATATTCTTGGTATCTGGGTTCAGAGCAGCTAATAGTTAAAAATATTCATTATTTGATTCTTTTTACTGAGAAGGAAATGGCAACCCACTCCAGTATTCTTGCCTGGAGAATCCCATGGACAAAGGAGCCTGGGGGCTCCTTGGGGAGCCATGGGGTCGCAGAGACTTGGACATTACTGAGCACTAACACACATACTCTTGAATATAGTTTGAAGCAATCATAAGGTGTTTCAGATATTGTTGTCATGTATTATACACTGGGGCCTCCCTGATGGCTCAGTGGTAAAGAATCTGCCTGCCTGTGCAGGAGATGTGGGTTCAATCCCAAGTTGGGAAGATCCCCTGCAGAAAGACATGGCAACCCACTCCAGTATTCTTGCCTGCAGAACCCCACAGACAGAGGCGCCTGGCAGGCTACAGTCCATAGGGTTGCGAAAGAGTCGGGCATGACTTAGCAACTAAACAACAAATTATATACTGGAGAGAAATACAGTTGTATTCAATCTGAGAAAAGTAAGTGTTTCATCATTTTATTTTGCATTAATTTAATAGTGAGAGAAACAGTTTTTTTCACATTGATTGACCCTTCATGTTCTTGATTATATTCATCTGTTAGTCAAGTATTGAAGATACAGTGGTAAGAAAGATAAAAAAGACATGAAGCTAGCTTTCATAGCACTTTTATCTTAACAGGGGAGATAATTAGAATTCTACAAATAGATGTGAAATGCACTAATGTGTAAGATATCTATTACTCAGGGAAGTCTGAGAAAGAGGTAAAAACAGACTAAAGATGCGAAGATTAGTTGCTTAAGACTGAGCATATATACAAGTCAAGGAAGGCAGAGAAAGGCTTTCTGGGTAGAAGATACAGCACATGTTGCCCTTTTAGGAGATGGTGGCTTGTCACATCTGAGAAGCTAAGAGTAGAGAGTTTAGAGAGTGATGGGAACCATGCAGCAAGATGTCACAGGCAACAGCAAGATGTCACAGGCAAGTACATAGTAGGACCTGGTTGGCTACTTTTGTTCTTATCCTTAGTGATCCTACTATCCTTCTCTCGCCCTGCTTAGGACTGATTTCCTTAGTTCTCAAGGTCAGCACTAATGAGTAGCCTCCCATTTTGACCTTGATTCTCTAGTCTCACTAGAGACTTGAATCCCAGTGTTCAACAGATGTCTCCTTGTTCTGTCTACCCAGTTGGGATCCTTCAAACTCTGTCAGATCCTGTAATCCAAATTATTTGCCTATTTGGACTTCTTCTGTCACTGGGTCCCTGGTACCACGAGAGACTGAGCTCCAAATGTCTCAACTGAAATGAGACCTGTCACTGTGCCTACATGTTAAGAGTCTCAACATCGTCGGTGATCAGCGCCAAGTGGAGGAGACGCATTAAGCAACTGAGCAAGGATGCTTGCTCTTTCAGCCTGCTTACATCCTATACATCTGTTCATGTAACTCCTTCCTGTCCCTCTGTCAAATGGGCCTTGTTGATTTTCAGGGATATTTAATTCCCAAAGCAACCTTAAAGCTTTGGAATGTCCAATGGTATGTCCATATTTCAACAGTGTGAAAATGTTCTTTTTGGTCTGCTTCTTTGAGATGAATACCCTTAATATTTTCCACCATTTCTTGGGACTCCAGTAAACTCAGGTCCATGAGTTCTAGAAAGCCAACTCTGTTCCTTCTGAATTGTTGTATCTCAATATCTAGCCATATTGCATGACTTGAAGGATAGTAGTTGAACTCCCCCTAATCTTTTCCCTTAAACTGAATTTTCCCTATTTTACTGTCTATACTCATGTTATCTATATTTCAGTCTGTGAAAGAACAGCCTCCAATCGTGTATTTCTATCAGCTATTCAGTTTCTGCCCCACCCTCATTTTTCTGCCTGGAATCTCAGCCTGGTTTGCCTATTCTTGCTTGCCCTTTTTAGTCCTCAAGCCCAGGACTACTATTTACAGCTGGGGGGAGACTATATCCTTTTATAAAAGGAGCCTAGAAGGGGGCAAGTAGAGATTAATATACAGCATGAGCTTTGGCACAGAGCTGCATCAATTCTTCCATCCAGTTGTTGTCATTGTTTAGTCTCTCTGTTGTGTCCAGCTCTTTGCAACACCATGGACTGTAGCTCATGAGGCTCTTCTCTCCATGGGATTTCCCAGGCAAGAATACTAGAGTGGGTTGCCATTTCCTTCTCCAGGGAATCTTCCCAACCCATGGATCACACCTATGTTCCTGCTTGACAGGTGAATTCTTTACCTGTGAGCCACCTGGGAAGCCCCTCTTTCACCCAGAGTTGGCACTATTTTGTAATTTGAGGGTTCAGAGTGGATAAAAATGTGGTCCTGCCAAAGTCTAATGTGGTTGCTTACCTGGGCATACTTGTATATTACATCTGGATACCTGCGTAGCATCGCCTGGGCAGGGGCGACCACTTTTAGATGGTATTGGATTGTTGCACAGCCGTTTTCGTGTCTTTTCACCTCCTCCACAAGAGGTGGAACACCAGCTCCAACTATGCCAGTTTCCCCAACTTCCATCCACTGTGAACAAGAATGAGATGGTCAACATTAACAAATGGGTTATAAAATCTACCCCCAGGATGACTCTACCTATACAGCTTTCAAGACCTGAAACGATGGGGCTGCTACAAGGAGCACTGAATGAAAGGCTTTACTTGTTCTGCTGCCAGGGGTTGGGAAGCTCACCAGGACACATGTCCGTGTTGCATCTCTGGATCTGGGAGTCTGGGCCCCCACAAGCTCTTCCTCCATTGGAGGGACGAGGGTTATCACATGTGCGGTACCGCCGCATCTGCCCCCCGTTACATGTCCGGCTGCATATTCCCCAGCCACTCCAAGGACTCCAGTTACCATGAGCTATGACACAGAACCATTGGAGAAGTGGTGAACAATGACATTGATCCACAGAGTACAGAAAGACTCTATCCAGGAAGTGAAAAGAAACACCCAGATCTCTAAATAGGCATCTTCCAAAGACAGGTGGTTTAGCTGTTAGTTTGACTAGAAACTGGGTATACATTCCAGTGACTGTGCAATTCCATTTAACCTGCATAAACAAGGCTGAGTGCCAAAGCGTTGATGCTTTTGAATTGTGGTGCTAGAGAAGACTTAGGAGAGTCCCTTGGATTGCAAGATCAAACCAGTCAATCCTAAAGGAAATCAACCCTGAATATTCACTAGAAGGACTGCTGCTGAAGCTCCAATACTTTGGTCACCTGATGCGAAGAGCTGACCCCCTGAAAAAGACCCTGATGCTGCAAAAGAGTGAAGGCAAAAGGAGAAAGGGGAGGCAGAGACTAAGATGGTTAGATAGCATCATTGACTCAATGGACATGAATTTGAGCAAACTCCAGGATACAGCAGAGGACAGAGGAGGCTGGCGTGCTGCAGTCCAAGCGGTCGCAAAGAGTCAGACACAACATAGTGACTGAACCACCGCAAAAAAGAGTTTTCCAGGAGCTGGAGGATAGGAATGAGAAAAGGTCTCTGTGGAGTCAAGCTATAACATTCAGGATACAGTGAACTGAAATGCTGCTAGGGTCCACACTTCTAGCTTGGGTGACTAAATTAAGGCAGAGAGGCACCTTCTTGCTTCTGTTAAGGAAGCATCACCAGTTAGTGTGGAAGGATGCCCTAGTCCTTGCACTCTGCAGCTGGTCCTATAAAGGACATGAAATAGGATGTAACCTCTGCCCATATAAATCAGTGGGGTCTATGGTATTATATAGACACAACAGCAACCACGCAACATTTTGATATTCTAAACCAATGGTAGACAAATCAAGTAACAGACTGCTGTAATTTTAAGGACTTAAGGCCATAATGAAACTTTAAGAAAGTATAATGTTGACTCACTATTTCCAACACTCACTTGGACAAGAGTCACTATTACAAAAATCGCTCTGGACATCACTGCCTTCACATTTGTTGCCTCCATACTGGGGAGCAGGATCAGAGCAGTCCCTTGTTCTCTGCCTGGCGCCACCTCCACAGGATACAGAACAGGCACTCCAACTGGTCCAACTGGCCCACTTGCCATCGACTGGGGTAAAGAATAACATATGTGCTCTGTTACTACTTAGAAACGATCAAGTTAAACCCTGCACATTGATAGGTTGAGTGATCTTATTGATACTGATTTTTTTTAAGTGTCTATTTTGTATTGGAGGATAGCTGATCAACAATGTTGTGACAGTTTCAGGTGGACAGCAAAGGGACTCAGCCATACATATACATGCATCCATTCTCCCCCAGACTCCCCAGCCATCCAGGCTGCCACGTAACATTGAGCAGAGTTCCCTGTGCTATACAGTAGGACCGTGTTGGTTATCCACTTTAAATATAGCAGCGTGTACATCTGACATTGATTCTTAATGACATACTCCCTAGATAAGACATAGAGGTTAAATTATTGAGAGTACAAACACTGTATTTGTCTTACTTGGGCAGTGTCTTTCATTGCAGACTTGCATCTGGGTTTCTGCTCCATCACAGTAGGATCCAGCAAATGACGGCGGTGGGTTATTGCACAGTCTTGTTCTTGTTTGGGTACCTTTTCCACAACTTACACTGCATGTCCCCCAAGGCTGCCAGGTACTCCATGCTCCATGAACTACAAACATCCCAAGACAGAGTTTCAAGTCACAGAACCACATTTGTTATTAAAAAAAAAATTATACAAATAAATAACTCGTAATGAGTTAAATTAGCCCAGAATCGGAAATAACTGAAATTGAACCAAAGCAAACGTAACAAATGATGTTCTTCCCTTCCCCCTCTGGTTAGATTTTCATGAGAATTAGTGTCTATAGGGAAATTGAGAAGGCTACCTGGTGCCAAAATAAATGCTTAAAATTATCCAAAGAGGCTCTTTTATTAAAACTAAATGTAATCAAACTACTATATGTAAATAAAGTTTGAGCTTATAAGCCCTAACTATTTTCTGGGGAAAGTGGAAGGAACCAGAGGCTAAGCTGTATAACAAATCTCGATGCAGTTATGGAGAACACAAGTGTCTCCATAATGATAACTTGGACCCCACACTGCAAGGCCACATCTTCAAACCTGATTCAGCTTCACATTTAAAAATGTACTTGGACCTTTCAACAGCATGATGATTTGCACAGTTCTCTTTGAAAATTTTTCCCCATTACATAATGTTCATGGATTAAAAGTTCTAAATAACACACTCACCTGCTTCCTAAACAACAGAAAAAATTGACCAGTAGTTTCCAAGAAATAAGATTAAGGCCTTCCTTTTAGTAACTAACATATTACACCATCTGACCACAGGACTGGAACAACCTTATGTTTCCTTCCATGTGTAGGGGCTGAGGATAAACATTATGGTTTCTCTTATGTATAAGTCAGTATCAGGTCATATTTTTGTCAAAAGGTATTTTCTAGATGTGGGGCTCAAAAAGCTTGTTGCCGTGGTCACCAGGTTTAACCAAGATAGGAACCATAGGGCTTTAAGGTCCTGTCTAAATATTCTCTTACTAACACAACCTGTAAGTTGAAAAACAAGGAATGGAATTATCATTTGGTTTCATTGTTTAGAAAATGTTTCAAAACACATCTTGAATTTTCTAATTAACTGTTGTCTAATTGAATTGACTACATATTCTTGTACTTTGTAGACACAAACACAGTCACAAATTTATTTCAGCTGACAAGAATCTTTACTAAAGATTATTTGACTGAACATAAAAGGGAAAGAAAGCCTTTCATTAAATGGCAAGTACTATTCAAGACTACTACTTTATTAATTAAGATCACTGATGTTCATAGTTATTATATATGGACTATGGCATTTCAAAATTCTGCTATTCCAACTGTTTTAATATGTCCTATTTTCAAGGGTGTTGGTTAATGAAAGACTTTATCTCTTATAAAAAACCCTTATGATACATGCATTTTTTAGGGGGATTACAACTGAGTGACATTTATTAATTTCTTATCTCTGTAGATTCTATTATGGAGCTTCCCTGGTGACTCAGATGGTAAAGAATCTGCCTGCAATGCAAGAGACCTGGGTTTGATCCCTATGTGGGGAAGATCCCCTGGAGAAGGGAATGGCTACCCACTCCAGTGTTCTTGCCTGGAGAATTCCATGGGTAGAGGAGCCTGGTGGGCTACAGTTTCTATGACATATGGATAGAGGTTTTAGCTGAAGATCCTTTTAAGTCAATATAGCCATGAAATTAAAAGACGCTTACTCCTTGGAAGAAAAGTTATGACCAACCTAGATAGCATATTCAAAAGCAGAGACATTACTTTGCCAACTAAGGTCCGTCTAGTCAAGGCTATGATTTTTTCCTGTGGTCATATATGGATGTGAGAGTTGGACTGTGAAGAAAGCTGAGCACTGAAGAATTGATGCTTTTGAACTGTGGTGTTGGAGAAGACTCTTGAGAGTCCCTTGGACTGCAAGGAGATCAGCCTTTGGATTTCTTTGGAAGGAATGATGCTAAAGCTGAAACTCTAGTACTTTGGCTACCTCATGCGAAGAGTTGACTCATTGGAAAAGACTCTGATGCTGGGAGGGATTGGGGGCAGGAGGAAAAGGGGACGACAGAGGATGAGATGGCTGGATGGCATCACGGACTCGATGGACGTGAGTTTGAGTGAACTCCGGGAGTTGGTGATGGACAGGGAGGCCTGGCGTGCTGCGATTCATGGGGTCGCAAAGAGTCTGACACAACTGAGCGACTGAACTGAACTGAGAAAACCCTAACCAAAATTGAATTTCATGGCATGAAATGTGGTAGAATTGAAATGTTTCTTTTATTTGAATGGAAGGACAGCAAAAATGACAATATAAACCAGCGAAGGTGTAAAATTTCATAGTATCTAAAGAATACAAAAGACAACAGCTATGGAGGAATTAGAATATTATGAAAAGTAAAACAGATGAATTTGTTATTACACTGCATTGCAGTTCTGATTTTGGAAAGGCAGGAGAGCAGAGAGACTCTAGAGCAGATACCCTGTGCCTCAATAACCACTCTGCCCTTACTAGCTGTGTGATCCCAGACGAATTACTTAGCTTCTGGGTGTCTAGTTTCTTCATCTGCAGTATGTGGATAAGAAGAGAACCTACCTTACTAGGATGGGCATGAAAAATAATGAGTTGATAGATGAAAAGTGTTAGAATAGTATAAGACACACAACATCACCTAAGCGTGAGCCCTGAGCTAGTACTGTTATTCTTCACTCAAAGTTCTCAATGCTTTCAGAATGATACTTCAAAAAAGCTCAGTCTTTCAGCAATCCAACAATATACCTTTAATAACTGACTCATATAGCAACAGGATGGCCTACCCCAGAAGATATCAATCTTTTTTAGAGGGAAGACTGTCAGTTTAGAAATATCTCTGAGGGAAGACAGTTCAGTTCAGTCGCTCAGTCATGTCTGACTCTTTGCGACCCCATGAATCGCAGCACGCCAGGCCTCCCTGTCCATCACCAACTCCAGGAGTTCACTCAAACTCATGTCCATCGAGTCGGTGATGCCATCTCATTCTCTGTCGTTCCCTTTTCCTCCTGCCCGCAATCCCTCCCAGCACCAGAGTCTTTTCCAATGAGCAGGCCTAAAATAGCAATTTGTACCAGAAAGTAGAAGTGTTCATAGAATCATGGGGACAGGTCAAGAGGACACTGAAGATAGCCTCAAGGGATCTCCACTAACCAAGTCTAGGACAATTTGTGCATCATAATAAATGATGACAGTTGTGCATTATAAATCACTGAAGGAAAGGGTATTTGAGTTCTTACTGATATTACTCAAAAAAAAAAAAAAAAAGGGAGAAAGAGAAAAGTTTTTTCCTACAATGGAAAGCCAATAATAGATGTAGGAGATATGATCGAGTTAGAAATAAAATGTCTTGTAAGATCATAGTCATAACCAATTTAAAGCAAAAATAAATCATAAATAGAGGCTAAAAATGGTAGGTAAAAGACTGATAAACAAGATGTTTATGAAGTCTTAAAGTTTCCCTACAAAATGCTTATTAATTACAAAGGTAAATATAGTAACTACACTGGAAAAACACTGTTCACTGTTAAAGTGAACAAAGTTAACATCACCAGTTTGAGATATCATGTGATATGATGTACTGAGGACACAAAATCATTTCTATGATATGTCTGCCAAAATGCAAAATCTGAATCTAATCATGAAAAAATATCAGACACACCTATACAGAAAATTCTTACAAAATGATTAGCCTATAGACTTAAAAAATAGCAAGGCCATAAAATGTAAAAAGTAGCTAAGAAATTGTTCCAATTGAAAGGAACTAAAGAGACATCAGGGAGGCCTGGTGTGCTGCGATTCATGGGGTCACAAAGAGTCGGACACGACTGAGCAACTGAACTGAAAGAGACGTGACACATAAATGCAAGTGTGATCTTGGAAGAGATCGTAGAATGGGAAAGAGTTTATGAAGCATATATGACTGGGAAAAATCAGAAATAACAGATCCAGCAGGCAGAAAAACAATAAGGAAATGACTGAACTCAAGAACAGCAATCAACTAGATATAGTTGACGTCTATAGACTAGTTCATCTGAGAACAGCAGAATTTACATTGTTCTCAGGCTCACATGGAACATTCATCAAGGTGGACCACATTCTGAGCCATAAAATATACTTTAACAAATTTAAAAAAATAGAAATTATATGATGTCTGCTGTCAGACTACAGTGGAATCAAGCTAGAAATCAATAATAGATGCAAAATCCCCAAATATGTGGACATTAAACAACACACTACTAAATAATACAATTTCAAAGAAGAAATCTTGAGATATTAAAAATATTTTGAATTAAATGCAAATGAAAATACAACTTATTAAAATTTGTGGGATACAGCAAAAGTAGTGCTTAGAGGGAAATTCATAGTACTGAATGCATATATTAGAAAAGAACTAAAATAAATCATCTACATTTCCACATCAGGAAACTAAAAAAGAAGAGAAAATGAAATCTAAAGTAAGAAGAAAATAAATAGAATTAGAGCAGAGATCAGTGAAACTGAACAAAGGAAATCAATAGATAATAATGAAACGCAAAGCCGATTCTTTGAAAAGATCAATAAAATCAGTAAGATTCTAGCCAGGCTAATCAAGAGAAAAAGAATACAAATTATTAATATCAGAAATAAAAGAGGAGGCATCTCTATAGATAATATTAAAAATATTAAAAGGAATATTAATAGTTTGAACAACTCTATGTCTGCCAGTTTGACAACCTCGATGGAATAGACCGACTCCCTGAAAGACACAATTTGCCAAAAATCACATGAGAAAACAGTTTGAATAGTTCTATATCTATTAAAGAAATGTAATCACTAATTAATAAACTTCCATAACAGAAAACACAGTACCAGATGGGTTTACTGTTGAATTTTACCAAACATGTGGGAAAAAATGTACTATATACCAATTCTCTACCTTTTCTTTCAGAGGACAGAGCAGAGAGACTACTGCCTAACTCTATGAGGCCAGCATCACCCTAATACTAAAACCAGACAAAGACATTATAAAAAAAGGAAACTACAGGCCAATATCTCTCATGAACGTAGATGTAAAAAGTCTCAACAAATATTATCAAGTTGAATCCAACAATGTATTAAAAGAAAACCTCTTCTGTCCCTAAGATGCTGACATACCTCCTGGATGAAAAAGACCATCTTAGGCTATGCCCATTTTGCAGTGCTATACACTGATAAAGTCCCATGGACGGAGGAGCCTGGTAGGCTGCAGTCCATGGGGTCACTGAGAGTCGGCCCAACTGAGCGACTTCACTTTTGCTTTTTACTTTCACGCATTGGAGAAGGCAATGGCAACCCACTCCAGTGTTCTTGCCTGGAGAATCCCAGAGACAGAGGAGCCAAGTGGCCTGCCGTCTATGGGGTCGCACAGAGTTGGACACGACTGAAGTGACTTAGCAGTAGCAGTACACTGATAAATGTTTAACAGCCAGCTCTCTGGCAGTAGGGAGGAAACACTGATATATAGCATCTATAGTTTTTATGATACAAAACACTCCCACCATGGTCAATATCTACCTATTAATGTGATGTCATGAAACTCCCAGTGGGAAAAGACACACGCTGTCAGAGGCTGGATCCAGAACACCACTGACAATATGCCATAATAACAGCTAAATTCAGTTGGTTTAGGGGCTGAGAGATAACCAAAGTCTAAAAATCAGTAAGCCAACAGAACAGCGAGCAAGACTGCAGTAAGCCAATAGTTAATAAAAACAGAAAAAAAGACACCTTGAGTTTTATTTTAGGACATGTACAAATATCTATATAATGAAAAGCTAAATGATATCATAGCTGATAAACTGTACAAAGATTAATCAGTTATTTCTGGTTTGATATAATTAACTTTCTAATTTTTTAAGATTAAAATAATTTTGGCTTTTTAATTTTTTTAAGATTTCATAAGAATATTTAATTTTTATAACATAATAGAAATTCTGAGCTGCAAATTAAGACACCCAAGATCTAAGTGAATAGGCTTAGGAATCAGATCAACTTGGGTACAAATCCTTAATTCACTTTTTAGTAGTTACATAACCTCAGTAAATTATCATGTATTTTCTCATATCAAATATTTTATCATATAGTTTACTGAATTGTACAATAGAATGCAATACCCAATGCAGAGGGTAACTATCTCATTTTTGTCAACATCCCTTTTTTAGACCATCTCAGGTAAAGTATCTCTTGCAGGTATGCTCTATCACTTCAACTCTTGAGTTTGTTCTATATGCTTATCAGTATGTGAATGATATTCTCCATTTACCATTCTAATCCTAGCAGTTAGAACAGTGCCTTGAACACAGACCGAGTGCTCAATAAATATCTGTTGGATTAATGAGTGATTTCTATTCCACAGGATTTCTTTCAGGCTGTCAAACAAGGAGCCCTGCCTCTCTTGATCCACTGTGGGTAAGTAGCCCAAGCTGGCTCTCAGAGCAGTATCCCTCTCCTGGACTCCCTGAGTTCAGAGGTGAGCCTGGGACCCACAAAATCAAGCAGTTCCTTCCCAGAGGCTGATACAAATTCTGAAAGAGAGGAGCTCTTTTGTTCTGAGGCCTTAGATTCTAAGGCCCTTGTAGGCCAGGTACCACCAGTCATTTTTTCCACACACAAAGAGTCTAAATGAAGAATAAAGCCAAAGAAAGGAAAGCAGAGATGAGAGATGGAAAACACTCTGGTACAAACATTAGCCAAATTCTTGGATTCAATCATACCTGAAAATGGAATTTTCTATGGAAGCTTAGTATTTAAGCTTGGTCTATTTAAATTTAAGTAAATAGACCATCTATTTAGACCATCTAATTTCTGTCACTTTAATCTGAAAAAGCCCTAGTATACCACACCTAGTATAGTCACTCTGAGAATCTCTGCCCCAAAGAGGTTATCCTCCAACTAATTGGCTATGGGGCAATTCTGCTGTGAAAGATAAAATAACTGGTTTACAGGTTTCAACTAGTTGGCAGTGGTTTCACTTCTCCACTGACTCAGTGTTCCCATTTTTATATTATATACATCTTAGGTCTCATTAAGATCTATAGAGTGATGAGCAGATGTGATGGTCTTAGCAAAGTCGATAACTTATGTATAATGACTTGATGGAAAATACAGTGATAAGAAAACTTACTGAAGTGTGAAATAAGAGTATCAAGTCAGATTGCATACCATACTAAAGTGATAACATATCAGTTTGTAAATCCTTCAGTGAGCACAATCATCCCTCCCACTTGTCAAAAGCAAAGGTTTACCAAGCTATGGTGATTAGAAAAGGGTGATGACTAATTCATAGGATAGGGGCTTCCCTGGTGCCTCAGACGGTAAAGAATCTGCCTGCAATACAGAAGACCCTGGGTTCAATCCCTGGGTCAGGAAGATCCCCTGGAGAAGGGAATGGGTACACACTCCAGTATTCTAGCCTGGACAATTCCATGGACAGAACAGCCTGACAGGCTACAGTCCATGGGGTTGCAAAGAGTCAGGCATGACTGAGTGACTAACTGTAATTCATAACAGCCTTTAGGAGTATTAATTATTCCAGTTATCATTTTTAACTAATTTAGGTACTAAAGATTGGTTTCTAATGCTGTCTTTATCAAATTTATCACACAATATTAGAAGCTGCAGGCAAACCCATCAAGCTCTTCTTATATCCCCGCAAAAGGAAAAGGTTATCTGTTTCTTGATGAATATGTTTGTAGAAAATGGTAACATAATGTAGCCAGAATTGTGGTATTTGAGACAGAATCTGACTTAGAGAATTTGGTGAAATATAAGGACTGAGAATGGGATGGAACATTTAACTGTGGTCCAGGTATGTATGATCAGTTATATATGTTACATATATTGATAAAAAATAGCAGTATCCCCCCTCTTCATTTTACTCTCAGGGGACAGCTGAAAAGACTTAACAGCAGATTTTTTTTACATCAGAAAGAACTTATATCCAACATAAGATTCTGAGGGTTTCCCTAGTGGCTCAAACAGTAAAGAATCTGCCTGCAATGTGGGAGACCTGGCTTCAATCCTTGGGTTGGGAAGATCCTCTGGAGAAGGAAATGGTATTCTTGCCTGGGAAATCCCATGGACAGAGGAGCCTGGTGGGCTACAGTCCATGGAGTCACAAAGAGTCGGACATGACTGAGTGGCTAACACGCTAAGATCCTGAATCATTGATGATAAACTTTGAGAAAGGAAGTACCTTTGTTTTCCAAGATATACCTCAATACAACTACGTGCCTGCAAGCTCAGTCATGTCTGGCTTTGCAACCCTATGAACAATAGCCCACCAGGCTCTTCTGTCCATGGGATTTCCCCGGCAAGAACACTGGAGTGGGTTGCCATTTCCTTCTCCAGGGGATCCTCCTGATTCAGGGATCAAACTCAAGTTTCCTGCATCTCCTGCATTGCATGTAGATTCTTTACCACTTGAACCATTGGGGAAGCAATACACCTATAACATGAATTTACACACATTTGGAATGTATTCAAGTATTTTCTAAAATATTTTCATTTTTAATTTTTCACAACAAATTGTTTAAAAACTTTGTTTTTGATTTTTCATCTTAATTATATCCTTTTAGATGTACCTTTATTTTCATTAATTTATCTTTTACAGCAAAATTGTCTTATGGTCTATTTAGTTGTGTGGCAATACTGCTTGCTTGGCAGCAAAGATTCTTATAGTGAAGACACCTAGAACCCTAAAATACCTATGTTGTTTCACAAAGTCAAAAATGACATGTAGATAAAGTCCTAAGCATGGTTCCTAGCACATGACATTTATTGAGTGAATGTAGCTATGCTATTTTCTCCTTGCCAGCTGTGTATTTCTGGGCAGGTCTTTAACCTCTCTAGGCTTCATTTTTCTCATCTGAAAATGAATGACTGGATTAGCTGTTATCTAAGGTCTTCAACATCTCTAAAATTCTATTAATTTGATTGCATTTAAATGATTAAAAATATACCACAGTTTGGAAATCTTTCTCATGTTCAGTTAAATCAGGTACTTGAATTAACACTAATTTAACGCCACACTCTCATATCCATGAGACAGAAGTAAAACATAGAGAATGTGTTCAAAGGTTGAGGCCATAACATCTCTTCTCAATAAAGAAGAAAAGGTAATTATAACTCCTTTGTACGGGTCAAAAAGATGCAAGTTTTGCCCATCTCTGGGTTCTCACCTGGGCAAGGCCGAAGGTTGCACATGATGATTTCCACGGCAGTCCCTTCACACGGCCGCCCACCGTGTTGAGCTGATGGATTATTGCAAGTTCGGGTCCTGGTTCGGTTGCCGCGTCCACAGCTCCTGGTGCATTCTTCCCAGGGACTCCATTCTGACCAGTTCCCATCCACTATCCAAAGGCGACACGTTAACACCATCAGGGACGTTTCAATCGAAAGAACTTATACTGAGACAAGCCATAGTTAGGGGACAGAAGTGGGTATCTATTGAACCACGAGCCTGTCTGTTGAATAAAGAGGTGTACCTGGACACGGCTTCTGGTGACAGTTTTGCATTTCTGAATCCGATCCCTGGCAAGGCTTCCCCCCATTGGCTGGAGAGGGGCTGTTGCACAGACGACTCCTCTTCTGGATCCCTTTTCCACAGGTGACACTGCAGGGTCTCCAGGCCGACCACTGGGAAAAGCCACCAGGGACTGCAAATAAAACACTGTACTTGGTCTCTGTTATTGTAAATACAAAAATTGTAAGTCAGATTTCATGGAAGATATGCACTCGGTCTAGCACGGAACATAGAAAGGCTGAGAAATTGTTTATGGAAGCTCTTCTTTAGTGTAAAATTAAAACCGAAGCATCCGAGAAGCACTGAGCAGTAACTAGAGTTTCTTCCTGGTTCCAGTCCTGATTCATTTGGACATGGCTGTTGAAAGAGTGAGCGACAAAGAGATTTATATGCTGTTTACCTTTTGGAAATATGTCATTCTTTGAAGCAAAACTATGCATGGATTTTTGAGAATAATTTTAACCTAGTTTTAAAAACAAAATTCCATTTGGGATTTTGAATTATTAACTTGGTATTCTGCAGCTCTCATCTGTACTGTTTTTAATCGCTTCAGTTTGTAATGTGATTTTTGTCCTATCCCTATAATCTAGAAGTATCTTAAGGGTACAAGAGATGTGGGCTAAGATGCTTAATGGTTTTTATTGTTTAGATTGCTCCAGGTACTGTTTAATAAGAATATATAAGGGTAAACGAATATCACACTCACCCTGGACTATGACAGGCACTCTCACAAGGACAGAACCCATCAAGTTTCGAGCAACACATTCATACTCAGATGTATCTTCTTTCTGAGCAGCAGCGATATGTAATGAGTTGTTGGACAACACATTAATTCGCTCATCCCAGAGGATAGAGTGCCCTTGACGGGACCATGTAATGGTTGGACGAGGCTCTCCAGTTGCTTGACAATTCAAGATGACTTTGCTGCCAGCATTAATAATAGTTTCTACTGGTTCAAGAGTGATAATAGGAGGACCTATGGAGAAAAGCACATGTTTCTTAGTTTTTGTGGAATTAAATTTACATTGTGAGTCATATTAGATAATAACATTATTTAGAAAATTAAACTGATTTTTTTTAAAAATAAAATGTAGCTTCTCAACTGTTAAGGTTGTAATTGCCATTGAAAGAATGTTTTATTTCGTAAATGGTCAAAATTTTAAATCCCTAAGCAATCTAGCCTAGAGCATGGGCTCTGCAGTTGTGCTTTTTTGGATTCACATTCTGTCTCTGCTCTTTACTACCTCTTTGAATCACTGTGTCCTTAAAAATGGTGCCTAGTTCAGAGGATCTTGTTTGACTCAACTAAGATGATGCAAGCACAAATCTTCAACAAAAGACAAGAAGATAATATCATTAGTACTACTGTTATTATTTTTGTTATTGCTTTTGTCTGTGTTTTACATGGTGAACATTTAATTCTTTCCCTTACACCATTTTTTGAGGTAGAGTCGTTATTAAGTTATTCTTTCATCACTGATCATCATTCTCAATATATACATATATTGAGAGTTTATTTCTTGCCAGGCACTGTGCACAGATACAGTATCTAGTTTCAAGGGATTCAGAGTCTATTTATAAGACAGACAAGTAACCAGTTATTGAGCTATAATATACATATAAAATTTAGTAACACAACAGGTAGAATAGAATTTAGTACAGAATAGATAAATGTGTGGTAACATGAGAGCCTAAACAATAGTGACTCAATACATCAAACAAAAGTATGTCTCTGGAAATGAAGAGGTAAAGGAAGACATTCAAGAATTATTAAAGTAGGAGTTATAGGAGTTAGCCATTCAATAGTACAGCATAAAGGGATGAAGACTACAGGGTTTTGATTTGGGGAATACAGTTTATCTTTGGGTAAATTCAGTAGAATATGCAAGAAAGAACAGATTTATTAGGAAGGAATAAGGAATGATGACTTGCATCCATTTAGAAATGCTGAGCTTGAGATATCTGTAGGACAGTCAAGTGGAGATGTCTAGATATTCCTATCTCAAGCTTAGAATAGAGATAGAGGTAAGATTGCTTCAGGAGTGAGTCTAAAATGAGAGGGAGAGATCCAAAGACAGAAACTATTGCAACATTATTAGGTAAGAAATGAACAGAAAATGAGCCTGTAAATGATACTCAGAGCTGATCACTGAGGAAGGAAGAAATTCAGAAGAAAATGATATCCTAGTAACCAAAGTGTGTTTCAAGGAGGAGCGAGAGGTCAACAGTATCTATAGTGGATGACAGCTGTTCAGATGAAGGTATTGGAAAGATAAAAGGAACTATAAAATACAAAAAGTTGGTGGCATAATGTTTATACTGGTCTACAATGTCAAGAAAGAGAATATAAAGGACTTCATGGAGAAGAAGCTTAAACTGGATTTTTTTTAAAAATGAGTAAGATTACATATAGGAGAAAGGAACTGCCGTGGAGAGAAGCAAACAGTATAGAGATAGTTAGCTCTGAAAGGTGATTCAGCCTGGACAGCAGCAGCATGCAGGTTAAAATCTTAAAAGAAAATCTAAAGGGTTTACATTTGAATAGGTGAAAATAGGGGAGTATGTTTTTTCTTGACAGAGTCTGATAGGATGACAGCAGTGTTTCAGACTGAACTGAACGGTGGAAGGATTGGCTCAACAGAAAGTGATGCATATGAGATAATTCAGGGTGGTGGCTGCACATTACAGACCAGGAGCTGTATCTGGAATGCTAGAACACAAAACAAAACCAGAAGTAAAATGTGTTTTATGGTAATACTACTATGATAGTATTTTATGTAAAAGCATCTTGACATGTTGTCTTTTACAAAAGGAATTCTTTCACATGAGGTTTGAATCTTTCAGCGTTATTAATGTATTATTCATATGTATGTCCGCATCATCCTCAAATTGCGTTCTTACTTGACGTTTATATTAAAATCACTCTAAGAACTTTCCGGGCTCTAAGAACACCCCTCCAGTTTCAGATTACATTATGTATTCCATAAACTGTTGTTGAATAAAGTAAATGGCTCAATTAGTCATACAACACACTCAATAAGAACATTGAATAAATAAGCCTGTTCATATTATTATGGTCAAAAAAATGTTAAATAAAACTAAGACTCTTAATTTAGATTCCATATTTGAACATTTCCAATGGCACATAGTCTATAAATTAATTTAACAATAAGTCCCATATGTAAAAAAATTAAAAAAGGAAAAGAAAAGATTCCATATGTACATCTTTCAAAGTTTCATTAATTCTATCAGTCATATAATAATTTGTTAAATATGAGCATTTTATCTAAATGAAGATATTCCTTATGGTACTTTAATCTTAAACATTGTATTTTTTACTTTTTTATATCCCCCATTTATTACAATGATTTTATTGTCAGCATATGTAAATGAGCTAATCTAATGCAGTTTTTCTTAAACTTGGCCAGTGAATCACTCTTCCTGGGGAGATTAATTGTGAGATGCCCTACATACATTCACCCAAGAAAGCCATGAAACCCTGGGTCGGGGGAATTTCATGAGAATAACATTTTTTGGGGGAAAATTTAGATTATTATATCCTCCTCTAATTGAGTTAAATTCACATCTGCATGCTAACATTTCTGGAAATATCTGGAGTAAAGAAAACTGGTGCACCTAAGCAGAGTTTGGCATATAGTAGGTGCTCTTATATATATGTATTTAATAAATGAAAACTCTGTTTAATCTATTTTTCTCAGAATTATTCAATCATGGTACTCTACTTTTCTCCTAATGGTATCCATAAAGTTATTATTTGGTACATTTGTTTTTAATAAGACACTATCTTAGACACAGAAACAAGCTTATGAATAATATATTCTATCAGATTGATTATATTCTTTGCAGCCAAAGATGGAGAAGCTCTATACAGTCAACAAAAACAAGACCAGGAGCTGACTGTGGCTCCTTATTACCAAATTCAGACTCAAATTGAAGAAAATAGGGGAAACCGCTAGACCATTTAGGTATGACCTAAATCAAATCCCTTGTGATTATACAGT
This sequence comes from Oryx dammah, assembly GCF_014754425.2. Lineage (NCBI taxonomy): Eukaryota > Metazoa > Chordata > Mammalia > Artiodactyla > Bovidae > Oryx > Oryx dammah. The sequence goes on from NW_024070205.1 coordinate 13,759,465, forward strand.
GGAAGTGAGAAATAGATTTAAGGGCCTAGATCTGATAGATAGAGTGCCTGATGAACTATGGAATGAGGTTCATGACATAGTACAGTAGACAGGGATCAAGACCATCCCCATGGAAAAGAAACGCAAAAAAGCAAAATGGTTGTCTGGGGAGGCCTTACAAATAGCTGTGAAAAGAAGAGAGGCGAAAAACAAAGGAGAAAAGGAAAGATACAAGCATCTGAATGCAGAGTTCCAAAAAATAGCAAGAAGAGATAAGAAAGCTTCTTCAGCGATCAATGCAAAGAAATAGAGGAAAACAACAGAATGCGAAAGACTAGAGATCTCTTTAAGAAAATTAGAGATACCAAGGGAACATTTCATGCAAAGATGGGCTCGATAAAGGACAGAAATGGTATGGACCTAACAGAAGCGGAAGATATTAAGAAGAGGTGGCAAGAGAACACAGAAGAACTGTACAAAAAAGATCTTCATGACCCAGATAATCATGATGATGTGATCACTAATCTAGAGCCAGACATCTTGGAATGTGAAGTCAAGTGGGCCTTAAAAAGCATCACTACGAACAAAGCTAGTGGAGGTGATGGAATTTCAGTTGAGCTGTTTCAAATCCTGAAAGATAATGCTGTGAAAGTGCTGCAGTCAATATGCCAGCAAATTTGGAAAACTCAGCAGTGGCCACAGGACTGGAAAAGGTCAGTTTTCATTCCAATCCCAAAGAAAGGCAATGCAAAAGAATGCTCAAACTACTGCACAATTGCACTCATCTCACATGCTAGTAAAGTAATGCTCAAAATTCTCCAAGCCAGGCTTCAGCAATACGTGAACTGTGAACCCCCTGATGTTCAAGCTGGATTTAGAAAAGACAGAGGAACCAGAGATCAAATTGCCAACATCTGCTGGATCATGGAAAAAGCAAGAGAGTTCCAGAAAAACATCTATTTCTGCTTTACTGACTATGCCAAAGCCTTTGACTGTGTGGATCACAATAAACTGTGGAAAATTCTGAAAGAGATTGGAATACCAGAGCACCTGACCTGCCTCTTGAGAAATCTGTATGCAGGTCAGGAAGCAACAGTTAGAACTGGACATGGAACAACAGACTGGTTCCAAATAGGAAAAGGAGTACGTCAAGGCTGTATATTGTCACCCTGCTTATTTAACTTCTATGAAGAGTACATGATGAGAAAACGCTGGACTGAAAGAAACACAAGCTGGAATCAAGATTGCCGGGAGAAATATCAAGAACCTCAGATATGCAGATGACACCACCCTTATGGCAGAAAGTGAAGAGGAGCTTAAAAGCCTCTCGATGAAAGTAAAAGAGGAGAGCGAAAAAGTTGGCTTAAAGCTCAACGTTCAGAAAACGAAGATATGTCATCTGGTCCCATCACTTCATGGGAAATAGATGGGGAAACAGTGGAAACAGTGTCAGACTTTATTTTTTTGGGCTCCAAAATCACTGTAGATGGTGACTGCAGCCATGAAATTAAAAATGCTTACTCCTTGAAAGAAAAGTTATGACTAACCTAGATAGCATATTCAAAAGCAGAGACATTACTTTGCCGACTAAGGTCCGTCTAGTCAAGGCTATGGTTTTTTCCTGTGGTCATGTATGGATGTGAGAGTTGGACTGTGAAGAAGGCTGAACGCCGAAGAATTGATGCTTTTGAACTGTGGTGTTGGAGAAGACTCTTGAGAGTCCCTTGGACTGCAAGGAGATCCAACTAGTCCATTCTGAAGGAGATCAACCCTAGGATTTCTTCGGAAGGAATGATGCTGAAGCTGAAGCTCCAGTACTTTGGCCACCTCATGCGAAGAGTTGACTCATTGGAAAAGACTCTGATGCTGGGAGGGATTGGGGGCAGGAGGAGAAGGGGACGACCGAGGATGAGATGGCTGGATGGCATCACGGACTCGATGGACGTGAGTCTAAGTGAACTTCGGGAGATGGTGATGGACAGGGAGGCCTGGCATGCTGCGGTTCATGGGGTTGCAAAGAGTCGGACACAACTGAGTCACTTAACTGAACTGATTGTATAATATTCTATTATATATAATGTATATAATAATATTCTATTGTATAGAATAGAATTTAAAATTCAGCAATAGAATATTACTCTACTGAGTATTATTCAGCCACGAAAAGGAGGGAATCCTGCCATTTGTGACAACTTGGAAGGCATTGTGTTAAGTGAAATATGCCAGACAAGAGGCAAATAGTTGTGTGCTGTCACTTACATGTGAATCTTAAAAAGTCAGGAACAGAGAATAGACTGGGGGTGGCCAGGGGCTGAAGGGTGGGGAGGTGGGCAGATACTGTTCAAAACATACAGACTTTTCATCATAAAAATGAGTAACTTTTGAGAATCTAAAATGATGACTCCAGTTAGTCACACCGTACTCTATAGTTGAAATTTGCTGAGTAGATCTTAAATATTCTCACCAAAAATCCCACAAAAAAAAGTGTGAGGTGATGAATATATTAACTTGATTGTGGTAATCATTTTACAGTGTATTCAATATATGTAAATCAAATCATCACACTGTACACTTTACTTTCTTTCACCATGCCACATGGCATGTAGGATCTTAGTTTCCTGACTTGGTATTGAACCTGCACCCCCTGCAGTGAAGCGCAGGATCTTAACCACTGGACCACCAGGCAAGTTCTACACTGTATGCTTTAAATATACATACTTTTATTTGTCAATTATGCCTCACTAAGGCTGCAGGGGGTACCACCGTCTTCAATATCTATTAAATATCTATTCAGCATTTCAGAGAATATATAGAAATAGAGAAATATCTATTCAAGTTTTAGAGAATAGTAGTTTGGTAAACAGCTGTTAGTAAATGGTCTACAGCATCTCTTAATCGTGAATAAAAAATGTAAATTCATTCCATTAAATACTGAGCCTATTCACAAAATAAACTGATTTCCTTAATTTAATGACACTGTTCTCAGGTCAGCCCCTGAAGTGGTTCTGGGGTCTGTCCACTGAGTCACTAGAGTCTTTCATGCTTTTCAAATTACGAAAACCTATCTTCTGATTGTTTATACTGAGGACCTTCATCACAAGAACGCTCATCCTGCCAAGAACACACAGATACTTCACAACAGATTGACAGCAATTGATCCAGAGAACTCTTGAGTTCATTTACATTAGTCTTTATTTTTAACACCTAGTTTTAAAGTGCCATAAAATGACATCTTTGTAAGCTCTTTACAAGAATGGTAGGGAGCTATAAAAAGGGTATTTAACTGAATATGTTGCAAACAGCAACAAAAGCTCCGATACCAAACCACTGCAAATTTGAACTGTATATGTTAGGTAAAATAGACAAAAATACCTGTGCAAAGTTGTGTCAGTCTTCTGGTTGATAACAATTGCTCTATCAGCAGCAGCAAACTAAATTAGACTCTGAAAGCTACCATTAATGTATTTGCTAGAAAGTTAAATGAACAATTATATGGACATTTCTTCAATCAAATGTTTAAGTAATTAAGCAGCTTACTTTGCAAAGTCAGACTCATGCTGCGTTCCACCACCCCAGCTTCATTGGTAGCTACACATGTATAATCACCAGCATCTTCATTCTATGGAAATAAGCAGTGTTTTATAAAAATAGCCTATTGAGCAGTGAAAATCTTTTTTTTTTCACCATGAGCTTGTTTATGCAATTGTGTTTATGAAAAGGTATTTTAATAGAAATAGGAAAACTTACATATATTTAACCATACAAATAGATTTTTAAAAATTCTTAGCTTAATTTTTTTTTTCTATCCAACCTAGGGAACTCTCAGGGAACAATAACTGGTAGAAACCAAAGCAGAAATACCATTTTTTATAATGATTTATCCAAAAGTATCTTAGCAAAGAAAAATGCCAATACGACTCTAGTGACGTGATGGACTGTAGCCCACTAGGCTCCTCCATCCATGGGATTTTCCAGGCAAGAGTACTGGAGTGGGGTGCCATTGCCTTCTCCAATAGATATCTTAAAAAGCATTAAATATTCAGAATAAATGAATAAATATCTAGTTCTTTGTTACAGAGGTTATTAAAAACATTAATGTTAGCCTCTACTTTAGAAGCTTGAAATATAGGAAAGAAAGTGAAAAACTAATTTACTAGTGATGCAAATCACAGAACATAAGTGATAAATTTATACATATATGATATAGAAAAGAAGTACCACATGAATTTAGACTTGATATCTAATTAGAGATTTTGGTAAGGTCTTATGAAGAGAGGAATTCTGGTCTTGTTAATAAAAAGAATAAGTCAATTAGGGGGAACTGAATTGCAGGAAGTGGAAGAGGGTAGGAGAAGAGAGATGGATGTTGGTTTAGATAATTTAGTCAAAGTATCAATGCATGATCCAGATAGAAATTTCTCATAGGAAACTGTAGGTGGAACTTGAAAGAGTTTCGGGGTTGAAGGTATAGGGTTAGGAATCTGAAATTGTGTGGTGGAAAATCAGTATTAATATAAGAAGAAGTACCAAGGACTTCAAAAGTAGTTATGTTTGTGTAGAGGTAAAGCGGGGAAAGCAGCAGTGAAGAAGCAGACTGATTAGTGTAGCCAGAGGTAGAAATCATCTCAAAATTGAAGGAACAGTCAACAGCATCTAATGCTGAAATAAAACCAAGCTGAATAAAAGACCGAAAGTGGTCCATTGAAACAGGTCCACTGGGCAGTATAGTCTAATTATGATTTCAATGAAATCAACAGTGGGTTAACAAATAACTCATCTTTAGTTAAGAATTTTTTAGATAAAATATCTCATTCCCTTGACCCTCAAATTAGAATAACTTAAGTACTAATATTGCCTGAATTACTGAAGTTTTTAGAAAGCCTGATGAAGTTGTTGACTTAGTGATGAAATCTACCTTATATTTAAAATGATGTTTGTAATTCTTCAAATTCCTCCTTCTAAAACAGATTTGAGGAAGTTATCTACTGATGCTGAATAACAGGTCAATGATGGAGAAGAAAGCAGCAAATTTTTTTTATCGCTCGTACTCCTTTGAAGGGCTAAAAATCATCAATTTGAACTATCTTTTCAGTTGTTTAAAAGAACCCATTGATTCAGATTTTATGATTAAAATAGGAATGCAGAGAAACTTTCCCATGGCACCTATAGAGAGGTGTTGATTGTGACATTTAAAGTGTGTACTGACAACTCAGTGTGACTTACCACAGTGCCGTAAATGGCCAAGGAGCCGTTGCCAAGTTGCCGGATTCTGTGGCTAATTTCAATATCCATCCCTCTTCTGCTCCACTGGATGGTTGGGGCGGGATCTCCTTTCACCTCACAATTCAAGATTGCATTACCACCAAGTGGTTCAATCCAGTTAGAAGGGTAATCACCTTTGAAGACTGGTGGTTCTGGAAAATAACAAAAGACGAGTGTATATTAGTCTTTGTGATTCCAACCTATTTAAAAGACAATTTAGTGGAAGAGGGGAAAAGCCACTTTTGAGCCCCATGAATCTTGCACAATCAGCTGCTCACGCTAATCGATGAGAGAATTTTGTCCATTTCAATAATCTAAGTGGATGATTCCATTTGTGCCAAATGATCTCTTCACATACTGCTTACCTACTTTTGAGATGAACATTCATAATTTGTTTTTATCTCGTGAGTTTGCACATCTGTGAAAGAAGACTAAACTAATAAACTGAAGTTACATCATATTACTATACAATAGGGACCCAAAATACAAACCATGCATCATAAATATTGAAAATAGAACACTTTCACCCACCTTTCACATAAACAAATCCAATTGCTTTCACAAAACCAACGCTGTTTTCGGCAGTGCACACGTAAGTGCCTGAATCCTCTTTTGATATCCTTTCAATAACAAGTTCACTGTGTCCATTGACGCTGTCAAAGTGGGCTGAAGGAAACAAAGTAGAGAACACAAATGTCTCTCAGTAACCTCAGAAAATAATCACGACAGCTCAATATTTTGCAGGTTAGATTTATGAGTTGGTCAGGAATTCAACCAAAGAGATCTCATTTTGACACTGGAGGAGAGAGCCCTTTCCAGAGATTTCTTCCTCTGAGCTATTTGCTATGTCTCTAGACACTTGTTTGAAGAATGAAAAAGAGAATGAAAACAAACATCTTCTAAAATGACTTTCGATTACACCTTTCATCTCAAAGAGTTGCCTAAAGCTGGCTCGCACTCTCTGTAGGTTTCAAAAATCTTTCCTTCAGAAATATGACATTTTCCACTTCATTTCCCTCACTGCCACTTTTCCTCCCAAACAATTTACATCAAGAACATGGAAATCTTTTCAGTTATAATTCAACTGACCTGGCAACTCAGAAGGAAAGTCATGAACACCTACGCTAGTTAGGTAATAATGACAAAATTAAATTTGTAATAATTTGAACTTGCCCATAAGTGGTAATGATATAAATTACCAAAAGTAGTTTCAATACTTGGAATAGAGTATAAGATAAATATGTGAATCCTAAAACAATTGATACTAAATAAGATTCCGATTAGACCAACCAATATCTAATTACATTAAGTATGTTTATTTTGCAGATTCTCTCCCATTCAAATTATCTTTTTTTTTTTAATATAATTGCTTTACAATGTTAAGTTTTTTTGTACAACAAAGTGAATCAGGTATATGTAAACATTTATCTTCTCCCTCTTGGACCACCCCTACTCCCCCAACTCCCAATCTCACCCATCTAGGTCATCACAGAGCATGGGGTTGAGCTCCCTGGGCTATATAGCCGGTTCACATTATCTTTTAAAGTTTTCATACTGCTGAACAGTAAGTGGAAAATTAAGCTTTAAAGACTTAAATATCTAAGTTAGTATTCTATCTTCAGAAAACAGTACTGATTAGGTTTTTTAGAGTTTATTGTTCTTTAGTGAAGTATATTCTACTATTACTGTTGAGGTGACCCAGCTGATGAATTCTAGTTACCACAAATCTTTACAACAGAAAACTCAAGCTTATTACTAACTTTCTAGCAAGGCATTTCTTAAGTGCTAATAGTGTAGTACTTCAGAACTCAATTTTAGGAAGCAACAATTTCTTTTTACAAACAGCATCTTCGTGCTGGTGATAAAGGTCTGACAGACAGCAACACACCTTCCCCATGACGCGTGGCTCTACCTGAACGTGTAGTGCACACACAGATTGGAAGGTGTTTACTTAATTGATCTACCCTCTGATAGTAGGTTAGAGAGGTTAATTCATACACTGAAAAATAGAGTTCTCTGTAAAATTAGGTGAATCTTCAGGGCTCTCACAGTTGTCTTAATCAACACGGAAGGAGGTCTCAGGTGGCTCAGTGGTAAAGAATTCTCCTGCCAGTGCAGGAGCTTCAGGAGACACGAGTTCGATCCCTGGGTCAGGACTATCCCTGGAGGGGAAATGGCAACCCACGCCAGTATGCTTGCCTGGGGAATCCAATGGACAGAGAAGCCTGGCAGGCCACAGTCGGTGGGGTCACAAAGATTCAGACATGACTGAGTGAGAACAGCGAAGAGGTCCAGGCGGATACATTTGGGCATCTGTGTATATGACTTCTCGGGGAGGGGAATTCATTTTAGGTTAAAAAACCTACCTATATCCTTCAATATATGGTCCTGTGATCAACGTGTCCTTTCTAAAGAATGAAAAGAACACATATACTGGGCAGAGGCTAAAATCCAGGCAAAAGTACACATTTTACAGAATTTAAAGCAATCAATTCATGCAACTTTTCAATCAATTCCCACAGTTAAAGAAAATGGAGATGGGTTTCGAGTTCTCTATCAGTGTACTTATTCACTTCTTAAGAATTAAATTACCAACCTGGGATGATATTGTTATTGAAGGTCCATGTTAACTTGGGCAATGGAATACCAGTTGCTTTACAGTTTAATCGGAGCTGTTCTCCCTTATTTAATGATACATCTCCAGGGAGTTCAGTAAAAGTAGGAAGAACATGAACAGTCAGGCTGATGGTGTGTGTGTCTTCACCTGCGGCATTGTTAGCAATGCAGGTATAGGTGCCAGAATCCTCCGGCTTAAAGAAAGAAAAGTCATTGTGCATAAAATTACACGATCTTACATCATATTACATATAATTCATAAAACTGCATAGCTTGGTCCCCAGAGGAGCACCCTAAAGATGATTTAAATTTCCACCTTTTAGTCTGAACCATCTGGCTAGTTTTTACAAGGCATAATTGACAATGTTTAAGAAATTAAAAGTCCATACCTTACAGAACTATACCATTTTATAGTAAGAAGATCTTAGAAAACTTTAGATTATACAGTTTTACTAAACATCAACTGCTGTACTACAATGTACAACTAAAGAGCAAATGTACTCCCAAAGGCTATTAGAATCTTGATGGCATAGCTGGTTCTCTGGGTAATGTGGTACCAAGGACCATGAAAATGATCAAAGGAAATGGCAACAGTCAGGGCAATTAGCTGCAATTCCAAGATTTCACTTGCTAAATCCAATAGCCAGCTCTTGGCAATCATTTTACTAGAAGTTTTAGCAGCATTCGACACAATTCTGGCTTCCTTCTTTTTAAAACCATGTCTTCACTTGGCTTCCAGAACACCCCATTCCCCTAGTTTCCTTTCTGCCTCACTGATTTCTTTTCTTCCATCTCCTTTTGCTGGCTTCCCCTCCACATTAATTTGCCAACGTAGGTGTATGAGAGGGCTCAGTCTCTGTTCCTCTTTTCTTCTGTCCACACTCAACTCGGTTTTAATGGCTTTAAAAACCATCTACATGCTGAGATGAGTACCAGTATGTCCAGCCCAGATGTTTCTTCCAAACTCCAATTGTACTGAACTTATTCCAGTGCTCTGCTCGGTTGCCTAGAATGCCTAGAAGACATCTCAAGTGCAGGTCCAAAACCAAACTCCCCTCTTTGCCTTTCTGGTCTATCTGCAGCCTTCACTCCATCTCACAGTTGATGGCTATTTTGTTCTTCCAGCTGTTCATGACTTTGCCCTCAGACACTGGAGTGTTTGTTTATTCTTTTTCACACTATTTTCAGTCTAGCTAGGAAATCCTAGCTTCAAAGTATACACAGAATCCAACCACTTCTCACCCACCCCTTCTCAGCTAATGTTCTGCTTTGAGTCCTATAATCTGCCTACAGACCATTTTCCCAACTGGTCTTTCAGCTTCTTTCCTTGCCTCCCTACCATATATTCTCATTACAATAGTCAATGCAATATGGCAAAAACATAAGGCAGACAACATTGCTCCCCTGCTCAAAACCTGTAATGGATTCTGATTTTACTCAGAGTAAAATGCAGATTGTTACATGGGATTGCAAAGAGTCAGACACGACTGAGCAACTGAACAGCAATGAGGTATTACATGTATCTGGTCTTCACTTTTCTCTGACTTCTTCTCTCTCTTCCTCCTTTCTTTTCACTGGTCTCCTGTTTCTCAAATACATCAGGCATGTTCCTACATTTTTTTTAAATTCTTTGCACCCACCTTCATTTCTTTACCCCCCAAATCTGGGGTAGGGGATCCCAGTTTTCTGCCTCTCTCCCAGGCAGAGAAGACTGGGATGCTCCTCTCCCAGATATCTGCTCAGCTAATTCACTTCCTTCAAATTTTGCTCAAAGCATTTGCTTCCTAGAGGACATTTATTCTGACCATGCTATTTAAAAATATAACTTGTACTCTTCCAAATTCTGATACATTTTACCTGTTCTTGTTTTATTTTTTATACCAGTTTTCTTTTGAATTGTATACATTATTTTTATTTTTTACTATTTTATTATTATTCTTTTGAAATGCATGCATCGTTTATTTTTGTTATTGACTATCTCACTCCTTTAGGAATAAACTCCATGAAGGCAAGGCTCTTTCATTGCTTTGTTCAATGTATTTATTCCCAGTGTCTAAATCTGTGCTGATCATAGAGAAGGTACTCAATACTCAGTAAATATTTGTTAAATTAATGACTGAATGCTTCTGACTGTAGTAAGGTCCACAGCACAGACTTTTCCTTATTTTTAAAAAAGAAGTTTAAGAATAGATTTTCTTTGCATTGAAGCATCAAGTAATTGATTGGCAATGCAGCATAAAAATATAATCACTTACTATAGATACAATCTAACACTGCTAGGGTTTCATAATGATTTTTGAGGGCAAACAGAAATAAATCATATTCCATGTAAAGGTCTCCTCACCCTGACACCACTTAGCTGCTCTTAAATTCCCAGATCTTAACATCTTAAGTTTAAAAATCAAAGATTTTATGGAAGTGAAGCTTTGGAAAATCCAGATTATACATATTATTCACAGATAGATTTATCATTTGTGTCTTTCATCTGTTATTTATAAGGTACCTTATTGTTGCTATTATAAAAAATTTATCTCAGTTGTCCCACTAAAAGTTTAAACTTTTCTCATTTAATTCCTTCAGGTCTGTAAGAGTGATTGAGAGGTCAAATTCAACATTCTTGAATCTGACAGTAGTCCCTACCAGAGACTGTATACCAGTTTAAACAAACAAATTTAACATTATTTTATCACTTTTAAGTTCACATTTTTAACTTTTCATAGGTCTGAAATTGGGTTCAGTTCAGTTCAGTTGCTCAGTCTTGTCCGACTCACATACAACTTAAAAATTGATGGTCTTCTCTAGTTTACTTGACTGGATTTTTTTTTTTTTCCTTTCTTAGTGGTACATAAAATAAAAGTGCATCTTACAATTGATAGAAACCTAGATTTGAATAAATACAATTTCTGCTTGTACATAAGATCAAGTTAGCCTCTCCCTAGGGCTATTTATCTGGTAATCAAGGAGTCTAGCTAACAGCAGAAATTATACTATGGAGTGAATGTGACCAATTTTATCAATTTAATCTGTTTGAATTTAATTCTATGAAGATTTTATAATGAAATTTAGGTACTTCGAAGGGTAATGAAAAGGAATAATGAAAGTATTAGTCACTCAGTCATGTCTGACTCTTTGGGGTCCCATGGATAGTAGCCCACCAGGCTCCTCTGTCCAAGGAATTCTCCAGGCAAGAACACTGGAGTGGGTAGCCATTCCCTTCTCCATGGCATCTTCCTGACCCAGGGATAGAACCTGGGTCTCCTGCATTGCAGGGAGATTCTTTACTGTTTGTGCCACCGGGGAAGTCCAAAGATAGGCACAAAAGCTTTGAAAGTGATTCACATTCTGATCATGTTTAATGGTTGGTACCAAGTGTTGATACACTGAAACCATATGATAATTTTTTTAAAGTGATGTGGTATGCACAGATATAGATTCTTCTTCAAAAGGGCTAATATTGAAAAACAGATGCTTCCCATAGCTACTATTCTGCAGACTGGACAAATACCACCTAAGAATATTCAAAATTCCCAGCTTGCACAGATCCCTAAGACTGAAAGTTATTTAAAAACCTGAAAAGACAAAAAAGCCTGCTTTTTGTATTTGCTTAATAATACATCACACATTCTTACACCTCTACTCTTCAAACAATGTCTCATGCATTGTTACAAGCATGGAATATAATAGAGGCTTAGAATTTTCCTGATAAAGATTTTCACAAAAATAAAATAAGTTTAGAAAAAAGTCATTTATAAGTTCCCATGATGTGCTAAATACTATCCTTGGGGAAGTAAAATGAAATATATATAAAATTAATTTTTTGACCTGCATTTATAAGGGTACTTTTCTTTCATTATTCCCTGGGGCTTCAGTGGTTAGGACTTAGCTCTTTTGCTGCTGTGGAACAGTTTGACCCCTGATTAGGGAACTAAGATCCTGCAAGCTGTGTGGCACAGACAGAAACAAACAAAACAAAAAATACATTTTCAAGCTAAATCACTAAAACGGTGAATTAATGATCTGTCTCAATGTATCTCTTCATATTTATTAAACTTACCACAACACTTTCCAGGATAAGCTCTCCATAGGGTTCGACAGTATATTTTCCTAACAAGTTAGCCAAAAGAACATTGTCTTTTTTCCAGTTAATTGCTGGTGTGGGGATTCCATCAGCCACACACGGAAGAACGGCTTGTGAATTCTCATTGACCGTGTAATGTACTTCTGTACTTTGGATTCTAGGTGGTACTATAAAGAGTTTTTAAAAAGAAAGTCATTCAGGATGTTGAGTTCAGTCATTATTCACACTGAAAATGAACACACAATAGATTCTCTTGACAGTAACTTGGTAGAAATACCAACAAAATATATCAAGTCATTTGTTTGTTACTCTGAAAGCAATCAATATTTTTGACACCAGCAAGAATTCTAAGGCATTTGTACATGTTGGATGTATTTACAATGAGCCTTGGAAAAAACAACATTGAACTGGTGAGAAATATTCAAATTTTATTTGACTTACTGACTTTCCCTTGAGTCTCTTTTGCTTATTGCAGTGAAATAAAACAAGAGCAACTAAAGCCAAAACCACTTCTACAGTTGTATAATTGCTGGATTTGTATCACAGAGATACTGTGAGGACAAACTAATAAAACTCACTAGTTTAAAGCACTATAAAATACCTCATATTAAAGCTAAAGAAAAAAATTTATTGCATGTACTTCACATGTTACAACAAATGTAAGTAAAACTGGTGAAAACATTTAATTTAGTTTTTATACTATCACAGAGGAAATGTTTTATAGTGATTTCATAATTCCATGCAAATACTGCTTATGCTTCAAATTTTTTGAAATGGAATTTAGGCAACATGGAAAGATCAACTGAATATTTCAGGGTACAAAGAAATACCTTAGAGGATTCAGAACTAAGATATTTACTTCTAACAGAAAAGTTTAAATATGTTAAGAATTCTTGACTAAAAAAGGAAAAATATACTCTCCTCCCCAAACAGTAAATTTCAGAATTATTCAAATACATCAGTGAGAAATGGATCAACTTCTTCACAAATTTTTTAAAGTTACAGAACAAAATAGATTTCAGCAAAAAAAAAAAAAGATTATATGGATATGCAAACATTATATGAATAATTATATGCATAAACAGGCTTCCCTGGTAGCTCAGCTGGTAAGAATCTGCCTGCAATGTAAGAGACCCTGGTTCAATTTCTGGGTCAGGAAGCTCCCCTAGAGAAGGGATAGGCTACCGACTCCAGAATTTCTGGGCTTCCCTGGTGGCTCAGATGGTAAAGAATTCACCTGCAACGCAGGAGTCCTGGGTTCAGTCCCTGGGTTGGGAAGATCCCCTGGAGGAGGGCATGGCAACCCACTCCAGTATTCTTCCTGGAGAATCCCATGAACAGAGGAGCCTGGCAGGCTGCAGTCCATGGGGTTGCACGGAGTCGGACACGACTGAAGCCACTTTAACATGCACATATGTGCACACACATACATAAATGATAGATAACATTAAAAAGCCTAAAACCTATTTTGTTGAATGGTATATCATAAATATCCAGTTCACTTTCATTAATTTATGTTATATTTTCATTATCTCCTTTACCCTGGTTTCCCTGGAGTTGGTATTTCAACTTTGCTAACAGTTAGTTAGCTAACCAAAGGTAGTTCAACTTTGCTAAAGTTGTAACACTAGTGCATTTACTTATTCTTTGTTAAAATGAAAATTTTAAGGCTGTGGCCACTATACTTGATTTTAGTTTTGGGTACATACAATACATTTTGATGTGGTGTCCTTATTTTTATGATTTTCTAAATTTGGAAATAAAATCATATTCTTTGACCTACTTGCTAATCAGAATGATAATTTTTAATTTGCTTGGGGTTTGGGTTTTGGCATTAAAAATTCATTACACATTTCAAGCTTTATTGCATTATGGGTGGGAATTGTGGCCTATACTTTTAAGTTATTATTAATGATTTCTTTGTTGTTTGCATGCAGGCACACTCAGTTGTATCTGACTCTCTGGCTCCAGGCTCCTCTGTCTATGGAATTTTCCAGGCAAGAATAATGGAGTGGGTTGCCGTTTCCTCCTCCAGGGGATCTTCCTGACCCAGGGATTGAACCCGTGTCTCCTGTGGCTCTGAATTGCATGCAGACTCTTCACCACTTAGCTACCTGGGAAGTCCCTCTTTGTTGTTTAGTATACACTTACTTTTGGTAAATTTTCTATAACCATGTGAAAAAAGGAATATTATTTATTTGAAACCAAAAGACTAATGTGTATTAATTAGTTCAATTAGCTGAAAGCAAGAATAAAGTTTTAGAAAATTCAAATACACCTGAAAGACAAAAAACCCACTTTCACAAATTTTTTAAAAAAGAAAAAACAGAAACTCATTATTAAAATGAGAGATACTTCTGAAAATAGTAGTTGAAAACAGTTTATTTATTGTTTCTTACCACTGATATTAACGGTTATTCTATCTTTAGTCTTCAAATATATATTAATAACTAAAATATTTCAGTGCTGATTTTTAGATATTTTATTAGTTGTCTGAACACAAAGGAAAAACAGGTATTTTTTTTTCTATTACAAAAATATACCTGTAAATGTTTTGCTACTTTAAAATAATGAATCAGATAGATCTCCAATGCTCACTAGGTTCACATTACAGTTATAAGGTAGGTCACATGCTGGTTAGTTTTGTGGCAAGAGGACTTGTGATTTGAAAAGTAAAGCAGAAGAGCAACAAAACAAATGAACTCCTCACAAGTCAACTTATAGATCCCAATAGTCACCATATGAGGGTACTGGCAACAGATTAATTATCCTGGCTCTATGAATAAAATCACTGTCACAAGGTGTGTGCACAAATAAAACAAAGCCTACCAAAAACATATTTGAAGGACACGCATACCTACACACCACATGCACACACCACACTCCGCTCTGGTTTGCTGTTTTTCATTGTTTTTATTTCCATCATATTTTTCCCTGGTGGTCTCTTCTCTCTGCCATGGTAAAGGAGTAACCTGAAATAACTTATGCTAAACAACCTACCATGAACGGTGAGCTTGGTGCTTGTGCTGCTTGATCCTGCCACATTAGCTGCCATGCACGTGTACTGACCAGCATCACCAGGCTGAGCAAATGCCATCTGCAGAGCACCGGAGCTGAGGATGCGCTGGCGGACTGACTCCATAATTACATGCCCATCTTTATGCCACGTGATGTCAGGTGGTGGGAGGCCATCTGCCTCACAGGGTAGCATGATGGGCTTATCCACAACAGTGATGTATTCCTTAGGATGAGGGCTAATGACTGGAGGAACTAAAAGTTACAAAGTTTAAACATCATCTTAAAAGCGTGAATGTCCTCTTTATGCAGTGTGGTCTTATTCTAGCAAAATGATGTCACGTGGTTATGAAAGAAAGCCCTGATTTTACCATATCATCAAAGGGTGGCTACAGTTTGTTTTTGCTGGAAAAGAAGATTCATTGAATCCACTGCAGAAAATCATTCTCTACATAGTTAACAAATATAAAGGACAATCAATCTTGAGATTTAAACATGTACTCATGAGGGATTGCATGTCCAGAAACTAAGACTGTGTTGATAGAGGTATTTTCTTTAACACACATGTATTATGTGATTCATTCATCAGTTGCTTAAACTTTAAAAGTAGATCTCTTCAAGGTCTGGAAATTATTCACCTGCTCAGACCCCTTTATTCATGCTTTTCCTGCAGTGCTTATGATCTCATATACTGGGACTATATTTAACAATGTATTATTTTAATGAATAAAGAAGTGGGATATTGAAAAGAATTACAATTAATCTTTGAACAGCACAGGGCGTAGGGATGATGACTCTCTGCACTACAGAAAATCCAAATTTAACTGATAATTAGCCTTCAGTATCCTTGACCCTCTGCATCTGGGGTTTTATGTCTTCAGATTCAACCAACTTCGGCTCGTGCAGTAATGAAATATTTACTACTGAATAAGTGGACCTGCATGGTTTGAATCATATTGGTTAAGGATTGACTTTGTACAGACAGAACTCTTCCTACTTTTTCAGTAAAGAGTGGACAGGCTTATGATAACAGTTTCTTTTCCTGGTGTTTACAATAGTGATTACCACTCAGGCTATTTTACTTAGCTTTAAAGACACATCACATAATTAGGAGAGAACAATCAAACACAAGTGAGGAACAACCAACCACAAGCACAGGAGAAAGGAAGGTAAGGATGTTACCCCCTCCCTATGTCAGTCAATCCAAGTCCAGAGACACTGACAAGGTGCAGAAAAAACGATGGTAAATTTGCCTCTTTTTAAACATGTGCAGGCCAAAAGAATAAAATCGTCTGAAATGTCTACCATCCATTCAAAATATTCCTTGTTACCACGTGCTATAAGAAACAAGGGGCCTTTGAGAATTCTACTGATCCAAGTTATGCCCTGTGGATAGCAAGTCTTGGAGACCTGGCAATATCTGCTGTGTCTCTAGAGGAGGCTGGGCAGAAACGGCCAACCAAGGGAGACCAAATTTTAGGGTACACTAACAGTAATGAGTGGGCTTCCCAATGGCTCCATGGCAAAGAATCTGCCTGCAATGCAGAAGACAAAAGAGATGTGTTTGATCCCTGGGTTGGGAAGATCCCCTGGAGGAGAAAACGGCAACCCACTCCAGTTTTCTTGCCTAGAAAATTTCATGGACAGAGGAGCCTGGTGGGCTACAGTCCGTGGGGTTGCAGAGTCAGACATGACTGAGTGCATATGCACACCCACCCACCCACCCACCCACCCACACACACACACACAGATAATGGTAATGAGTAAATCAACAAGTTGTGAAAAATATGAATAACTTAAAATTATGTATATCAACCAAAGTTATCCGGTTGATTTTCTGCTTGCTATTACATACTGTTATCTGTTAAGAGATTTTTTTTTGGTTGTTGTTCCCATTGCATGGCATGTGGGATCTTAGTTCCCCAATCAGGGATCAAACCCATGCCTCCTGCATTGGAAGCATGGAATCTTAACCACTGGACCCCCAGGGAAGTCCCTACATGCTGTATCTGAAAAGAGAGAGTCTATTCAGAGGTTTTCATGCCTCTAGAGTATGCAATTATCTCTGATTGTTTTTGGAATACTGAAATCCTATTAGTTGTTTTAATGTGTTTCTTTGTCCCATAATTGCTCATGTAATTTTAATCAATTAGTGAAAGAAAAAAATCCTAATTCTTTTATATGATCCCAATGGATGAAGCACAAGCTGGAATCAAGATTGTGGGGGGAAATATCAATAACCTCAAATATGCAGATGACACTGAAGAGGAATTAAAGAACCTCTTGAAGAAGGTGAAAGAAGAGAGTGAAAAAGCGGCCTTAAAACTCAACATTTAAAAAACAAAGATCATGGCATCTGGTCCCATCACTTCATAGCAAATAGGTGGGGAAACAGTGAAAACAGTGACAGACTTTATTTTCTTGGGCTCCAAAATCACTGCAGAAGGTGTCTGTAGCCATGAAATTAAATCATGCTTGCTCCTTGGAAGAAAAGCTATGACAAACCTAGATAGCATATTAAAAAGCAGAGACATTACTTTGCCTACAAAGGCCCTGCCTAGAAAGGCCCGTCTAGTCAAAGCTATGGTTTTTCCAGTAGTCATGTATGGATATGAGAGTTGGACCATAAGAAAGCTGAGCACTGAAGAACTGATGCTTTTGAACTGTGGTGTTGGAGAAGACTCTTGAGAGTCCCTTGGATACCAAGGAGATCCAACCAGTCAATCCTAAAGGAAATTCACTGGGAGGACTGAAGCTGAAGCTCCAACACTTTGGCCACCTGATGGGAAGAGCTGACTCACTGGAAAGGACCCTAATACTGGGAAAGATTGAAGGCAGGAGGAGAAGGGGACAGCAGAGGATGAGATGGTTGAATAGCATCACCGACTCAAAGGACATGAATTTGAACAAACTCTGGGAGATTGTGAATAACAAGAGACCCTAGCATGCTGCAGTCCATTGGGTCACAAAGAGTTGGACACAGCTGAGCAACTGAACAACAATGTTGCCAAAACCAATGACTATTTCTTGGTCATCATCTTAATTGACTCTCCCTTGAGTTAAAAAACAAAAAAATCTGTCTATTCCTTCTTGAAACACTGTCCTCTCCTTGACTCCATCTAGTTTTCCTCTGTTATCTTTTCCCTCTCCTTTGTTATTCTTTTTAGCATTCTGTTTTTTCGACCTCTTAACAATGCAGTCGGGCTCTTTTCTATCCAAATACTCATCCAGTCTTGCAGACTGAAAAACCCTAATTACTTCCAAATTTGTATCTTAGGCTGTACTTCTCCTTTGAGTCCTGAATTCATAAAAAATCAATGCTTTTTGACATCTCTGCTAGGATTTCTAACAGTTTCCCACATCTAACATGATCAGCCAACAAAGGTCCATCTAGTCAAGGCTATGGTTTTTCCAGTGGTCATGTATGGATGTGAGAGTTGGACTGTGAAGAAAGCTGAGCGCCGAAGAATTGATGCTTTTGAACTGTGGTGTTGGAGAAGACTCTTGAGAGTCCCTTGGACTGCGAGGAGATCCAACCAGTCCATTCTGAAGGAGATCAGCCCTGGGTGTTCATTGGAAGGACTGATGCTGAAGCTGAAACTCCAGTACTTTGGCTACCTCATGCGAAGAGTTGATTCATTGGAAAAGACACTGATGCTGGGAGGGATTGTGGGCAGGAGGAGAAGGGGATGACAGAGGATGAGATGGCTGGATGGCATCACCGACTCGATGGATGTGAGTTTGAGTGAACTCCAGGAGTTGGTGATGGACAGGGAGGCCTGGTGTGCTGCGATTCATGGTGTCACAGAGTCAGACACGACTGACTGAACTGAACTGAACATGATCAGAAATCATGTTTTCCTTCCTCCAAAACTAGTTCCTCTCCTTGAACTCCACCCCCAACCCCCGCCCCCCATAGCAATACCTCCACTCAAGCCCAAAGCCCAGGAAACATCCCAATCTGATTAATCAGCAATCCTGGCTATTATATCTCCAAAAAAATTCTTGAATCCACCACTTTGTTTTTCGTTTACCCCTGTGACTCTCATAAATACTGCCACCCCCAGC
The DNA here is from genome assembly GCF_014754425.2 of Oryx dammah. Lineage (NCBI taxonomy): Eukaryota > Metazoa > Chordata > Mammalia > Artiodactyla > Bovidae > Oryx > Oryx dammah. The sequence continues at coordinate 13,778,483 of NW_024070205.1, forward strand.
CAGACCATATCGCATGATGCCTAGAGCCGTGGTCCTCAACATTTTTGGCACCAGGAACTAGTTTCATGGAAGACAATTTTTCCATGGACTGAGGGGTGGGGGGGGACTGGTTTTGGGATGATTCAATACATTACATTTATTGTGCACTATATTTCTATTATTATTACATCAGTTTCACCTCCAAACATCAGGTCTTAGATCCTGTTGGTTGGGGACACCTGGCCTAAGCACTTTACTAGTTCTTCCAGATCTAGTCTTGAGCTTTCTCTAAATCATTACCTACATACCAGCAAAAGACAGCTTCTTAAAACCAAACAAAAGTCTGTGTTAAATCATGGAAAGCCTTCAATATTGCACAGAAGAGAAAATCTTTCCCCTCCTCTGGTCTTTCCGGTGTTCCATGCACTGGCCCCACCTTATTTGCCACGATTCTTTTTTTACCGTTTCCTGCTTCAGGACCATTACACGCACTGCCTTCTCTTCTGTGGGCACTCTGCTACCTTTACATGGCTCATCCTCACTCGTCATTCAGATCTCAGCTCTAATGGTGCCTCCAGAGAAGACTGGTTTTGTTTTTTCCTTCCTTACGCCATAAAAATATTATGTCTGTAATGTTCAATATGGTGTTGGAGAAGACTCTCTTGAGAGTCCCTTGGACTGCAAGGAGATCCAACCAGTCCATTCTAAAGGAGATCAGCCCTGGGTGTTCTTTGGAAGGACTGATGCTAAAGCTTAAACTCCAGTACTTTGGCCACCTCATGCGAAGAGTTGACTCATTGGGGAAGACTCTGATGCTGGGAGGGATTGGGGGCAGGAGGAGAAGGGGACGACAGAGGATGAGATAGCTGGATGGCATCACCGACTCGATGGACATGAGTCTGAGTGAACTCCGGGAGTTGGTGATGGATAGGAAGGCCTGGTGTGCTGCGATTCATGGGGTCACAGAGTCGGACACGACTGAGTGACTGAACTGAACTGAATGTTCAATGTATTTCTACTTAACATAATAAATGTTTATTAGAATTGTTGAAAAATACAAGGAAATCAGATTTATAACCTGCAGATAAGTAAGTGAGCTTAACTACAGTTATTCATTCACCCTAGGAAAATCACACTACAAGGAAATTCAAACCAGCCAATGTGAACTGAGTAGTTCAGAACCCATTTCTAGGTAATGTTTTTATCCACAAAAGCAATGCATGCAAGATATGAACATTACATCAAGAAAATGTAAGGTAACTATGAAAAAAAAACCCACTCTCTTCTTATATATTTTTTCTCATCAAGTTGGTTTACTTGCAATATGACTTACTTTTTGGTTTCAGAACTTCTGTCATTTTGTAAAATTAAAAACAATTATGATTTTTAAGTGGATATTACAATCCAGTGTTTTGTAATGTATACAGAGTAGCATTATGGAGAAAATGGTTTTAAAAATCACCTTCAATATGTGCTACAATAGAAGTACCAAATGGAGGTCCACAGAGATTTAAAATATGAGATGTCTCAGTTTTCTTATACAAATAATGCCCCCAAACCACCCAAGCACTAAATTTTTTTCTTCAAAAAAGTAACAGAATAGAAACAGACTAGAAAACAAGTAGAATAATGTAAACTAAGAATATGAAGGACTATGGCAGCATCATTATTTGACATAATATGAATTTTGATAGGCACTGCTATAAGCATATTTACTTACTTTGGACATTCAACTTGATTTTGCCCAAAGCTGTACCAGCTGGATTCTGAGCCACACACATGTAAGTACCAGCATCCTCTCTGACAGCTCTGGAAATCTGCAAGCCGCCATGGGGAAGAACTGCATGGCTTCTACCTACATCATAGTTAGAACAGGATGAGAAGAATTTTTACTTTTGTTAAAAAAATTATACTGACTTCTGAATTATAAAACTGAGTTGCCACGATTGTCTTGAGAGAAACAGTACCTGAACTGATGACACTGATGCCTTCTTTTTGCCAAGTGATGAAAGGACTGGGTGTCCCTGTTGCTTCACAGGGTAATAAAATGGGATTGTTTAGAATGACATCCAGTTCACTTGGCTGAGGCTGAATGACTGGAGGCTCTGTAAGAACCAATCAACAGAAATGTTGCAAGAACACTAGTTAGTGGCATAAATGTCTACAGTAGCCATGAGGTTAAACCTGTCTGAATTCATACTTCCAAAATATTAGTGATTTTATTGCCCCAGGGAAAAGCACATATCAGCTGTATCATGTTGCTTTTTGAGTCTTGTTACTATAGCCAGTTTCCATTAGAAGAACTCCAGAGAAAAGACTAAAATCAAAAACAGATCATAAAAATTCAACGAAAATAATTTAGAGGTTGTTCAGTGTGTTTTGTCATCTGTATGCTTTCTTTAGTCTGCTGAAGAATATCTATCAGCTTTCATAGCCCCAAAATATTACTGTGGTTTATGACGCTAGACAGGACCATCTTTGAAGAAAAAACATGACTTAAAGAGATAGCAGCAAGATTTTAATGAATAAATACCCTTTCATACCTTGGACATGAAGGCTCACATGTCGATGTGCAGAACCAGCTGAATTCCTGGCAACACAAGTATATCTTCCAGCATGGCTTAGTTGAGTGGCAAGTATTTCAATTGCTCCTAAAAAGGAAAGAAGAATTTCATGCATACGGCATCCCTCGTTTTCTGGTTTGATAAACCATGTCTCTCTGATTTTTGTGTTTCTCTCCCCCTTGCATGGGGGTACTTGGCTTGTAGTCCTACTTGGATTCCCTATGCCTACCTAGCACAGAACTTAAAAAAAAAAAAAAAACACCATTAACAACTTTATTTAGGCGAATTTTCAGACTATAAAATTCAGCCATTTAAATGTACAATTCAATAACTCCTGGCATATTACAGACTCATGCAATTACCACAGTTTAATTTTAGAACATTTTCATTACACCAAAAAGAAATCTTACCCCCATTTATAGTCCTGCCTCACTCTCAACCCCACTGATCACTAATTTACTTTCTGTCTCTAAATATTGACCTCTTCTGGACATTTTACCTAGATGGGATCATACCGAAATCCTTTGTGTCTGACTTCTACTGTGAGCATAGTTTCTGAGTTGCATCTGTTGTGGCATGTGTCAATATTTTTGTTCCATTTTATTGTTAAATAGAATTCCATTGTGTAAAGTGAGCCCCACTGTTTATCCATTAACCCGTTAATGGAAAGTTACACTGCTTCTAATTTTTGGATATTCAGGAGATTGCTACATGAATATTTGCATACAAATCTTTGCATGGACATATGTTTTTATTTCTCTGGGTAGATACCTAGGAGTGGAGTTGCTGGGTCATAGGGTAACTTTCTTTCTGAGAAAGTTCTAAACTGTTCTCTTAGCACAGTACTTTGTGGTGAAGAGTAGTTAATTTATATTTTATGATTTTACTTGCTACCCATCTATACAGATTTCTGAGATAGCCAACATACTTTGCTATGAAAGCCAAGTTCATCTTTCATTATTTTCCTTCTTTTGAAGAAATGAATTCTGTTAGTGTAAGATGCACACACTCATAAAGCCCCAGGACATTCAGGATGTTACTTGCTACTTTTTATCATCCTCCTCCATGCAGGATGAATTTTCAGAAACATGAATGTGGATCACCTGTACTTTCATTTAGGTGAATTATTTTTTCTCCTTAATACATAAAATTTTCAGAGCTTAAATTTTATAAATGGTGTTTACAACCATCCTCAAAAAACAGCCACATCATAACACTTACCACCCCATCTTACTTGTTAAATTATAGAAAACTTGAAAGCAAGAACCCTGTCTTAGTTTTAGATCCTCAGAAATTTAGTGGAGTACATAGCCCATTTTAGGTACTAAATGTTTATTAAATGAATGGACATTCTATTTGGCCAAAGAAGTGTGGTTCACTCAAAGGCAACCAGTAAAATTTTTAAACCTTGTTGTTGTTTAGTTGCAAAGTTGTGTCCAATTCGTGACCCTATGGACTGAGCTTCCCAGGTGGCTCAGACAGTAAAGTGTCTGTCTGCAGGGCAGGAGACCTGAGTTTGATCCCTGGGTTGGGAAGATTCCCCTGGAGAAGGAAATAACCCATTCCAGGATTCCATGGACAGAGAAGCCTGGTGGGCTGCAGTCCATGGATTGCAAAGACTTGGACATGACTACCACATACACGTACTGCAGCCCACTAGGCTCCTCTGTCCATGGGGTTTCCTAGGCAAGAATACTGGAGTGGGTTGCCATTTCCTCCTCCAGGGGATCTTCCCGACCCAAGGACTGAACATGTGACTCCTGTAGCTCGTGCATTAACAGGTGGATTCTTTACCACTGAGCCACCAGAGAAACCCTTCCAAACCTTAGGTTTAGAAAATATGCACGTAAAATCTAAGTGGTCATGCTGAATACAAGCAGATCAGTTTTAGTTATTATTTATTATTTTGTTTTCAGGTTTTTTCCTACCCCTTTCCCTCATTCCCCTCCCAACCCTAACTGAATTTTTTCCCAAATGCCTAAGCCTAGGAATATCAATATATTTTTTTCTTTTATTTTGGTGCAACAAAAGTTCAAGTAAGGCCATCCATTAGTAACTAACCCAATCAATATCTGTGTCATCACTGAGCTGGGTCTTACCTGAAGACAGAATTCTATAGCCCTCTCCTCTGGGAAGCAGTCTTATACCATTCTTCATCCAGTGGATTGAGGGAAACGGAACTCCTGAAGCTGTGCAGGTGATCACAGTGGGGGTGTGTTTGGTTACTAGGAAGTCTGTAGGCTCATCAGCAATGGAAGGTGGAACTGAAAAACAACAACAAAAAGAAAGAAAACTACATGTTTCCAACCCTGACAGATTTCCAAAGCCTACTCATAAATCCTCTCTTTCTACATTGAAAGTGAATGTTTGGTAAGTAGAAAAGGAAGCCCCTTTGTGAAGTGGTGAAAAGAAGAAATGATGTCATTATAATAACTTTCAGTCCACATACTAAGCCAGCTCTACCTTGGACAGTGAGATCCACAGTTCTCTCGTCCTCTCCGGCATCACTGGCCACCGTGCACTCATAGGTCGCAGTGTCATCCACAGAAGGGGAAATAATTACCAGCGAACCTGAAGAAAGGAGCCTAGAAGAGATTTCAAAGCAATGAGGTGCTATATATCAGTTTTCATAAATGTTTCTAGTTGGTTTGACATGGTACCATGTTGGGAACTGAGGGAAGTGGAATTCTTTCCTCAAATGTTAAAGTGAGCATTATTTTACATATCAAACTTTAAGTTTATATGGCAGTGGGTTAACAGGGCCTCGACCTCAACATTTTCAGGAAGCAGTAGTGTAGAATGATTGCCTTAAGAGGGCATCCTGCAGTTTCTGAATGCTGATAGCATGACAACCACGCTCTCCTAGGTGAAATACAGTGAAATGGGCACACGGATGATAGCCGCTGTTTACTGACCACCAAATACATTGCTGGCACCACCTCAGATGCTCCACATAGATGATCTCTAAATTTCACAGTAACTTTGCAGCTTGGAATTTGATTATTTCCACTGACCAATAGATAACTACAAGTCTGTCTTGCAGCTTTCTCTACTTCACATGTCTCCTTACATGTGGTGGATACCTTGGAGATGCACAGTACATAAATCAGAGTCTAACTTGAAATAAACTCAAAACCAAAGTTATCTAAATCACTTCAAATATACAAAAGGCTGAGTAAACACACATACATTATCTAAAGTAATCTAAATAAGAATATCTGTTTTCTTACCTCAAACGGTGCACCAATAAATGGGAATAATTTGATTCAATGGGAACATATTTGACCTGCTTCTTAATTCAAGGGCATTGGCATTTTCCACATAGAGTATGCTTTCAAGTCATTAAACCCCCAATGCCAAAGGATTAAAAGGATGAGAAAGAGAGAGACGCAACAGATTTTCAAGTGAAACCCTCCTGATTTATATTTCCAGATGTAACAGAATTTATTTTTATCAGGGTAGGTCTATGAAAACTTGTTTTTAGTGATATAGCAAATCTTTTGACAAGATATCTATTAACACAATAAATGCTCATCTAAGGAATCAGAAATCTGTAGTATTTTTAAGGTTAGTCTTTAAAAATATGATATCATAATAAGAAGAATGGTAGTAAAGCTGGAAGAGTACAGAAAATTGGTGAAACTGCTATTCTTCCTCCTTACACATGCTGCCAAATACCTACACTGTATTTGAAGGTATAAAATTTGATTTTTCTTCTGCAACTAAAACTCATATTATTTTTAAAGAGTACTTTTTCTTTTATACCAAATGATGTTTTTATCCTTTGTCATTATAAAATTACAAAAGGTGCTAAAAACAGCAGCAGAATGGAAATTTAATGTTATAGAGCTCACTGACAGTTATTCACAGGGCTTATGGAAAGAGAAGTTATACCTATAATTCAGGAAAAAATACTTTAGATTGAAAAACTAATTCAATACTAAGAAAAATATAATACGCTCTCTACATACTAGCTAGTTCTTCATACTTTATACATTTATACATTGATAAAGTGAAAATGTTAAATCTTTGAAAAATATGTTTCTAAATAGCTGGTGGAATTTTCCAGGTAAATTGCTCCTTACCTGTATGAATTCTGATTTTGATCCACATTCAGAAGATGCCCGTTTTTTCTCCAGGTGACTGACGGTTTTGGTATACCAGTAGCCTCACAAGCCAGAGTGGTTTGAACATTTACTGTTGCAGTTATGTTGGTAGGACCCGGAGCAATGGACGGAGGAACTAAAACAGTCACCAAGTAAGAGAGAAAACACATTCAGCAAACTGTATGCCGTTTGAAGTATCTCTGCCAAACTGAAACTAATCACTGATAACTTATTTACATTTATGAACACAATAAGGTTCTCTGCACTTACATAGTGCTGTGATAATGCTATTCACCATGAGTCTCGATTGTTCATAATAGAGTGCTGGACCTGAAGGTCTTTGTGCTATGGCCTCACTGGTTTAGGCAAGCAAAGAACATTTGACTCTAAGACTGGATGTTGTTCCTAAACGTATATTTACCATGGACCTGTAAATCTATTCGCCTGCGATCTGTCCCAGCAGCATTGGTAGCCATACACAAATATCGCCCACTATCAGTCACTTGTGCTGACCGGATATGGAGGAATCCATTTTCCAAGATGGAGTATCTAGAAGAAAGATCACACGTGAAGGTCTCTGAATATGAGTCTTTCTGATGATGCACATTTTAACTGAGAGCATTTTAAAAGACTCAGCTATCCATTGTTAGTACTTTTCCTGCTTCAGAAATTTGTAATACCCTTGGTAGAAAAAAGGGATATTCTGAAAAGGGGTATAGCAGATGGACTTATGATCTTGGATGCATTATAATCATTATATTTTGGATGCAAGCCTTTAGGAATTAGAGGTAGGGTTTTAAAATACTGCAGTTTGATTCTCATATTAAGATGAAAAGACTCAAATAATGCATTGGATCAAATATTTACAAACTTACATTTCAGTCCCTACAGTATTTTTCATCCTTGTCTAGGACTGTTACCTTGCATGACTCCCAGACAGAACAGCTCCATCCTTTCTCCATGTTATCTTTGGGGCTGGCACACCTTCTGCAAAGCATTCCAATAGAGTTGACTTATTTAAGTGAATGACAAGACTCTGGGGGCCACTCTTTATGCTTGGAGGAACTGTAAAAGAGATGCATGTGGAAAATTTCATTTATATCAGTAACACAGCCTGAACTAAGACTCTGACTAGGTAATAATACAAGCTGAGATTTGAGTCTAATATATGGCTTTGCCTACAGCTAATTCAGGTTAGTATAAATAGAATTGGGGTTGAATTCCTAAAACCTTATTCAAGATAAGATTTTATTTAAAAATCTACTCAAAAATGAAGTGGGGAAGGGGCTTTAAATCCCTGATATGGTGTGTGAAGGGCTTCCCTTGTGGCTCAGGTGGTAAAGAATCTGCCTGCAATGTGGGAGACCTGGGTTCGAGCTCCGGATTGGGAAGATATCCTGGAGAAGGGAAAGGCTACCCATTCCAATATTCTGGCCTGAAAAATTTCACAGGCTGTATAGTCCATGGGGTTGCAAAGAGTCGGACATGACTGAGCGACTTTCACTCACTCACTCATGGTGTGTGAAATCTGTCTTTCTATGGAAGAGGCTTGAAAAGAGTGGAAAAAAAAAAACAAAAAAACCACCAGCTCTGGTATGATACAAATTAAAGATGATATTTCTTATTTCTCTTTGGCCAAATAATGGTCAGAGAATGTTAACACTGGAACAACTTCACTTTAAATAAAGCTTAGAAAGTGGGCTGTTTTAAAAAAACACATCTGTGATTAATCATGCAAGTCTCAGAGCATGTATTTTACTAATCACTGAGTTCACATGGGAATACAAAACTTGAATTTTAATTTTAGTGTTAGAGATATTAACTGCCTGGGTCATCCAACTTGTAAAATTTCATCTATTAAAACATCAGAGGAATGGTTTTTAAAAGTCAATGTCATATTCCTGAAATTTGGCAAATTTTAGTGTTTAGATTTTATATTTGAGAAAATTACAGTCCCATGGCAGTTTCTGTCTAGCACATATATAATCAAACCCCAGCATCAATAAAAGTGACTAAATAATTGGCTACTTGTCACCCAGAGATTTAGTGTATTAACTTCTCCAGTGGCTCTGATCTGAATGATATAAAACATCAGAATATTCTGATAACAATTGGACATGTATTGTCCTCTAAGAGAAATGTATCTTTAATTATATTTTTGAAGCTGAGTTAGTTTGAATATAGCTATAGCACAAATGTCACGTTGTCTATGTCAAAAGAAATAAGATAAGCACAAGAATTTGTTTAGTATGCTCATAAAAAACAAAGATGTTATCTCTTTGAATGTCCTGTCTAAAATTTTAAATTGTGAAACAGCAACTAAGCTTTCTTACCATTGACAGTGAGAATAAACTCTCTTGTAGTCTTTCCCGCAATGTTGCTGGCAACACAGGTATAATTGGCGGTATCATCTAGATCTGCGTTATTAATTTGCAAGTATCTCCCTCCAGATAGGATTCTTATTCGAGGTGTTGCCTGGATTCAACAAGGAAAATTTACCATTAAAATGTCAGGAAAATGAAATAAGAATCATCAAAAGTAACTAAATAGTGAACTGTAGCATACCTGTCTCCCAGTATCTTTGTCTGTTCCCCCTATTACTACCCTGGATTAAAAACTCTTGGGAGCTATCTCTATGAGTGTAGTTAAGGCAAGAGCACAATCAGTGTCTTGCTCTTCACAGTGACGGCCACAGTGATCCACTCAAGGATGGAAAAGGGTTTCAAGTTGGGCTCATGAGCACTCCCTGCAGGACATTTCTGGAAGTGTTGGGATAAGGTATATTTTTACTGTAATCTGATAGTGAGGGTAACATAAGCTGGTGGCAGTTGTACCACCATGTGGGGACAACTTGCTGTGAATCTAAGACATAAGCAGCACTGAGATAAAGAAGGAAAACAGAGGTATTTGACTAAATAATTAGAGCCTTTGGATAATGCCTTAAGCTTAAGTTCACCAATTATTATTGCTAATAAATATCTTCCCCCTGCTCCCAATTAAGTTGTTAACGGTCTGAAGCCTGTTACTTAAAGCTGAAAGTTTCCTGATAATAAATTACCTTTGGTTAACTTAAAGGAAACAACTATCCTTCAACATTTTAAAAATAATAAATGATTTTAGTTTACAAATATTTGTCAAGCATTTATTTTGTGTCCAGGCATGGGACCAAAAATTATGAAACCATAGAGATCTATATTGAGATGAAATACTGAAATATAATGATATCTACTCTATTATGTCCAATTGAGGACTGTTCATAAACTTTTAAAAAATATGCCAGGTAGCAACAAAGGCTGATATTTTCCGGTTGTGCCAAAGTGGGTCTGCTTCAGGAAGAGTCCAAATGAGATTTTTCTACCATATGGGTTCTGTTCCAGATAAACATATATTCCTAGTGAAAAAAGTTCACACTAAGATGTACAGTTCAGGTCAATTTATCTTTAAAGTCCACACATTTTCTGTAGGCCTTTAATTGCTACAGGGGCCATTAGTAGTAAATTTTTATTATTTCTAACAAGAACAGGTGATTTTTTTCAATATACATGGAAGTTCTACAGAACATATTTTAATTTTTAAGTTCAATATGGGTATAGCAGGAGTTTATGCTAATAGAAAGTTCCGAGTTGATTTTTGTGTCTTTCTTCCATGAATATCAGTAAGTTCTGCTTATTTACTCAGTCTCACTTCAACTTTCTCTGGTTCTCTTCCCATTTACTGCCAGTGATTCTTCCAAATTTCATTTCTTTCCTTAGAACCTTATTCTGAGCAGATGACCCTGTTTCCTACTCCACTGAGAAAAGCAAAGCCAAGTGCCTGCAATTTCTCCCTCTTGCCTATGAATGCAACCTTCCTTCCTACATTTCCATCTCTGTGGAAAAGGTCATCCCTTCAGTCCAAGGCTAGTCTCTTCATCTGTCACCAGGGTTCCATCCTTTCTCTACTCAACACACTTAGTTCTCTATCTTCAAACTCTTTTAGTAAATAAGAACATACAAATCTCTTTTGCATTTAAATAATAGTCCACAGCCATTCCCACTTCCTCTTCTTTCACTCCCCCAACAACTGTAACGTGTCCTCTACTTTGATCGCTCTACTGAAGACTGCTTACATCTTGAAGCGCATCTGTGTATTACCAAAGCCAATAAATACACTTTACTTTGCATCTTGACGTGACTCTGTTAACTGCTCCCTCTCTGTTTCTTAGCTTTCAGTACACCAATTTCTCCAAGTGTTTAATTGTCAATGTTGTCTTAGGTGTTATTCTCATTTACAGGTCTTCTCACACCACATGCTTTCTGGTTGACCTCATACAAACCTATGGCTTCAACAACAGGCTATACAATTGAGGACCACCAAATCAAAGATATTTTTGAGTAAATATGGACCCATATTTCTTAGAACTTTGTGGAATTTCCATTTGGATAATATATAGGTAATTCAAACTCAAAATATTTAAAACTGAACTCATCTCTTTTTCTTTTTTTTTACCATTTACTGTTGAATTCAGTCTGTCCCAGTACTGATGTCACTTGGTCATATCTGAAATTAGCCTGATTTCTCCATCATTAACATTTACTCAGTCCCTGTCTGAACATCTAGTGGTCTAGAGTGAAATGCACACATAGGAGATAAGACTGTGGAGGAAAAGTCACAGCATGAAGGGCTTTGTGAGCAAAGCTGGGCAACTGAACCTGAATCCTGAAATCTATGGAGAATCATTAAAGGATTTTAATCAAGGTCTACTTCAACCATACCAAGCTATCTACAGTTCCTGAGACAACAGCATTCCTTTTCCTGTAATGCCTTTGTACATACTGTCACCTATGTTTGGAGTCCCCTTCTTTCTCACCCAACATTTAAACTGAACTCACCCTTTCCAAGAGGCTCCCCTGGGCTATTCTTTACCCTTCAGTCTGGGTTACTTGCTTCTTTCTACTGTTTCTCCTCTGTATATCCCTCTAAGATAACATTTATCAGCAGTATCAATTTTCTATATCTTTGATGTACTTCTGTATATTTTCAGATAGTCTATGAGCTCCATATGGATCAGGATTATTGTCAGGAGCAATCACAATGCATAGCATTATAGCAGGCACACAATAAACAGAGAAACTGAGGCATGGGGCTGTTAAGTGATATGCATGATAATTAAACATGTTAGTAACTCTCAGAATCCAGTCTCTCTGTGGTTAGTGTTTGTGTGGTTTGATGATGGCTAAAGTCTCTCTGTCTTAGGTATTAGGGACAAAATTTCCTTTTATTTAGACTCAGTGTATCACGATTGGTTATACTAAGAGGATGAGGAAAAAGAAGGATAACTACTAGCATAAGGACAACCTGAACATTCAAAGTCAAGGCTTAGAGACAATCCTAAAAGGCTACTTAGGATTCTAGGCTGTGATACTCCATGAAAGCAGACAGGTATCACCAGAGCATGGGCGCCTCACAGAGCCAGTAACTGTATTTCCAAAGATTTCAGTCTAGACTCCTGGTATGGGAAAGATTGAAGGGGGGAGGAGAAGGGGACGACAAAGGATGAGATGGTTGGATGGCATCACCGACTCGATGGACATGAGTTTGAGTAAGCTCCGGGAGTTTGTGATGGGCAGGGAGGCCTATCGTGCTGCAGTCTATGGGTCACAAAGAGTCGGACACGACTGAGTGACTGAACTGAACTGATTCACAGATCCTTGGGGTCACTCCTGAGGTCCAAGTTTAGATTAAGGAAAGTCAGTAACAGGTTTGCCCAGGGACTTGGCAAGTCAGTTCTTCTGAGACTTTGATGGTTTCTTTTCTTTCAAGAAAGGACATGAGTGTTTCAATCCAAGTTTAATTCACCAGCTCCAGGGGATACATACTTAGGCCAGTTTACAGAGTATGTGAATCAAAATACCTGTCTTTTGACTCATAACTAGCTACTACCTACACCAGCAAAGGCTGAGAAAAGAAGGCTGACAAAAGGTCTCTGTGCCCAGCCCTGCAATGCTGAATAACTCGTAACCTGATGTTGAAGGATTCTATAGCTGATTTTTTTTTTCCTCAAAATGAATCTGTGGAACTTGGCAAGACTTACTTGTAACCGTTCTCCATTTTTAAGCCAAGTGATTACAGGTGGAGGCACTGCATCTGATTTGCATTCCAATGTCACTTGTCTGTTCCGTAACACAGTGAAATCCTGGGGCTCACCAGTTCCAGCAATATTAGGGGGTACTGGATGGGAAAACAAATACACCAAAGACTTTTAATAAATGAGATATAAAATGCTCTGGATTATCTTAGTATGAAAGAAGCAGCATAGATTTAAAATGCTCCTCATTCAATTTATAGTACCCTGATAACAAATAGTGAACTTTTAAAATCGTACTCAGTACTTAAGTACCTTAAGTAATGAAATTCTTCTGATAGCCCCATGAATGACAGGATAAGTAATATAACCCCATTTTATCACCATTTAATAGGTAAAGAAACTAAGGTCCAAAGAAGGGATTTTTTTGTGTGTGCGTGTGTCCAGGTCTACACTTGGTAATAATTTTCTCTGAACATATCTTAAAACTTTTAAATTAGGTTCTGTTCATCATAACAAACAGAAATATATAGATTTTTCTTAATATGCGGAAAGGGGGGCAAAAAAGGGGTAAGGAATTAAGAGGTATATACTACTATATATAAAATAAATAAGCTACAAGGATATAAAGTAAAGGGAATAGAGTCAATATTTCATAATAACTTTAAGTGGAGTATAATTTCTAAAAATTTTCAATCACTATGGTATATACCTGAAACTAATATAAAATTGTAAATCAACTATACCACAATTTTAAAAGTGTATTTTTTTATGTGACTGCTGTATACACAACTGACACGTCAATTGGTCTAATTTGTGTACAGGGCTGGTGGGGGCAGGAGAACACTCCTACATTACACCAGGCCTACAGTTTGGATTGCTTAGTGGTTTAGGCTATGAGGAGATAAAGATCTTCTGTTAAGTTCTTTAAATGTTCCTCTCTTTGAACAGTAATTTCCAGCTCTGTGTCAAAGTAGGACCAGCCATAGTCTAATTGGCCCGACTTTTCTAGAAGGTAATTTGGTCTTAAATGTGTGTGTAGGTGCATACGCATATACTTGCAAATAATCAATAAAGTGGACTTATAGAAATTTATTAAAACAAAATAACTAAAAATAGGCCAACAGACTTACACAAGAATGTCTATAATAGTGCTGCTTATGTTGGTAAAAATACAGAAACAGCCAAAAATAAGGAATGTATTAAATAAGTAACGGCATGTTCATAAAATTGGAAATCATGCAATCGCTAAAAAGTAATGTTATAATAAAATATATTTTTTGACATGAAAACACGTTCAACATGCCACTGAGATACAGAGTTAAATACTATATGCCACATGATCACATTTCTGTGACACTATTTATATGTAATAAGGTCTTCTTCTTGTGTGATGAGATTATGAATACTTTTTATTTTCATTTTTACTCTAATTTATATTCTATGATTTAAAATCAGTGAATATGAATTACTTGTGCAGGAACAGAACATATAACTAAAAAATCTATTAAACTACTCCTATGAGCACATGATCAGTCAAATATAAAAATCAAATTTTCAAAATACATATTTCCTAATATATAAACAGTTTTATGATATGTTAGATAGCTGCCCTATATTCCATAAATTACGCCTTTCAATTAGGTATAAGTGTATGATGGACTGCAGGACATTTTGCCAGCGTTACCGTGCACTCTCACTAAATACTCTTTATCATCATCTCCTGCAGGACTGGATGCCAGACAGGTGTATCTTCCTGTATCTTCCACCTATAAAATTCAAATAAGTGAATTGCACAAGGTTAACATACTGGTTTTGATGATGAGAATAAATATCTACTAGAACAAATGTAAAGGACTCACACAAAGCAAGATATCCTTAATATAGCATAATAATTAACATTTAATAAATGTCTTAACACTTGTATTTAGCACTCTGATACTGAGCATGGCTCAGCATCTCTGCTACATGTAAATCTACGTATTTGACATAGATTTAAGAGGGTTTCAGGGCACCTGTTCCCAATAAAATTTCTTTTTTTTGGTAAAAAAAAAAAAGGAAACAAAAAGAGGGTTTCAGTGTTTGATTTCAGAATGTTTGCACTTTATGTTTGTTAATGATGTCAGAGAAGGCAGATACATACAGGACACAGCACCACATACGACACAAATCCTACTCCGTATTTTTTGAAGAAGTATTTATGAATTTAAATTGCAGATTGCAAAATTCTATTGGAGACTTCTTGAAGCAAGTAAAACACATTAATCAACCAACCAACCAACCAAAGTAATAAATAAAAATCAGGTTATTTTAATAAAGAACATTAATACCATATTTTTAATAGTCCTTGACATACACAGTGAAACAATATAGCTGTGTTATGTAATTTGGCTGTAAATAAGTCAGGCTGACAGAAAAATCTGTTTTCTGACTAAAACCAGAAACATTTCTTTAAAAATGCCCACGCAAAGTTTCCACTGAAGTGTTAGACTTTATTCATATTTGACACTGTGTAAACACAGCCCATGCTTTAATAAGTGAAAAGTATACACTGAAAAACAGATGATCTTACTACTGTGAAAAATGTATTTTGAAAAAGTAGAAAATCCTGTTTTCATTTATTACTTGAATACGCCTAGAATATTGAGAATTTTAAAATTCTTACTTCAAAACTGACTTTATGGGTTATTGAAAAACTTTTTTTTTTTTCAGTGGGGTGCATAGACTAGTATGTCTGGAAAATTACTAACTATAATAACTTTAGAAGAGTGACAGTCACATCGTCCTTCAGTTAAGAATTGAAAGGGATGTACTACTGCCTGGAGAATAATTTCAAAGTTGCTCATCATATCTTGAAAACCTCTAAAAGTCAGCTCTCCTCCACCAATACAGTCTATTCCCCAGTTACACTGTCCCCTCCACTTGTCCTGACTCAGCCAAACTTGCACCTTCACTCATGACTGTCCTTAGATCTTACTTCCTCCCAGAACCATTTCCTGACAACTTACACCCTTCTGAATATTGATAATTACTATCAGTAGCTACATTTCCTAATGTGTGTTCTCTTAATAGGGTGTTTGAAAAATTATAATTAATCAGGTTTTTTAGAGAAAGATTTTGCAGACATGCATTATGGCTCACAAAGGAGAGAAAGGTACAGTTTTTCCAACCTGTTTTGTCACAGAAGGAGAATTTGATGGAAAATGTCTTAGCAAACTCTCATCTTTCACCACACAATTTGGAATTTGCAAAATATCCGTTATGTACCAGGCATAATTATGTGCAACAGATACATACACAAAAAGACAAAGTTCAGGTAACTAAGATATAATTTAGTAATAAGGGCTCTGACAGAGATAAAATAAAACACAGAGGAGCAGAGGAACCATGAGCAGTCTTGGGACTTGATAATATTTAATGTTTTAATTCTATAATGTTTTAATTCTATAATGTTTTAATGGTTTGCTATTGTTTCTTTTCCTAATTTTATCATGTGTGCAGTTTTATATTTCTTAGACAACTGAAAACTTTTTGAAGGCTGAGAAATGTCTTATGTATTATATTTGTGTTCTTCACAATAGCTAGGCTATGTGGGTCACCATTTAACTCTTGATGGAAACTCTGTCTTAACATAACTCTTCATTTTCACATTTAAGACCTGATGTAATGTGGCCTTATTTCCTTTTAGAGCTTTAGTTACCATGATTCCTTTATAGTTATGGTTCTAGTGCACACTTCACTGTCTCCATGCTATTCCTTAAGTTACAAAATTCTTTGGCTTCCCTTTTGGTCAGTTGAAATTATAGCATTCAAGTATTCTGATTCAGCAAGTGGTTTGATAGTGCGACCTGAGTTTTTTCTGGGTTACTAAAATGCTTGATGGAGAGAAGAGGGAAATGCAAAGTATGTTCTCTTCAATGTTAGAAACAAGAAACTGGGCCGACTTCCACTGGCTACGCTGTTGAACCAGACCCAGGATTGAGACCAATTCCATCACTGAGCCAGTGATGAGTACTGGACAGGTGAATACTTAATCTTTTTCTGTCTGTTTCTGGATTTGTAGAAAGGGGATAAAGACATTGCCTTACCCAGTTGTCATGGTGGTCATGGGTGTGATAAAGCTCATAGCCCAACATAAGACTGATGTAATTCATAACCTTCAGCTCTCTTTTCTAGCTCCCTTTCTTTTCCATTTCCTCAGTGAAAATGTACATGAAATATGATTAAGTAATGTGTTATTCTACCTTTAAAGAAATGATGATTATAATAACGATAAAAGCAGCAGTAACAATAATCTCAATTTTAGCATCTCTGCTTACCTGTGGCATCAGTCTAAGCACATCACTTTAGATTATCTCTAAAGCCCCAAGAACATAAGTTCAGTATTGTTCCTATTTTGATCCCCAGTTAACAGATGAAGGCAATAGGGAACATAGGGATAATATTTGTAACATAAGGTTTGCCTCTGTTTTCAAAAGAGTATATTGTTACAAGACACCCGAGACATATTTCTCTTGAATATATTTACATTTCAGATTAATTTCCTTAAACATAAACTAAAAGAACAGTCAATTTTATTGAATTGACCATTTTTGGAAAAATTCCATCTCTTCAGATTTTCATGTTTGTGAGTTCATTCTGAAGATCAAAAGTGCCCTTTGAAGCCCACCCCACTCCAGCACTCATGCCTGAAAAATCCCATGGACAGAGGAGCCTGGTAAGCTGCAGTCCATGAGGTCGCTAAGAGTCAGACACGACTGAATGAATTCACTTTGACTTTTCACTTTCATGCATTGGAGAAGGAAGTGGCAACACACTCCAGTGTTCTTGCCTGGAGAATCCCAGGGACGGGGGAGCCTCATGGGCTGCCCTGTATGGGGTCGAACAGAGTTGGACACGACTGAAGCGACTTAGCAGCAGCAGCATACACATATGTTTGACTGCTTTTTGCCATTCTATAAAGGGCTGCTGCTGCTAAGCTGCTTCAGTCGTGTCCGCCTCTGTGCGACCCCATAGCCGGCAGCCCACCAGGCTCCCCTGTCCCTGGGATTCTCCAGGCAAGAGTACTGCAGTGGGGTGCCATTGCTTTCTCCACTATAAAGGGCTATATGGCACAAATCAAGAGCTTCAGGAAATACACTATCACTTATGGCATTGTGAAAACTTGAAAAAAAATATATATATAAGGTATCTTGTTTTCTTCTATACTTAATCTGATAATTTCACTTCTTCGTTTTAGTCATGTTACCTTATAAGTGTCTATTCAATCATGCATGTCATAGAACAAATCTACCCTTGCTAAAGTCACAGAAATCTGTGATATATTCAGACTCCAAGACAATTTCTCCAACACTCCCCAGAGATTAGCAAGTAAGAAGTTTACCCTAGGACAAAATAATCATGTGAACTCTGCACTAACCTGAGTACTAGATATTCGAAGAACCTCTCCTCCTCCAAGAGTCTGCATCTGATCCATCTGTGGAAGGGGTCGACCATCTTTCATCCAGGTAATCGTAGGAGCTGGGATTCCAGAAGCCATGCAGGTAAGTTCAAGAGGATTATTAACAATTACTGACATCTCTATGGGTTCTTCAGATCCATTGATATGAGGTGGTTCTATTTAAAAGGAATTGAAGACAACAACAAAATAAACTTGCTGTTTGATAAGATACTGCAATTTAGAAAAACTTTAAAAATTCAGCTCAAATTTATCTTTGTACAATACAAATTGATTTGGACAAGAATACCAAAATGATAATTCCTTATTATCATTTTGGTATTATTAATGAGATGTTATTAGTCATTGGCACTATTTTATTTTATTGTAGTTTAGTGTTAGTTGCTCATTCGGGTCCAACTCTTCGTGACCCCATGGACTGGAACCCACCAGGCTCCTCTGTCCATGGGATTTTCCAGGCAAGAATATTGGAGTGGGATGCCATTTCCTTCTCCATTATTGTAGTTTATTGAGGAACAATTTATTAAGTGTCAGCAGTATGTAAAGTCTTTGTGCATTATCTTTTCACTGGCACTATTTTAAAAGAGACAGATCATTCTTATAATAGATCATGAAGTAAACAGCAAGCCATCAAAGGTAATTAAAGCTCAGCAATTGAGATTCAGATACTTAGAGCAGTCTTACTTAACTGTGAAGATTTGAAAACGACAAAAACTAAACCCATCTTGTACTATTTTTTAAAGAGTTACTTAAATAAAATAGTGTGTTTTTGCACCTTTAAAATATGTATTGTTTCTGCAAAAGCAATAAGCCAATGCTATGAAATTCTGCAATTATCTTTTCCATGCAGCACTTTAAGAGGAAACAATGACTAAGCAGAATAAAAAGTTACATTCGGAGACTATTTCTGCATAAAACACATTTGTTATGTCTGGGCAGAAATAATTTCCTCTTTTGTTATTTATACTTCTAAATTACCTTTCTCAAGAGGATGTTAAAGAATCTAAACACTTGGAGGAAACATTAAAGTTTCTTAGTCCAACTATTCCTAAGTTTAAAAATCACTTTAAAACAGATTCCCCTTACACTAATCATTCAAATTTTCTATGAAACTTTCCAGCTTACTATTTCACAAGGCAGCAAAAATAGCTGTTGGACAGCTCCAAGGATTAGCTGTGTGTGTGTGTGTGTGTGTGTGTGTGTGTGCACATGTGTGTGTGTTTTAAATCAGGCACATAGTTTAGAGCAGAGGTTCACAGTAGGAGACAGAGAATCTGGAATCAAACAGCCTGATTTTGATTTCTGGCTCCAATAATTATTAGGTTAGTGAATTTGAACAAATCTTTAAAAAAAAAATACCACACTATTATTTAACTAAGAGAATTGTGAAGATTCAAGATTCAATGAGATAATCTATAAAGTATATTTCTTTTGTGTTTCTGAATCTGTTTTATAATTGAAGGTTTATTAATGTAATAAAAACTTTCTTAAGAAAGTTATAACTACTACTAAGTATACTACATCTGTTGGTGTTATTATTAAAAACTGCCTCCTAGATTTTTAAAAAAACTAGGAATAAAACTATCATATGACCCAGCAATCACACTACTGGGCATATACCCTGAGAAAAATCATAATTGAAAAGGACACATAATTGAAAAAGCAATCCCACTACTGGGCATATACAATTGAAAAAGACATGTACCCCAATGTTCATTGCAACACTATTTATAATAGCCAGGATAAGGAAGCGACCTAGATGTCTGTTGACAGATAAATGGATAAAGAAGTTGTGGTATATATGATGGAATTCCACTTGAACTATTTCAAATCCTAAAAGATGATGCTGTTAAAGTGCTGCACTCAATATGCCAGCAAATTTGGAAAACTCAGCAGTGGCCACAGGACTGGAAAAGGTCAGCTTTCATTCCAATCCCAAGGAAAGGTAATGCCAAAGACTGCTCAAACTACTGCATGATTGCTCTCATCTCACATGCTAGCAGAGTAATGCTCAAAATTCTCCAAGCCAGGCTTTAACAGTAATGTGAACCGTGAAATTCCAGATGTTCAAGCTGGATTTAGAAAAGACAGAGGAACCAGAGATCAAATTGCCAACATGTGTTAGAGCACCGAAAAAGCAAGAGAGTTCTAGAAAAACATCTACTTCTGCTTTATTGATTACGCCAAAGCCTTTGACTGTGTGGATCACAACAAACTGTGGAAAATTCTTCAAGAGATGGGAATACCAGACCACCTGACCTGCCTCCTGAGAAATCTATATGCAGGTCAGGAAGCACCAGTTAGAACCAGACATGGAACAACAGACTGGTTCCAAATTGGGAAAGGAGTTCGTCAAGGCTGTATATTGTCACCCTGCTTATTTAACTTATATGCAGAGTACATCATGAGAAACGCTGGGCTGCAAGAAGCACAAGCTGGAATGAAGATTGCCGGGAGAAATATTAATAACCTCAGATATGCAGGTGACACCACCCTTATGGCAGAAAGTGAAGAGGAACCAAAGAGTCTGTTGATGAAAGTGAAAGAGGAGAGTGTGAAAAAGCTGGCTTAAAACTCAACATTCAGAAAACTAAGATCATGGCATCTGGTCCCATCACTCATGGCAAATAGATGGGGAAACAATGGAAACAGTGACAGACTTTCTTTTCTTGGGCTCCAAAATCACTGCAGATAGTAACTGCAGCCATGAAATTAAAAGACACTTGCTCCTGGGAAGAAAACTGACCAACCTAGAGAGCATATTGAAAAGCAGAGACACTACTTTGCTGATAAAGGTCCATCTAGTAAAAGCTATGGTTTTTCCAGCAGTCATGTATGAATGTGAGAGTTGGACTATGAAGAAAGCTGAGTGCTGAAGAATTTATGCTTTTGAACTGTGGTGTTGGGAGAAGACTCTTGAGAGTCCCTTGGACTGCAAGGAGATCCAACGAGTCTATCCTAAAGGAAATCAGTCCTAAATATTCATTGGAAGGACTGATGCTGAAATTGAAACTCCAATACTTTGGCCACATAATGCAAAGAACTGACTCACTAAAAAAGACGGATGATGGGTAAGATTGAAGGCAGGAGGAGAAGGGGATGACAGAAGATGAGATGGTTGGATGGCATCACTGCCTCTATGGACATGAGTTTGTGCAAGCTCTGGGAGTTGGTGATGGACAGGGAAGCCTGGCATGCTGCAGTCCATGGGGTTGCAAAGAGTTGAACATGACTGAGTGGATGAACTGAACTGATATATAGATATAGATGCAGATGTATATACACAATAGAATGTTCAGTCAGTTCAGTTCAGTTCAGTCGCTCAGTCGTGTCCGACTCTTTGCGACCCCATGAATCACAGCACGCCAGGCCTCCCTGTCCATCACTATCTCCCGGAGTTCACTCAGACTCATGTCCATCGAGTCAGTGATGCCATCCAGCCATCTCATCCTCGGTCGTCCCTTTCTCCTCCTGCCCCCAATCCCTCCCAGCATCAGAGTCTTTTCCAATGAGTCAACTCTTCGCATGAGGTGGCCAAAGTACTGGAGTTTCAGCTTCAGCATCAGTCCTTCCAAAGAAATCCCAGGGTTGATCTCCTTCAGAATGGACTGGTTGGATCTCCTTGCAATAGAATGTTACTTAGCAATAAAACGTAATGGATTTGAGTCAGTTCTAGTGAGGTGGATGAACCTAGAGTCTGTTATACAGACTTAAGTAAACAAGAAAGAGAAAACCAAATATCATATTAACACATATATATGGAATCTAGAAAAATGGTATTGATGAACCTGTTTGAAGGGCAGGAATAGATATTCAGACGTAGAGAACAGACTTATGACCACAGCAGGGGTTGGAGAGGCTGGGACAAACTGAGAAAGTAGCACTGAAATATATACATTACAACATATAAAAGAGATAGCTAATGAGAGGCTGCTATATAACAGAGAGAGCTCAACCTTGTGGTCTGTGACAACCGAGAGGGGAGGGCTGGGGTGGGAGGTGGGAAGGACCTTCAAGAGGGAGGGGACATTTGTGTACTTATGGCTGATTCATGTTGATATATGGCAGAAACCAACACAACACTGTAAAGCAATTATACTCCAATTAAAAATAAATTTAAAAATACTGCCTCCTAAAATTTGTATCTATGGTCCTTGTCTTCCTTGATGGAAAAAGGTAATATAATTAAGAACTCAGAGTTTCTTAACTATTGTCCCATATGACCACTCTTTTTCAGTTTTATCCATCTTATGATGCATTGTGGTCAAGATACATTTTCTGAAGTGCATTTTAGATCAGTCCAAGATTCCTTGTTTAAAAGATGTTAGTGTCTCCATGTTGCTCACTGAATTAAATAAAAAATCATCATGGTTTCCAAGACTTCTACAATATAGCTTCAATCTCTCTTTATAACATTATTTATTTTTAATACACTTTATGAACTTAGATTTCAAATTAGACTACTACTCTCCCTCAACAAGTTCAGTTGCCGCTTGGTCTAAAACAAACTCTAAAATTTCTATCCCTTTAATAGCAACCCACTCCATTATTCTTGCCTGGAGAATCCCATGGACAGAGGAGCCTGGCAGGCGACTGTCCATGGGTTTAAAAGAGACAGACATGACTTAGTAACTAAACCACCAGCAGCAATATTCATAGTATGCCATTTGTATCACTCAAAAGCATTGATCAGATTCTCCATTTGACTATAGGCAATTCTTTATTCCTCTCATTTTTTCATTATTTACTATGGGTAAGTCACTGTGGATACAAAGATTAAATATGGCCTTTATCCTCAGAAGATTATAGTACTAGATTTAAAGACTCAGCAATAGCAGCAACAACAGAAAGAGTATGTTTCCAACTGTTTCAAACCCCAGCCATCAGCTCTCACATGTGTTAAGCGATTGCAAACACATTTCACTCTGTATCTTATGACTAGTGAAAGTTGCTCAGTCCTGTCCAACTTTTTGCAACGCCATGGACTATACAGTCCATGGAAAGCTCCAGGCCAGAGTACTGGAGTAGGTAGCCTTTCCCTTCTCCAGGGGATCTTCCCAACCCAGGGATCAAACCCAGGTCTCCCACATTGCAGTCAGATTCTTTACCAGCTGAGCTACAAGAGAAGTCAATCTGTCTTACATTTTGGGCAGGACAGGAGTTGTCCATACTCTGATGACTCCAAAACTTACATTTCTAGCCTAGATCTCTTTTCTGGGCTCCAGATCCAAATACCCAGTTACGAGATAAGAATCTTCAGTGGGTTCTTTGAAAACAACTTCCAACTCAGCATATACTGAGATTGAACCTGTGACCTTATTCCTCAAAACCTGGTCCATTTCCAGCATTCCCTGCATTTATGTGATGAAATTGCCAATTGTTCAGTCACATAAGCCAGAAACTGGGTATCATCCTTAATATCTTCATCTTCATCACTCCCCTACATCCAAATCCATAACCAAGTCTTAATACTTCTACCTGAAGTTATCTTTTGAGTACATCTTTCCTTCTCACCTCCATCACTAATCTGAGTTACAGTGCCACTTATTTGGACTAATATATCTTGGCTATAGGTGCCTCCCGAATATCATTTACCTGTTTCCTTTATGTTAACAGAACTCAATCTTGTGAGGGCTGTCATTGTGTTAAAAATTACATTTTCTAGTCTTTAGTTGGTAGTAGACAGAGTGGCATGTGAAGAATCTAACCAAGGAGAAGTAAATGGAAGTAGTTTTGTGGGAATTCTAAGAAAATCCTGAAAGGGACAGTTTTTTGCCTTCCCTATTTTTCTTGCTCTAGTGTTGCAACTAGTGATGCTGGGGGTGAGCTGAGGGTGCACGACCACAGACTGACCAGATGTTGAGGCCGGGGGCCAAGAGAACTGTAAAGATTCGAACTACTGAGTGAATGCAAGTAGTGCCCAGCTCCAGACATCTCGTTCAGTGAGACAAACAAAAGTTCTTTCTTTAGTCAGCATGTTTAGACTCTGTTAATCACAGTTAAACACCATTCCTAATAATACAGTCTCTCAGAGTCCACGTTTGTCCTGCTCCAGCCCGCTCTCCACTTTGCAGGCAGTGATATTCTCAAACTGCAACTCTCATGGCATTCCCGTCGTTCTAGGACAAAACCCCAGATTCTTAATGTGGTCAACAATCCCTTCACGGTCTGAACCCTGTCAATTCCCTCCACCCTCAACCCCAGCTTTATTCTGCATGATCTTCTCCCTTGTTTTTAGTATTTTAGCCACAGCAGACTTTTCAGAACTGCTAACACACTGTGAGACCTCCCACCAGATGGATGGAGTTAAGTTGAGACTAGCAGTTCCCCAAATTAGGATATTTACATTCACATTCCTAGTGGAGTACATATTGAAGTTTTGCAGGTTTTAATGGAACTAGCCTTCAACAGATGCTGAAATGCTAAAGCTGCTCATCTTTCTGTTGAGCAGTTTTCAAACCTATTTTAATATCCTTATACATCTTGCAGAAGGGCAGGTTGTTCTTTGTATTGACATATGACTCTAACAGCATTATTGTTACTTTCCTTTTTGTTTTCTACAACCATAAAAGCACCGGGCTGCGATTCTGCTCCTGGGTTCTTGAATTCCTGGAGAAGTATTCCTTCTCTCTGTCTCTGCTGCCACATGCTACACCAGGCCCCTGTGTTTTTAGGCCTGTATAATAGACTCTTCAAGTCATTCTTCACTATGTCATCAGAGGGATTTTTTTGGAAATGAAATCTGATTGTAACATATTCCTGCTTCTGCCTTCCTAATGAAGTCCAGATTTTCAGAGTCCCTTCACAGTATGGCTTCTGTCCAGGTATCTTCCCTGTCATGCTCAACTTCAGTGAGCACCAACAGAAAACTCAAGCTTTATCACTCCTAGGTGAAAAATGGATGCCTCTCCTCACTCATCAGGACAGTTTGACTTTTTAAGGCTTAGATGTCTCCTTGTGGGGATCTTCTCTGAACCTTCCCATCCCACAGAATTTTCACCGTATCATTCCTATCACACTCAAAAGTCATCACTGGTTCTATATCTGTGTTTTCCGCTGATGCAGGAAGTTGAGGGCTGAGACCACATCCTGTTTATTCAATGATGCATTCAAGTATTATTTCATACCATATGGCACACAGTAGGTGTTCAATGATAATGTGCTACATGAAACTAGAAACATGCTGGGCACATAATAGTCAATAATAATATGTGAATAATTAATGTACAAGATCATATTTATGTCATTTCCTGATATTCCTCATATTCTGTGAATTGCTATATAGGAATGTGTTATTCCACCCTTCTTCACTAACACACACTTTCTTCTGCCTTCTGTCTCTAAATATTCTGGAGTACTGCCTCTTATCACCTTTCATTCTGTGGAACACTCATCTACACCACTGTATTTCTGTTTGTTTATTTGATATTGTTCTGTTTCTTGCTACAATTAAAACTCACTTTAGTCAAGCTGACAAGTACCTAAATCTATTCAGTTCAAGCCAACAGATAAATATTATGTGTCAAATGCCATGCTAAGCCCAGGGAATACAGCAGTATGTAAAAACGGTACTGCTCATCACAGAGTTTAACTAAAGATGAGACAGACTTTTAAGGTTACGTAAATAATAATAGGTACTATGAGAAAGTTTATAGCACATCGTGAAAACATTTGGCCACCAAAATTCTTAATTTTTCCTTGTGGGGCACATTTTGTTGAAAAGAAAATTAATGAGCCTGAGATTTTATTTTAAATATTATGAAAAAACAAACAAAATTCCAAAAAATTATTGATCATTGAAATAGTTCATTTCTTTCATGTTTATTTCTTCTCCCAATAAAAATGTTTTACTTCTCGGAAAACATATGTTTTCTCTTTATACTATTTGTTTGCATGTAGAACATTGGAATACATAGTTAAAATATTTTGTGTGTGTGAAATAATGCCATCTGCAGCAGCATGGGTGACCCTAGAGATTATCACACTAAGTGAAGTAAGTGAAGACAGAGAAAGACAAATATCATATACAACTTATATGTGAAATCCAAAAGAGTGTTGCAAATAAACTTACAAAACAGAACTAGAGTCACATATGCAGAAAACAAACTTGCGGTTACCAGGGAGGAAAGGTGGAGGAGAGATGAATTGGGAGATTGGAATTGATACATACACACTACTACATATAAATAGGTAACAAGGAACTACTGCACAGCACAGGGAACTCTACTCAATGCTCTGTAATGACTTACATGGAAAAAGATCCCCCAAAAGAGTGGATACATGTATAACTGATTCACTTGGCTATAGAGCAAAAACTAACACAACATTGTTAATCAACTGCTGCTGCTGCTAAGTCACTTCAGTCGTGTCCGACTCTGTGCGACCCCAGAGATGGCAGCCCACCAGGCTCCCCTGTCCCTGGGATTCTCCAGGCAAGAACACTGGAGTGGGTTGCCATTTCCTTCTCCAGTGCATGAAAGGGAAAGGTGAAAGTGAAGTCACTCAGTCGTATCTGACTCTTAGTGACCCCATGGACTGCAGCCTACCAGGCTCCCCTGTCCATAGGATTTTCCAGACAAGAGTACTGGAGTGGGGTGCCATTGCCTTCTCCATTAACCAACTAGACCTCAATAAAAAAAAAATTTTTAAGTAAAAAAAAAAAAAATCCCTAATCAAATCTAAGCAAGAATTATTCAACTTGCCAGGTTGGCTTTTTGAACCCATACACAAGTGTATATATCTCCCCAGTAACATTTTTCTTCCATATATATATATATATATATATATATATATATATATATATAAATAACTGTACAAAAGAAGTAATAGAACTAGATCATTTGAAATGACCAGTAAACTATAATCTACAGACTGGATCATTTAAAGACTGTGAGGTTTATTGAGGTTATTCCACAATAACACAATAGCATAAACATTATGCTTTTCCATTAAATTACAATCATCAGAAAAGATTTTACTTCTGTTATTGTTTAGTCACTAAGTAGTGTCCAACTTTTTGTGAACCCATGGACTGCAGTGTGCAGGCTCCTACGTCCTCCACTATCCCCTGGCACTTGCTCACATTCATGTCCTTTGAATTGATGATGCAATCTAAACATCTCATCCTCTGCCCCCCCCTTCTCCTTTTGCCTTTAATCTTTCCCAGCATCAGAGTCTTTTCCAATGAGCTGGCTCTTTGTATCAGGTAGCCAAAGTACTGGAGCTTCAGCATCAGTTCTTCCAATAAATATTCAGAGTTGATTTCCTTTAGGATTGACTGGTTCGATTTCCTTGCAGCCCAAGGGACTCTCAAGAGTCTTCTCCAGCAGCATGAGTTGAAAGCACCAATTCTCTGGTGTTCAGTCTTCTTTATGGTCCAGCTCTAACATCCATATATGAATACTGGAAAAACCACAAATTTGACTATACAGAACTCTGTTGGCAAAGTGATGTCTCTGCATTTTAATATTCTGTCTAGAACCACCTGCCATTATAGGAGACATAAGAGATGTGGGTTCAACCCTTGGGTTGGGAAAATCCCCTGGAGATTGACATGGCAATCAACTCCTGTATTCTTGCCTAGAGAATCCCAGGGACAGAGGAGCCTGGTGGACTACTGTCCATTGGGTTGCAAAGAGTTGTACATGACTGAGTGACTCAGCGTGCTAGGTTTGTCATAGCTTCCCTTCCAAGGAGCAAATTTCATTTAATTTCATGGCTGCAATCACCATCCACAGTGATTCTGGAGCCCAAGGGGAAAAAAAAAAACTGTCACTGCTTCCACTTTTTCCTCTTCTGTTTGCCACGAAGTGATGGGACCTGATGCCTTGATCTTAGTTTTTTTTTTTTAATGAGGAGTTTCAAGCCAGGTTTTTCACTCTCTTGTTTCACCATCATCAAGAGGCTCTTTAGTTCCTCTTCATTTTCAACCATTAGCGTGGTATCATCTGCATATCTGAAGTTGTTGATATTCCTCCCAGCAATGTTGATTCCAGCTTGTGATTCACCAGCCTGGCATGTGGCATGATGTACTCTGCATAGAAGTTAAATTAACAGGGTGACAATGAACAGCCTTGTCATACTTCTTTACCAATTTTGACCAGTCAGTTGTTCCATGTGAGGTTCTAACTGTTGCTTCTTGGCCTGCATTTGGGTTTCTTAGGAGACAGGTACTGTGGTCTGGTATTCTCATCTCTTGAACAATTTTCCACAGTTTGTTGTGATCCATACAGTCAAAGGCTTTCATGTGGTCAATGAAGCAGAAGTAAATCTTTTTCTGGAACTCCCTTGCTTTCTCCATGATCCAACAAATGTTAACAATTTATCTCTGGTTTTTCTATCTTTTCTAAATCCTGCTTAAACATCTGGAAGCTCTTGGTTCACGTACTGCTAAAGCCTAGCTTGAAGGATTTTGAGCATAAACTCTGCTATCTTGTGAAATGAGTGCAATTGTATGGTAGTTTTAACATTCTTTGGCAATGCCCTTTTTTGGGATTGGAATGAAAACAAACCTTTTCCAGTCCTGTAGCCACTGCTGAGTTTTCCAAATCTGCTTACATATTGAGTGTAGCACTTTAATAGCATCATCTTTAAAATGATCTTTAGGATTTTAGGATTTTGAGTAGCTCACCTGGAATTTCGTCACCTCCAGTAGCTTTGTTTGTAGTAATGCTTCCTAAGGGTCACTTGACTTCATACTCCAGGATGTCTGGCTCTAGGTAATTGACCACACCATCATGGTTATCAGGGGTATTAAGACCTTTGTTGTATGGGTCTTCTGTATATTCCTACCACTTCTTAATCTCATCTGCTTCTGTTAGGTCCTTACCATTTCTGTCCTTTATTGAGCCCATCCTTGCATGAAATGTTCCCTTGATATCTGCAATTTTCTTGAAGAGTTCTTTGCACTGTTATTTAAGAAGGCTTTATCTTTCCTTGCTGTTCTCTGGAACTCTGCATTCAGTTGGGTATACATCTTTTCTTTTCTCCCTTGCCTTTCACCTTTCTTCTTTTCCTCAACTATTTGTAAAACCTCCTCAGACAACCACTCTGCATTCTTGTATTTTTTTTTTTCCTTTGGGCTGGTTTTGGTCACTGTTTCCTGTACAATGTTATGAACTTCTGCCCATAGTTCTTCAGGCACTCTATCTACCAGATCAGTCCCTTGAATCTATGTGTCACCTCCACTGTATAATCATAAGGGATTTGATTTAGATCATACCTGAGTGGCCTAGTGGTTTTTCTCTACTTTCTTCAATTTAACCCCGAATTTGGCAATAAGGAGCTTATGATCTGAGCCACAGTTCAAGTACTGCATTTTGGACTCTTTTTGTTGACTATGAGAGCTATTCCATTTCTTCAAAGGGATTTTTGCCCACAGTAGTAGATATATTGGTCATCTGAATTAAATTCACCCATTCCAGTCCATCTTAGTTCACTGATTCCTAAGATGTTGATGTTTAATCTTGCCAAATCCTGCTTGACCACATCCAATTTACATTGATTCATGGACCTAACATTCCAGGTTCCTATGCAATACTGTTCTTTACAGCATCAGACTTTACTTTTACCACCAGACACGTACACATCTGAGCACTGTTTCTGCTTTGGCCCAGCCACTTCATTCTTTCTGGAGCTATTAGTAACTGCTCTCCGCTCTTTGCCTAGCATACTGGGCACCTTCTACTTGGGGGCGGCTCA
Source organism: Oryx dammah (assembly GCF_014754425.2). Lineage (NCBI taxonomy): Eukaryota > Metazoa > Chordata > Mammalia > Artiodactyla > Bovidae > Oryx > Oryx dammah. The sequence goes on from NW_024070205.1 coordinate 13,808,354, forward strand.
TCTTTCGGTGTCATATCTTTTTGCTTTTCATACTATTTGTTGTGTTCTAATGGCAAGAATAATGGAGTGGGTTGTCATTTCTACCTCCAGTGGACCATGTTTTGTCATAACTCTTCGCTCTGACCCATCCACCTTGGGTGGCCCTGCAAGGCATGGCTCATAGCTTCATGGAGTTATGCAAGCCCCTTCACCATGACAAGGCTGCTACCCAGGAAGGGGGATTTTAATTCTTGGAAAAAGTTAAAAAACTACTTAACTACTAGTTGTATGACTTGGTCAGTGAATGACGTTTTATAAGTAGTAGGGCTCATCCTTTTATACAGAGAAGAAACAATAATTTAACATGCTTCAGATAAAAGTAAATGTAGGTGAATTATAGAACAGAAATATGGAGTACAATGAAATTTTTAAAAATTTTGTCCCATAGCCAGTGATTCTAAAGATTACACTTACTTATTGTCTTTATTATGACATATTTCCCAATTATTTTACTCACGCAAGACCTTCAGGATAAAGTGTTTGCTGACTTCCCCTGCTTCATTCGAGGCAATGCAGGTATACCGTCCCGAATCTTCAGTTTCTGCTTTGATGAGCTGAAGGACCATTCCTTGAGAGCTGATTGACAGATGGGCATCTAGCCCCAGAGGGCGACCATCTCTAAGCCAGGACATCCTGGGAGCTGGGGTTCCATCAGTAAAACATGTCATGGAGGTGGAACTACCCTTGACAATTGTGATTTCCTCTGTCCCCATCCCATTGTGCAGACTTGGTGGTACTATATAGAAAACAAAATTATATATCTATTATTATTTGATATCAATTTAGATTAAAAATTTTAATCGTTCACATAGTTCTATAGTGTTTCTGTGATCTATAAAATTATAGAATTTAAAACAGCATATAATTAATTAATGACTTTACTATAAAAACATGTGTTATAGGCTAATTACTAACTTTGCAAAATATTAATAATAAGCTCTCAGGACTGTTTTCCTTGTTGAACATACAAAACTAAATGTGGTTTAAATTTGGTCATTTTTTAACATTTTAGATTTTCACCTTTAATTTATTATAATATATTCCAGATATTAAATCCTCTTCCAGAAACACAAGAGAAGACTCTACACATGGACATCACCAGATGGTCAATATTGAATGCAGACTGACTATATTCTTTGCAGCCAAAGATAGAGAAGCTCTATACAGTCAGTAAACAAAAGAACTGACTGTGGCTCAGATCATGAACTCCTTATTGCCAAATTCAGACTTAAATTGAAGAAAGTAGGGAAAACCACTAGACCGTTCAGGTATGACCTAAATCAAATCCTTTACAATTATACAGTGGAAGTGACATACAGATTCAAGGGATTAGGTCTGATAGACTGAATGCCTGAAGAACTGTGGATGGAGGTTGGTGACACTGTACAGGAGACAGGGATCGAGTCCATCCCCAAGATAAAGAAATGCAAAAAGGCAAAATAGTTGTCTGAGGAGGCCTTACATACAGCTGAGAAAAGAAGAGAAGTGAAATGCAAAGGAGAAAAGGAAAGATATATCCATCTGAAAGCAGAGTTCCAAAGAAGAGCAAGGAGAAATAAGAAAGCCTTCCTAAGTGATCAAACCAAGAAATAGAGGAAAACAATAAAATAGGAAACACTAGAGATCTCTTCAAGAAAATCAGAGATACCAAGGGAACATTTCATGCAAAGATGGGCTTGATAAAGGACAGAAATGGTATGGACCTAACAGAAGCAGAAGATGTTAAGAAGAGGTGGCAAGAATATACAGAAAAACTGTACAAAAAAGATCTTCATGACCCAGATAACCATGAAGGTGTGATCACTTACCTAGAGCCAGACATCCTGGAATGTGAAGTCAAGTGGGCCTTAGAAAGCATCACTATGAACAAAGCTAGTGGAGGTGATGGAATTCCAGTTGAGTTATTTCAAATTCTGAAAGATGATGTTGTGAGAGTGTTGCACTCAATATGCTAGCAAATTTGGAAAACTCAACAGTGGCCATAGGACTGGAAAAGGCCAATTTTCATTCCAATCCCAAAGAAAGGCAATGCCAAAAAATGCTCAAACTACCAAACAACTGGACTCATCTCACACTTTAGTAAAGTAATGCTCAAAATACTCCAAGGCAGGCTTCTACTGTACATGAACCGTGAACTTCAAGATGTTCAAGCTGGTTTTATAAAAGACAGAGGAACCAGAAAGCAAATTGTCAACATCTGCTGGATCATGGAAAAAGCAAGAGAGTTCCAGAAAAACATCTATTTCTGCTTTATTGACTATGCTAAAAGCCTTTGACTGTGTGGATCACCACAAACTGTAAAATTCTGAAAGAGATGGGAATACCAGACCATCTGACCTGCCTCTTGAGAAATCTGTATGCAGGTCAGGAAGCAACAGTTAGAACTGGACATGGAACAACAGACTGGTTCCAAATAGGAAAAGGAGTACGTCAAGGCTGTATATTGTCACCCTGCTTATTTAACTTCTATGCAGAGTACATCATGAGAAATGCTGGGCTGTATGAAACACAAGCTGGAATCAAGATGGCCAGGAGAAATATCAATAACTGCAGATAACGCCGGTGACACCACCCTTATGGCAGAAAGTGAAGAAGAACTAAAGAGCCTCTTGATGAAAGTGAAAGAGGAGAATGAAAAAGTTGGCTTAAAACTCAACATTCAGAAAATTAAGATTATGGCATTTGATTCCATCACTTCATGGCAAATAGATGGGGAAACAGTGGAAACAGTAACAGACTTTATTTTGGGGGGCTCCAATATATCTTCAGATGGTGACTGTAGTCATGAAATTAAAAGACCCTTGCTCCTTGGATGAAAAGTTATGACCAACCTAGATAGCATATTCAAAAGCAGAGACATTACTTTGCCAACAAAGGTCTGTCTAGTCAAAGCTATGGTTTTTCCAGTAGTCATGTATGGATATGAGAGTTGGACTATAAAGAAAGCTGAGTGCCTAAGAATTGATGCTTTTGAACTGTGGTGTTGGAGAAGACTCTTGAGAGTCCCTTGGACTGCAAGGAGATCAAACCAGTGCATCCTAAAGGAAATTAGTCCTAAATATTCATTGGAAGTACTGATGCTGAAGCTGAAACTCCAATACTTTGGCCACCTGCTGCGAGGAACTGACTCATTAGAAAAGACTCTGATGCTGGGAAATATTGAAAGCAGGAGAAGAAGGGGATGATAGAGGATGAGATGGTTGGATGACATCAGCAACTCAATGGACATGAGTTTGAGTAAACTCCGGGAGTTGGTGATGGACAGGGAGGCTGGGCATTCTGCAGTCCATGGAGTTGCAAAGATTCAGACATGACTGAGTGACTGAACTGAACTGATATTATTCCAGAAGTATACTTTCAACTACCTTGTGTGGAATAAACAAAACAATAAGTTCCAGAGTCAATTTTATATAATCCAACATAAATCATTTTTAGCCTATGGTAAATAGTTACTTAACTCTTCTGAGATGTTCTTGGGGATTGTGAACTCTCTGGTCTAGCAAATCTTGAGAAGTGGAATGTTTTAAGTTCTGTCTCTGTCTAACATAACAGACAGATATTTAGTATACACACAAATATCCATTCATATTTTAAAGACTCTCAGACGATAACACATTAGAAAACAGTCTTAACTGTCTTTTTGTACGAAAAGACTGGTCTTGTGTCTGGATTGAAATGCTATTTTAAAAAACTGACCTTTCATTTAATGCTAAATTCCAGGTTACAAAAGTATTTTGACAGACAGTATGCTTCAATATATACGTATCCCCTGGGAAAAAATGCATTCTGCCCTAGTTCAGTTCAGTTCAGTTCAGTCGCTCAGTTGTGTCTGACTTTTTGCGACCCCATGAACTGCAGCACGCCAGGCCTCCCTGTCCATCACCATCTCCCGGAGTTCACTCAGACTCACGTCCATCGAGTCAGTGATGCCATCCAGCCATCTCATCCTCGGTCGTCCCCTTCTCCTCCTGCCCCCAATCTCTGCCCTAGTTAGTAAGATCCTATTTTACCAATCTTTCCTGATATGTCAATATTTAAATTAAGCCTGTTGCTTAATATTGGACACATAGTGAAGTAATAGGGACGTTTCTGGTAACATACCCAAAACTTGAAGACTGTAATGTTTATTATCCACCCCAGCTCTGTTGGATGCCACACAGGTATACATAGCAACATCGGATGCCTGAACTCTCACAATCCTGGAAAACAATTTGACCCAACACTTCATAATTTCATCCCACTTCATAATTTGACATTTGATCAACATATACAAATAAAAATACTTGTGATAATACAAAGATTATAGAAGGTGATTTATTTGGGGAAATTTTAGTTATAAAGATTATAACCATCTATCGCAAAACATAGATAACTCCCGTGAAATTTATTTGACAAAGCTGATTAGGCACTAAGAGTAAGCCACTGAAAATGTAACACAATGTGAGGTGAATATTTTTCAAATATATATTAACAGATAATGATGAAAATCACAGGATTATAGTAAGCATCTTCCCATCCTTTTGCCATACAAAGTTTTAGCTAAAAGAGCAGCTCTTGAAATATATATATATGATAGATATAAGTCTATGAATGACCTATTGTATGCAAATTTACTAAAAAATGAACATTTAAATAATAATAAAGCATTTCAAATTTATATTTGCCATTCTCCCTCTTCTAAAAAACAAAAAACTGAAAGGGAAAGACATTTTTAAAACATTATTTAGATGAAGCTGTTGTTGCTTACTAGCTAAGTTGTGTTCAACTTTCTTGCAACCCCATGGACTGTAACCCACCAGACTCCTCAGTCCATGAGATTTCCCAGGCAAGAATACTGGAGTGGGTTGCCATTTCTTCCTCCAGGGGATCTTCCCAGCCCAGGGATTGAACCCAGGTCTCTTGTATCTCTTGCAGGCGGATTCTTAATCAGGGAGCCAACTTTACCAACTTTACAAGTTTACCAAAGTTAAGGTTTACAATTACAGTAACTCTGTGTAGCAAATCACACACAATAAAAGCTGACCTGATAACTTGTCCTCCAGACAGCAACCGGATATGGGAGGAGAGAGGAAGAGGAAGTCCATTCTTTAGCCAGTTTATCTGTGGTGGAGGCATTCCTGTGGCTCTGCATTCAATATTTATTGAGGTATCCACCAAAGCCATTAATTTCTCTGCTTCTTCTTTATTACCCCTAATTGCAGGTGGAACTATGTCATGCAGAAAATGAGAGAGGAGGGAATGGGTTTATTACTAGTTCAAATCATTCAACTACATTTACTCATATTTCTGCTTTATATCCTAAAAGGAAATAACAAGAACATCAGATTTTAGAACTAAATGCTTCAGACACCTACGGCTTTATTTCATCTGATAGATTCTAAGGCAGCATAACCAAAAGAGGATGAAATTTCATATTTACCATAGACATTTAAATTAAAAATCCGGTCTTCTTCTCCGGCAGGATTAGTAGCAACACACGTGTACTTCCCCATGTCGGATGGGAGAGCTCCGTAAATATTTAATGTGCTGCCGTCTGCAGTCACCCTGTAGGAGAGAGTACAACAGATGCGCTGAGATGATTTGTATGGAGCTAGCTATTTCTGGAAAACTCACTTGGATTACTATATTCTTAAAAAGAAAAAAAGTCACACTAAAATGCATCTTCATCTTGGATATAATGGTTCAAATCTTTTTCATTAAGTACATGGAAATCAGAGCTAGTGAAACTGAAGGTGATTTCAGGTAACCAACTAAACTTCTACAGTAATGGGTGTCATACACCCGCTGCCTCCTTCTCAGGAAAAGGAAATGAACAACATCAGGGATTTTGCTATCCAAATCATGGGCAAAGGCATGTTTTTCTCAGAAATAGAATGTTTTGTCATTACTTATCAATATAAGGTTTGAATTAAATGAAAATTATAAAAATTTTGGTATAAAACCTGAAGAATGTTTATAATGTTTTAATGAGAAATTAAAGTGAAAAATCTAGCTATAAACAACTTAGTATCAGTCTTAATGAGAAAGAGCTGACTCATGTGAAAAGAATCCGATGCTGGGAAAGATTGAGGGCAAGAGGAGAAGGGGATGACAGAGGATGAGATGGCTGGATGGCATCACCGACTCGAGTGGACATGAGTTTGAGTGAATTCCCAGAGTTGGTGATGGACAGGGAGGCCTGGTGTGCTACGGTTCATGGGGTCGCAGAGTCGGACACGACTGAGCGGCTGAACTGAACTGAAGGAGCAAGATGGAATAACTTATTTAAACAGTGACAACAGCTTAGTATTTATGTACGGATGTCGTTTGCAAATTTTTTCCCACAAATTGCTATAGCTTTCTCTTTGAATTACATAATAGTGAATACTAACAATATGATTACATTATCAATGATATCTAAATTAAGGTGATTACATTACTGATTCTATTCACACACCATTTATTATCAAATAAAACTTCCTATGTTTTATAAAGAGGTTAAATTACTATCTACGGTTATTCTTACAATAGTCATTTTATTAGATTCTCCCAGTGTCAAGAGTAAATACTCCATTTCTACTATATCATATTATTAAATATAATTATTGAGAATTATAATTTTATTATCTGGGTCTATTTTATTTTTTCTTTTTGAAAACATAAATTTTTAAATTCCATGAATTTAACCATATGAATAAACAAAAAGCAAGCTGCCATGACTAAAGGAAAACAGTAAATTGACTTTGGAAAAATTACTTCATTTGGTGGATACATTGGCCTCCTCACAAACCTACATATATTGTGGAGCTGGGAACAAATAATCAAAAAATCAAAAATAAGAATAAATATATTTGAGATCTTAATTTAAGAGGAGAAGTAATAGATCCTAAATTCCTAGGTATAAATATTACCTTTTAGAATAACTTAAAGTCCCACCAACTATCTAGTACTGGGTTTGGAACTGGGTTGACATCACAGCTGATTTAATAAAAATAATTAAATATTGGTTAACTTTTGAGGGATGTCCAACCAGAGAAGTGAAATGCAAAATATACCTCTAAACTAAAACATTATTTGGCAATTCACCTAATCTTGTAAAGGGGACTAATATTTAAATTTTAACATAAAAATTCAGGAAAAAAAACACTTATTTTTCCATAAATTGTGTACATTCAATTCATTGATTAGAAAATATACTGCAAACCCCTACATTTAAAATATTGGTTCAAAGTAATAAAGTTTGTAATACACTTAATTAATGCCTGCTGAGGTATATATAAGGGATTCCCAGGTGGTTTAGTAGTAAAGAATCTACCTGCCAATGTAGGAGACATGGGTTTGATACCTGAGTCAGGAAAATCCCCTAGAGAAAGAAATGGCAACCCATTCCAGGATTCTTGCCTGAAAAATCCAACAGACAGAAGTGCCTGGCAGGCCTCAGTCCATGGGGTCGCAAAGAGTCAGACATGACTGAGTGACTAAGGGTGCATGCAGGGTATACATAATTCTTCAAGTAATTATAATTACTCTGGTGTGTATATGAGACTTTGTGAAGAAAGAGTCTCGCAGAGTATAGAATAATGGATTGTCCTTCAAAATACATTTGTTGAAAGTATCAGGAAGCCTGTAACATTTATCATTCCATCTCTATGAGGTTTGTGGCATGAAGAGTCAACTAAAAACGGCATTTGGACACATTATAAGGGATGAACCAGGTTGTGACGATAGTATCTTCTTTTCAAAATGAGCCAAGCACTATGGCATGTCTGGCGGTTTGGTGATTTCAGGACACAAAATCACATCTAAGAGATGACTGATGAATCGTTTGTAGGATGAAATTGATTTGATGTTAGCAAGAAAGAAAAACTAATTATTTTTATGATGTAGACTTTGGTATAAATGTTCTGGAATTAGAGGAATAAAATCTACAACAGCTAACTAACCCTTGCAGAAATGAACATGTAGGGAGATTTTATAACACAGAGTTGAAAGATAAAGAACACATGCATACACAGATACTTTTGAATGATTCTCCCAAGAGAATATCTGTGTCCAGCTCTCTCAATCTGTATCCTTTTTCTTTCTGAATATAATGATAGCCAAGTTCCAAAGAGACTGAATTCACTATTATTCATGTGAAATTTGAAGCATAAAGCATTGTAGAAGACATTACAATTAATGACACAATGATTCTTTTTACACATACCGAATTCTTTCTGTTTCACTGTTAACTATGGGCTTTCCATCTTTAAGCCACTGAATAAGTGGGGTGGGAATGCCATTTGCATTGCAGACCAGCTCAACATTTTCCCCAAGAAGGACACTGACTTCACTTGGAATCTCAGCATCAGCAACATTTGGAGGAACTTTGGAGAAATAATTAAGACTTTCATTATCAAGGCATAAGAATGCAAATTCTATGAATACAACAGAATCATAGAACAATATGCCATTTTTATGTCATATTCTTCCTAGATTGTGGTTCAAGATCAAACTCTTGCCCTTGTCAGAAATTACTTGAAAAATAAGTATAGGAATCACTTCAATATTTTTGTTATACTGTAAGTTGATATAATTATTTAGTCATAGGGGTTGTTGACACCTCTACCTCATGGGCACCCTTCTTGGCCAGAGAGAATCACTCCTGATTAAAGCCTCGATAGCTCAGAATTAATACAGTTCAGGAGAATCTGTTTTATAAAAGTTTAGCATAAGTCTGAGAAAGGTATCTGAATTGAGTATTTCTTTCTCTATGATACAGTTTAAATACTCTTTATTCTGAACAACAAATAGCTTATTATTCAAGATTCAATCATCTCTATTTCTTTTACTAGCATCTTTCTTCCTCACTTTAATGATTCAATTAAGAAATAGTGGATAATGAAAATATTGACAATTCTATCAGAAACACATTTGAATTACTCTTCTTAATAATTACAGTGGTGTGGTTCATATAGTGGAGGCAGTTCACACCAAGTTGCAAGAGCCAGATTTGCATATCTTTACAACTCCGTGTTCAGTGCCATCATTTCAAGCGGTAGCTTGAAATGGGCCACCGAGGAAATACTCACACCACAGATACTGACAGATGACTGGTTCCAAGTCAAGACCATTTTATTTGCAGAGTCAATTGTTAGATATTTACCAAGACACCACTGCATAATCTCTCCAAATCTCATTTCAGTTGTCCAGAAGATAATAATAATTACACTAAATTTATATTTACCAAAAAAGTTGAATCAATAAGAATGCTAATGAGGCATCCCATAATAAGTGTCAAATACAGGAAAGCAGGCTCTTGGGTGGCTCAGTGGTAAAGAACCCACTTTCCAATGCAGTAGATGTGGGTTCAATCCCTGTGTTGGGAAGATCCCCTGAAGAAGGAAAATAATAACCCACTCCAGTATTCTTGCCTGGGAAATCCCATGGACGGAGGAGCCTGGCGGGCTACAGTCCATGGGGTCGCAAAAGAGTCAGACACAACTTAGCAGCTAAAACAACAACAAAGGCATAGCATGGACTAGGCCTCATGTACATATATAGCATCTATACAGTCTTAAGACACAAAATGTCTGGTAAAAATCTTTGATCATACCATATACTCCATGAGTGGCATCTATTATTATTAATGCATTAAACATAAATTAGGCATGTAATTTCTGACACTGAATCTCTGAACAGCTGTATTTCCTTTTGTGTTTCTAAAATCTTGAGCATCACTAATAGGAAAAACCACTGATACTCATAAACTAATTTTGATTTTTCTTTAACTTCAATTTTTCGGTGATGGATTTTAATCTTACTGTGGTGATCACTTTGCACCATATACATATATAAAATCATTATGTTGTACACGTTAAACTTGTACATGTTGGTACTTGTACACTAAACATGTTGGTGCATGCTCAGTCATTACATGGTGTCCAACTCTTTACGACCCCATACTCTTTACGACCCCATACTCTTTACGACCCCATGGACTGTAGCCCAGAAGGCCCCTCTGTCCATGGGAGTTCCCAGGCAAGCATACTGGAGTGGGTTGCCATTTCCTCTTCCTTGTGATAATACAAAGATTATAGAAGGTGATTTATTCTGGGAAATTTTAGCTATAAAGATTATAAGCATCCATCCCAGGACTGAACCCATGTCTCCTGCATTGGCAGGTGGATTCTTTACCTCTGAGTAAAGAATGGGAAGCCCTATACAATGTTACATGTCAATTATATTTCAATAAAACTGGAAAAAAATTTCAATTTTTCTGTGGTTAGTTTCAGCAGAGCACACAGCAAGTAGATAGTACATATTCACAATTGCATTGGACAAACTTAGGACAAATTCTTTTCACAATAACTATAATGAAATTGGAAAAAGCAAGCATTTCAACTTGCTTTCAAGTTAGACTTCCATTTCAATTTATGATACCCGAAGGTTTGCTGAACATCAAAAAGATGCAAGTTCTCCCTGCAGTGCTCAATTCTATGCTGGAACATAATAGATGTTAATTAAGTATTTTTTGGATAAATCAATGCTCTTTATTCTCACCTCCAATTAGATTCATGATTATTTAAATTTACCCATTCCTTGACCAGTAATTAGGACATATTTAATCTCTTCATGAGATAAATCTTACATATCTATATAAGTAGAGACTCTAGAGGCTTAGTATCAAAATAAATTATTCCAGCTTTAAGTGAAGAAGTAAATATACTATTTGAAGGTACACATTTCAGGACTCATGAAAAAACAGATTTTGAAATTTCTACTACTCTTTTCTTCACATTTATGTACATTTTCATGAAAACACTACCTACTGGTAAACGCAGGACAGAAAATTCACAGTATTTTTTGTTTATCTAAAGATATTTTGGGGACTTTCCTGATGGCCCAGTGGTTAAGACTTTACAATGCAGGTTTGATCCCTGCCTGGGAAGCTAAGATCGAAATGTCTTGTGCCTCGTGACCAAAAAGCCAGAACATAAAACAATAGAAGCAATACCGTAATAAATTCAATAAAGACTTTTAAAAAATGGTCCACATAGAACAAAATCTTAAAAAAAAAGATGTTTTGTAAGTCAAATCATTATGCTGTGTACTCTAAAATTATATGGTTCTTTACATCACTTAAATTTCAATAAACTGAAAAGACTCCAATATCCAAAACACACAAAAGAGATGTTTTGAATCAATTATAAATGATCTCTTTAGATATACACTTATTTTGTACTATAAACAGAATGGAATAAGGAAACTGAAGACAGATCAGAGTGTACCCCACATACCTTGAATTGAAAGAATGTAATTTTTCTGTGCTCTTCCCTCCATATTTGAGGCAATGCATGTATAGTTTCCACTATCTGAATGTTGGGACCTGGCAATTTGGAGTTTGCTTCCCCCAGACAAAATATGAACTTCCAGTGAGCCAGAATTTTCTAGCGGTAGAAACAAAGCAAATCATAAAAAAGCTTTTATTTTAACGTCTCTACAATTCACCATAAAAATGTCTGACTTTATGTGATAAATGTATTTCTTAAAGGTCCTCCCTTTGTACTTTGATTTGATTTTAAAGGACTGCCTTATTTTTTGAGAAAGACAAGGAGAAAAATCTCTGTAAAATGAAGACTCTTTTGTAAGTTTATATTATAGTACATTAGGCTTTCTGAACTAAACATAGCTATGTGCACAGTACTGAACATGTGCTAGTTTACTAACCTAATGAATGAGGAGCAAAAGAAAACAACCATAAGAAATGCACAGCTACATTACCTATGGGTTTGTGGTTCTTCAACCATGCTATGGAGGGAGGCGGGATTCCAGTAGCATCACATGTGAAAGTAACAGGATTGCTGACTGTCTCCACAGTGACTTCGTTTTCAGGCCCTTCAATACTGGGTGGCACTGTAAAAAGACAGAAGAAAATCATGTGTCCTCATTAAGTTAATTCAGGATACTTTCTTTCATTTGCATATCTGGGGGGAAAAAGACTTGTATTAGAGGCAGATGCTCACCATATACATTGAGGTGGAAATTTTTATCATCCCGTCCTGCTACATTTATAGCTCTACATACATACTGGCCTGTGTCAGATACCTAAAAGAAAAAGATACTATTGTATGTGCTCCATTAAGTTACAGATGACTAATCACACTGTTCGAGTGTAGATTAAATCATCAGTCATCTTTATGCTCAAATGCCCCAGCCCTAATTGCCTTCTACAGTCCTGCTTTTTCTTTTAAATGAGAAAATGAAGATAATGGCATTGATGATGTTATTTTTTTAATGAAAATAATTTTTTAGTGTAGTAAAGGAAAGATACAACTTCCAATTCTCTCTTCCATAATCCCACCAAGGAGTCACGCACGACACACAAACAAGAATAAAAGATGCACCTCAGCTTTTGTGATGTGCAGCATTTGTCCATCAGCCAAAATCTCCAGGGGAGCAGACTCTGTTAGCATCCGTCCATTCTTATACCAGGTGATGACTGGAGGCGGGACAGCATTCGATTCACACTCCAGTGATACTGATGTCCCCTCTCTTACATTAACTACAGAAAGAGATTCGCTTCCATGATCTTTAATGCTTGGGGGCACTGAAGGAAGAAAACAGAGGTTTTGTTTTTTCCATTAAGATGCTCAGATAGAAAATACCTAATACCAGTTTAAAAATGAAAGACTCTTATGAGAAGAGTATAAACAAACCATAAACAGTCAGGGAAACTTTTTTCTTGCTTTCCCCAGCTTGGTTGATAGCTATACAAGTGTATTCACCACCATCAGATACCTTGGCCTGGATAATTTGCAAAGTTCGACCACCTGTGGGCAAATATAGTGCAAATTGAAGAGCAGTATAGAAATTGTTGTAATAACTAGTTTATCAACAAGATAAATGACAAAATATATCCTTTCCCTTAGAAAGAAATCTATATATATATTAATAGAAGCATTTCATATACAAAATGAAAGAATTTAATCAGTTTCCTTGGATCCTTTCATTATTACTTACTCTGAAAGTTAAAGTGTTAGGCACTCAGTCATGCCCGACTCTTTTTTGTGACCCCATGGACTATAACCCACCAGGCTCCTCTGTCCATGGAATTTTCCAGCAAGAATACTAGAGTGGGTTGCCATTCCCTTCTCCAAGGGATCTTCCCCACCCAGGGATTGGACTCAGGTCTCTCACACTGCAGGCAGACTCTTTATCATCTAAGCAACCAGGTAAGCCCATTACTTACTCTGCTTCCTTCTAAAAGAAGAAATTATTAAAAATTTATCTCCAGTAACCAAGTGTGGATAACAGAACTGTTTCATACAGATTCTTCTGAGTAAACAATAATTGTACTACAGTCAGTATACGTTAAGTATTTCTGGTTTAAATCTCCCACAGTACGGAAGTGGCTATCATCTGTTAGTCAATTTATCTACCCTCCAGGAGCTTTAGTACTGATTAAAAACAACCAGTGAATTTATCCAATGAAAGCACTATTTCGTAAACTTATCATCCCCAAGGGATTAGTAAGCAGTTCTGTTCCTAAATTTCATATTTTTTTGCAGCAGACCTTGTTACTGTACATTCCCACTCAACTCATAAAAGTCTACACGGTTTCATCCTAACAGCCCCAAATGGCTAGAGAGAGGCATTTAACGTGAACAAATGAATGTAGCAAGACAAAAGTCTGGAAAGAGACTAAGCTGAAATTCCATTTGTATTAAAAATAAAGAAAAATGAGAAAGTGTCGCCTACTTTAAGAGTACTAAATTCCTTACCAGGCACAATGAGAACATTTGTGTTTAGTTTGATAGGCTGTTCATTCTTGAGCCAGCTGAGATCAGGAGGTGGAAAACCAGAGACCTCACAGGTCAAAGAGATGAAATTGTTCACCACAACAGTGAGATTTTCAGGGTTAGGACCAATGATACTTGGAGGAACTATAATAGTAAATATATTAAAAGTGAAATATGTTAATATTAAACATATTAAAAGTGAAAAATGAGATTATCAATAATATATACTCCAATTTATTAATATAAGCCCAACCACTGTACTCTGCTAAAGCACTGAGTTAATGATACTAATTATTTACCTTTCTTCTTAGAATTTCCTAATGCCTTCATCAAATTCATGTACATCAGTTTTGTTTTTTCCAATTGAAAGAAAATACTAGAATTTTTAAAGGCAGAATCATTGTGCATTTTATTTGTAAAATGTAATTGGAAGTTCTTAAGATGGTTTTGTCAATGTACAAAGATCTAATATTGCTTTTTATTAAATATATTTGAATATTCTGGCTTTTAATATTACACCCTTAAAGTTTTTATTTTCTTGTTTATAGTAATACTAGATATTTTATTTTAGGGTATCTATCTGTAAATTATACAGATAATTTCCACAATGTAAATAAATGACTTTCAAGATGAGCAAAAAATTTAAGAAATAAACAATATAAAATCTTATTGTTCAACACCAAAAAAAGAATTCCAAAAGCAAAAGCAGTAAAGAAAAAAGAAGAGTAAAAATAAGATTAACAATGTAAATGACAATTATGCATATTAAAACACACATTTATGGAACAATAGATGTTTTTATAAGAACACATACATATTGAAGGAAGAATATTATGGATTCAAATGACTTCCGAAGTGGGGATGGGGTGGGAAGAGGAGTGAGGAATGGGCATTAAAAATGAATGAATATATGAATGAATGAATAGATTTAAAGGCAGAGATAGGTCTCGCTCAGGCTAGCGAAGATAGTAAGACATGAGATAAAGAATGTAATGTAACATTCTATTATTATATTATACTCTATATATTATTCTCTCTATGTATTATATTCAGATTGAGGTTTTAAAACAGCATCAAAAAAAAAGATCAAAAAGACAAAATTGTTTTTTAAATATTACTATCAAACTTTTAATCACTAATTTTCAGGACCATTCATTTATACTTATTTCAGATGCTGTGCTAAGTGCTGATGCAGTACAAAAATATAATATATTATAAAGAATAATTTGGTGGTAGTGACATTGAGCAAAAAAATGACAGATAACATTTTTTTGAGTGGTTATGCTGTGCCAGGCACTAAACACTTCATAATGCCATTTCACTGAAAGCTTATAAAACTTATCTGTTAGATACAGTTCTTATCCTCTTATTATAGATGAGGAAGCTGAGACAGAGATTAGCATCTTTCCTAAGGTTTCACAGTCACTGGGAGAGACTGGTGTCTGGTTTAGAGCCCTATTCTTAGCCACCATCTGATACTGCCTTGTAATTACAAGTGTGCATGCCTAGTTGCTCAGTCGTGTCCGACTCTTTGTTACTCTGTGGACTGTAGCCTGTCAGGCTCCTCTGTCCATGGGGTTCTCCAAGAAGACAGAAAATGGGGATACCTTCCAGAAAGACAGCATGGCATACACAATGGTCCAAATGGGGAAAAGAATATGGCACCAGAAGGCTGACCTGACCAGAGTTTGAAGAGCAAGGTTGTTGGGGAGTTAGTTAGGCTGGAGAGTAGACAAGATATAAGGACTAAGTAGGATCAAGTCCTACAAGGTCTTCTGAGCATCATTAAGAATACCGAAATATAGCCCCAGGGAAGGAAAGCAGAAGAATGGTTTACTCAAAAATTCACTTAAAAGATACCAATCTGGCCACAGTGGAGGGAACTGGTGAGAAGGCTAAAAGGGACTCAGAAAGACCAGTTAGGTGACTACTGCTGTGATAAGCGCAAAAGATTACAGTGCTATGCTCAGGATGGTGTCGGAAAGAACAGAAGAGTGAGTGGATCCAGGATGTTTTGTGGTAGAATATCCAGGACTCAATGCTTTGGGTGTGAGGTTTAAGGAGGAGGAGGAATCAAGGATGACATTCCTTTTCCTGGCTTGAACAGTGGGAAGATGGTGATTCCCTTTACTGAGACATAAATCCCTAGAGGAGGAACACATTTTGGGGAAAAGGGAATAAGCTCAGTTACATACACGTGGTCTTACGAATGACTATCACAAATTTGTATTGATAAGAAGTAAATATCTGAATAGAAGAGTCTAGAGTTCCTCGAGGGGGACCTGGCTGGAGATAAAGCTTTGCCAACTATCCACACATAAATGCTATCTGAAATTTGGGAATTCATGAGATCACATGATGCGTGAGGAAGAGTTTGAAGAAATGAAGTTGAGGGCTTGGAAAAATAAGGAGTAATAGTCAAGGAGGAAGGGAGGAACTAACAAAGGAAACTGGGAATGAGAGATTGGAAAGGAAAGATACAAGTAAGGGGCATAGGTGTCACGTAACCCAAAGGAAGAGAAACTTTGCAAAAGATGGTCGAATGCTTGAGAATGTCAAATGCTCAAAAGTAAGAAAGAGAAAGCCTGGAAAATGCCTCCTAGATTTTTGATGTCATTTCCTGAATTCAGTGAGCAGCTTCATTGGAGATGTGGGGGTGAAATCTGGTGAGTAGCGGTGGGAGGAATGAGCAGGAGTGAGGAGATGGAGATGGTAAATATACACAGTGATTAGAGAAGGTTGTTTTGAAATCGGGGCAAAGAGAGGGAGGCAGCTGAAGGGAAATACTAGGTCCAAGAGAGAGTTTCTTATTTTTATTTTTTAAGAGGGAAGAGAGAAGTAAATTTAAGTGCTCTTGGGAAAGAGCCAGTAAAAGTGTGAATTTCAATACTGGAGAGGAAGAGGGGAGACTGTGGGATTTCTGAGGGGGTAGTGGCAGGGATCTGGAGCCAAGTCAGCCTTTGGAAGGCAGAGAAACTCTTCCATTCTGTGTTGTAATAGAAGGAAAGAAGAAATGGCAATATCAGATGCAGCTGATATTGTCAATTTGATGGTAGGAATTAGAAGTGGTTTCTGCAATAGGCCTTCTCTTTTCCCTGTAAAACAGGAGGCAAGGGTATTGACTGAAAGTAAGAGGTGGGCTGTGATTGACTGAATGTTTACGTCCCCCTCCAAATTCATATACTAAAACACTAACTCTCAGTGTGGTTGTATTTGAAGATGGAGACTTGAAGAAGTGAAACATCAATGAAGTCATAAAGGTCATAAGCCTGATCCTACCAGATTACTGTCTTTATAAAAATAAGACAGCTGAAAGCTTCCTTGCTTTTTCTGTCCATGTGTGCTCGTGGAAGGGCCTCGTGAGGACAAACTGGTCATCTTCAAGCCAGAAAGAGCCTTCACCAAAGCTGAATCCTGCTGGAACCTTGATCTTGGACTTTCCAACCTCCAGACTGGTGAGAAAATAAACCCTTGTTGTTTAACCACACAGTCTCTGGTATTTTGTTAATAGCTGCCCGAGCTAAGACAGGGGCCATCTGACGTTCGAGAAAGTGTGAGAGTCACTCTGAAGTAGAGACATAAGGATGCGCCCCAGCCAGTATAAAGGGCTCATTTCAAGCAGTACCTGTGAATTTATAACTCCAATATTCCTGATGCCAAGAGTTTCTGCAGCCAGGGTCACCTACCTGGGTATAGGTACAGAATTCAGTTGAGAGCTAATACAGAAAAGCAGCTAAGCTTAAAGCCTCTGGAATCAGACTGCTGCTGCTGCTGCTGCTGCTGCTGCTGCTAAGTCGCTTCAATCGTGTCGACTCTGTGTGACCCCATAGATGGCAGCCCACCAGCCTCCCTGGTCCCGGGGATTCTCCAGGCAAGAACACTGGAGTGGGTTGCCATTTCCTTCTCCAACGCGTGGAAGTGAAGTCGCTCAGTCATGTCCGACTCTTCATGACTCCATGGACTGCAGCCTACCTGAGTTAAAATCCTGGTTTTGTATTTGCCAGCTGTGTAACTTTGGCATGTTTATCTCACAGAGGTTCATCTTTTTCATCCGTAAAAGAGATATATAATAGGACCAACCACCTGGGGTTGAGATAATTAAGTAAAATAACATATAAAAACACCTGGTACATCATCTTGTAGGTATCAAGCAATCAGTATGTTGTGTTGCTATATGTGGACCTGAGCTTTTATTAAGCAAGAGCACTGAGAAGACATGGGCTAAGAGCAGTAATCAATACGCTGGTCAATGAAGGTCAAGCTGGATGTGAAGGAAAGTAAAGACACAGAGGGTTGGAAAACATTGGAGGTCAACAGACTGAAGGTTAGAGACCAACAAGAACATGCACTGTTGGAAAACAAATGGTATGGTTTTAGGGAAGCAATTTAAATGGCTTCTCCCCTACATGGATTTTCCAGTATTTAATCCAATATGAAGTATGGATTCCTACTGCAGTCAGGAGATTAAGACACCATGAACTGGCAAAAGAGGAGAGCCCTCCTGTCCCATTCTTAACAGTAAACACTAATGGCAGCTGCCTCTCAATTCATGCAAGGTTCCCAATTCAGATGATTCTGCTATACACTAAGAAGAGAAATTGGATATGAAGGAAATATAATCAAGGAACAACAAATATTTATTTAGCAACTACCATGTCCTTAGGTTTAGGAAGACTGAGGTCCATAAGAAATAACCATTTGTCTACAGCATTTATAATAAAGTTATAAGATAGAGGTGAAGATACAGACATATAAAGATAATAAGGTAGCATCTGGGTTTTTTTACAAGATGCTTTTGACCACATAAAGAAAGAAGAATGAATCCTGCCTTGGGGAATCAGGAAAAATAATCAACACTTTTATTTTTCAACATTTATTCTACTGTACTTTATCGATTAGAATGTATACTTTCACAATGATTATTACTGTTTAATTCATTTTTTCTGGGAAATCATAATACATTATTACCATTTTGGTCAGATTTACTCAACAAAAGTTTCTAAGCACTGGGACTGCAAAGATAGCACTGCCTCAAATCTGTTACACAGCATCAGTACCAGACACTGCTAGACATCAATACTTCCTACATATCGCACCACAAAAGAATATCCATTGTGATAAATAAAAGTCTTTTGAAAGAAGAAATGTTTCACTAATGTCAAATTTCTGCTATTTTCAAAATGAGCTAGAATTTGGTATATGAATCACACAGAGTGAGAGTAAGCGAAAGTCGCTCAGTTGAGTCTGACTCTTTGCGACCCTCAGGACTATAAAGTCCATGGAATTCTCCAGGCCAGAACACTGGAGTGGGTAGTGTTTCCCTTCTTCAGGGCATCCTCCCAACCCAGGGATTGAACCCAGGTCTCTTGCATTGTAGGCAGATTCTTTACCAGCTGAGCCATGTGAATCAAACAGTTAAAGAAAATCTGTTATAATAATTGTTCACCATTTCCAATTTAATATTCTGGAAGCAGCTGTGTGTCATGAAAATAAAATTATTTATGGTTGACAGCCAACAGCATTTTTAGCAAAAGCAAAAAAAAAACTAGTATTTATGGAGTGTCTAGCATTTATCGAAAACTTAAAATCTGATAAATGAATTAGATGTATGGATGGTTCTTAGGAATTATTTAACTACACAAAGTGACTTTTTCTTCCTTGGGGAGTGTATTAAGTTCTGGAGGGTGTAATTCAACATGAATTCCATAACTGAGGACAGAAACTGGTTCCAATCAGGCCCAGTGGGTAAAGTTTCATGAGTAGAAGGGCTATTTTTGGTTCTTACTTCAATATAAACTTATACTCTTTGGGATTTCAAATTTTGATTTTTTTTTTTTTTTTTACTTTCAAATACATAGGAGTAACTACTTTGTCTTAGGGGACTGAAATAATATAAAAACAGTCTTCCTAAAAGATTTGTACTTTATAAATCCCATAAGCTGTGGTAAGAAAGAAAGAAGGGGAAAGATTGAATGAATGCTGGCTCCACACATTGTTCAAGTTAAAAAATAGGAAATAAGCCTACATAATCTAAAACACAGTTTTCCTGCCTTTTCAAGCATACTCTAACAGATGTTTTTGGAACTGAGCTCTTACCATGAACATTGAGGTTAAAATATTTTTTGGCACTTCCAGCTGTGTTCTCAGCAATGCACACATATCTGCCGATATCTGTTATTTGACTATGTAGAACCTAAGGGAGAAAATGAAGCAATTTCAACTAAAACTTTTTAGAAAGCAACTTGTCAATTTTGAGAATAAACAATCCATATTCTTTCTAGTTAATACCAGATGAACATAATGAAGAATTTTTATATGTAGCATGGCTGATGCTGGTTTTTATGAGGTCAGTTAAATAAATATTTATAAAGATTTCTAATCAGAAAAGGCAATTTTGTACATACTGGCATATTGACTAAGAAAAGTCCCAAGTCTTTCTCCCACTTCCCCATCTACATCCCTGCCCATGTGACTACATCACTGGAAATTCCTCCCATCAAGAAGTGGGATAAAGATGTAGAATTTGTGTTGGCCTTGTGATCAGCTTTGACCAGCAGAGTGTGATGGATGTGACAGTGTTCCATTTCAAACCTAGGCCTCGTGCACTTCCCCTCACTCATCTAGAAGCCTGCCACCACTCTGAGGAAACCAGGATTAGCCCGCTGGAAGGTAAGAGATCACATGGGAAGGGTCATCCTAGTTATCACAACTGAGGCCCCAGAAACATGCAAGAGCCCAGGCAAGACCAGCAGAGCCACTAAATTCAGCCCACAGTATGTAGACACTTGAGTAAGCCTTGCCAAGACCAGAAAACCACCCAGTCAACCAGAAGGCTTGTGAGCTGAATAAATCCCTATTATTTTAAGCTGTTTGAAGTGCTTTGTTTTACACAGCAAGAGTTAATATAGTAGCTATGTTTTTAAATTATGCTGACATTTCTATCGATCTACATATCTTTTAGCTCTAGCCAACGGAAATATTTTAGCATTTAGCTAGAGGTTGTACGTGCATCACATAGAAAAAGTCATGATGTTTAGAAGATAGAGAATTCAAGATTATTTATAAGCAGTGAATTTCATACTTTTTTTTTTTTTTAAAGAACTCCATGAAATATGTTCTGGATTGGATTCCCTGATGCTTAAATTCTTGGACCTACAGAACATCATTAATATATTCAAGAAATAATTTCTTAAGTTGTGTCCTAACAAAAGAGTTGGTGTTATTTCTACAAGTGCCTATCTTTCTTTTAGGACACTTGAAAAGAAAAAAATAAGACATGCCCATTAGTACAAGTAATTCAGGATATTTACGTGGTTTCCATTATTATCAACTCTTTGCCAACAGAGGACAAATTTTAATCTACATAGAACCTTATACCATCTAGAATCTTATCATCAGAAATATGCAATGAAAAGATTATAATAATTCACTTATAATTTGATGTTTAACACAGAGGCCATATTACAGTAAATTTAGGTGTATGTGTGTTGAATGTACAGATGAATTCTGGAAATATTCACATAAAACTGTTAACAGTGGTCACCAGTGATAATGAGAAAAGAATGAGGAAGAATAATTGTATTTTATATCCTTTTTATGATGTGTTTTTTTCATAAATGGGGACTGAAGCCCACCAGGCTCCTCTGTCCATGCAATTCTCCAGGCAAGAATACTGGAGTGGGTAGCCTATCCCCTCTCCCGGGGATCTTCCTAACCCAGGCATCGAACCGGGGTCTCCTGCATTGCAGGCAGATTCTTTACCAGCTGAGCTACTAGGGAAGTCCACAAATATTTATAAACCAGTAAAAATTATTTTTAAAAGCAAAAACCCAGTGATTATAAAATACAAAGTCAAATGGCTATTTTTAAATTAGATGGTTTACTGTTACCTGTAGAATTCTCCCATTAGATAGAAATTTATGACGCTCATCTTCTAGCAAGGGCTGCCCATCTTTTTGCCAGGAACTCCTTGGTGTGGGACTGCCACTGGATAAACACTCCATCAGCACACTCTTGTTCACCAGCACGGTGACCTCTTCAGGGAGATCACCATTTGCTCCCTTGATAACTGGCGGCACTAATAAGTGATTGAAACAAAGAGAAAAGACAGGAAGCAAAGTCCTTTCTAAATTATTCTAGCTTTATGACAATTTTTAAAAGTTTGGGATAAGAGAGAAGCAAAAGTTGAAGAAGAATCCATGATCCTGAAGTAACATTTTACATTAATAAATTAGGGTGGTGATAAAAACTATGTGAATTTGGGTTTATTTTTTCCTTCCTCACCTATCCTGGACTCCCAAAGTTTGCTTCCCATTTAGGTTAATACTGATTATTACCTTCCTGCACCACCCTCACAGGCTCCCCTCCCCACCCTTAGGTCACATTATAATTTTTTTTTTTTTTAAATCTCTGATCCCAGGTTGATGAGGGTGGGTGCAGAAAGCAATGATGAAGCCAAGTAGCTCCAACTTCAATGTTTGTCTGTCTATCACACCCCTCCTCCATGGTGGAAATGTCTAATGTTCTCTGTTTTCCATGGGCCCAAAACACCACCCCAACCACTGTTTCTCTTATTCTCATACTTAAGGAAAGGACTAAATACATTTGATATGTGTTCCCACATATCCTTTCTTACCATCTCAAGGGATGGCATTTCACTACCATGGAAGGTAGTGAACCCTCATTGACCCCTCTTGGTTTCTTGACTGCGTTTTTCACCTATTCTAAGACTTGCTCCATCAATCTTGTACCTTCCTCCCATCTGTACACACACTAGAAACTTTAACCTGTCCCTGTCTGTTGGAGCATTTTCCTTGATCTATAAGCAAGTTCAAAACTCTCTTAAAGATATTATTTCAAACAAGCTGTTATCCTACAACTCAATTTCACGTCTTCCTGCCTCTTCAAAATCTCCTAATAGTAGTCTATATTTGTTTCCTTTTCCATCTGATTATTTGCTCAGTATATATCCTTCTGTTCTGTGGTTGAGTACCACACCATACTAAAAAAAAAAAACAAACTGATCTTTTGAATTTCACCAATGATTTTTTAGTTTCAAAGCCAAATGAACTTTTTTAGTTTTCATTTTCTTAAATTTGCTTTGTTCATGGTGATGCTTCCTAAGACCCACTTGACTTTGCACTCCAGGATGTCTGGCTCTAGGTGAGTGATCACAACATTATGGTTATCTGGGTCATGAAGATCTTTTTTGTACAGTTTTTCTGTGTATTCCTGCCACCTCTTCTTAATATTTTCTGCTTCTGTTAGGTCCATACCATTTCTGTGCTTAATTGTGCCCATCTTTGCATGAAATATTCCCTTGGTATCTCTAATTTTCTTTAAGAGATCCCTAGTCTTTCCCATTCTATTGTTTTCCTCTATCTCTTTCCACTGATCACTTAGGAAGGCTTTCTTATCTCTCCTTGCTATTCTTTGGAACTCTGCATTCAAATGGGTATTATTTCCTTTTCTCCTTTGCCTTCAGGTTCTCGTATTTTCTCAGCTATTTGTAAGGCCTCCTCAGACAACCATTTTGCATTTCGTATGTCTTTTTATTGGGGATGGACTTGATCCCTGCCTCCTGTACAATGTCACAAACCTCCGTCCATAGTTCTACAGGCACTCTGTCTATCAGATCTAATCCCTTGAATCTATTTGTCACTTCCACTGTATAATTGTAAGGGATTTGATTTAGGTCTGCCAAAGAATTGATGCTTTTGAACTGTGGTGTTGGAGAAGACTCTTGAGAGTCCCTTGGACTGCAAGGAGATCCAACCAGTCCATTCTGAAGGAGATCAGCCCTGGGATTTCTTTGGAGGGAATGATGCTGAAGCTGAGACTCCAGTACTTTGGCCACCTCATGGGAAGAGTTGACTCATTGGAAAAGACTGGGAGGGATTGGGGGCAGGAGGAGAAGGGGACGACAGAGGATAAGATGGCTGGATGGCATCACTGACTCGATGGACGTGAGTCTGAGTGAACTCCGGGAGTTGGTGATGGACAGGGAGGCCTGGCGTGCTGCGATTCATGGGGTTGCAAAGAGTCGGACACGACTGAGTGACTGAACTGTATGAAGGGTGTAGTGGTTTTCCCTACTTTCTTCAGTTTAAGTCCAAATTTTGCAATAAGGAGTTCATGATCTGAGCCATAGTGAGCTCCTGGGAATTCCAGCTGAGCTATTTTAAACCTTAAAAGATGATGCTGTGAAAGTGCTACAGTCAATATGCCAGCAAATTTGGAAAACTCAGCAGTGGCCACAGGACTGGAAAAAGGTCAGTTTTCATTCCAATCACAAAGAAACGCAATGCCAAAGAAAGTTCAAACTACCTCACAATTGAACTCAACTCACATGCTAGCAAAGTAATGCTCAAAATTCTCCAAGCTAGGATTCAACAGTATATGAACCATGAACTTCCATTTGTTCAAGCTGGATTCAGAAGAGGCAGAAGAGCCAGAGATCAAATTGCCAACATCCATTGGATCATCAAAAAAACAAGAGTGTTCCAGAAAAAACATCTATTTCTGCTTTATTGACTACACCAAAGCCTTTGACTGTATGGATCACAAGAAACTATGGAAAATTCTTAAACAGATGGGAATACCAGACCTCCTTATCTGCCTCTTGAGAAATCTGTACGCAGATCAAGAAGCAACAGTTAGAACCTGACATGGAACAATGGACTGTTTCCAAATTGGGAAAGGAGTACATCAAGGCTGTATACTGTCATTCACCCTGTTTATTTAACTTATATGCAGAGTAGATCATGTGAAATGCCAGGCTGGATGAAGCACAAGCTGGAATCAAGATTGCTGAGAGAAATATCAATAACCTCATATACACAGGTGACACCACCCTTATGGCAGAAAGTAAAGAAGGACTAAACAGCCTCTTGATGAAAGTGAAAGAGGAGAGTGAAAAAGCTGGCTTAAAACTCAACATTCAAAAAGCAAAGATCATGGCATTCGGTCCCATCACTTCATGGCAAACAGATGGGGAAACAGTGACAGACTTTCTTTTCTTGGGCTCTAAAATCACTGCAGATGGTGACTGTAGCCATTAAATAAAAAGACACCTGCTCCTTGAAAGAAAAGATATGACCAACCTAGACAGCATATTAAAAAGTAGAGATATTACTTTGCTGACAAAGGTCTGTCTAGGCAGAACTATGGTTTTTCCAGTAGTCATGTATGAATGTGAGAGTTGGACTATAAAGAAAGCTGAGCACCTTAGAATTGATGCTTTGGAACTGTGGTGTTGGAGAAGACTCTTGAGAGTCCCTTGGACTGCAAGGAGACCAAACCAGTCCATCCTAAAGGAAATCAGTCCTGAATACTCATTCGAAGGACTGATGTTGAAGCTGAATCTCCAATACTTTGATCACGTGATGCAAAGAACTGACTCACTGGGAAACACCCTGATGCTGAGAAAGATTGAAGGCAGGAGGAGAAGGGGACAACAGAGGATGAGATGGTTGAATGGCATCACCGACTTGACGGACATGAGTTTGTACAGGCTCAAGGAGTGGGTGATGGACAGGGAAGCCTGGTGTGCCGCAGTCTATGGGGTCGCAGAGTCGGACATGACTGAGCAACTGAACTGAAATTTGCTTTAGCATTCCATACTAAACCCACTTCTTGATAACCTTTTCTATGCCTTGGATTCTATGACTTCGTAGATTCCATAAACTCCTCAGATTGTTCCTCCTCTAATCTATTTTCTTTGTCCTATCTCCTACTTGTAAATGATGCTACAATGATCTTCTTGATCTTCTAATCTATAACACTTTCTGTTGAAAAATCTCATGCTTCTGAATATCACTTGTTGGTGCACAACTTTCAAACCTATATTCTTAGTTCAATTCTCCCTCCTGGGCTGTAGTTCCATATTTCCAATGTCTCTTTCAACATCTTCCTGAGTATCTTGGTACCATGCTAAATCAACATATCCAAAACAACGCTGATTTCATTCTTCTCAAGTCATGTTGTTTTCCTAAATCTTCTATTTTTATTACTCTTTCTATAATTTTCTCAATCACACAGGACAAAAATCTGTTTCATCTTATACTCTCAGATAAGTGCCTACCACTTCATATAACCTAATCACTTCCTCTATAAAAACTTTCATACCAACTGATTCCTATACATTCCCACTGCTACTTCTCTAGCTTAGCTCCTTCTAATGAAAACATCTACTTTTTTCCTGCTTCTACTACCATCCCCTCTCTTTTCCCTTAAAGGTACAATACTTCTACTCTCAATCCATGTATTCATAACATGTCCATGGTCCAAGGGTGGACATATAAATTATGCCTTATCAATGAGGCCTCTTGGCCTCTGTAATTGGTTCAGATATGGATATGTGACTCATGCTTGGCCAATTAAAGCCACAGAGATCCAATTTTAGGATTTCAGTTGTAAATACTGGGAAAGAAAAGCAAGCCAGGAGAAAGTTCAGTGGATCTCTTCTGAGTCACAGAAGTTAGACATGATTGCAGCCTGCGAGTTTTCAGGTTCATGGATCAGTGATTCTCTCTCTCTCTCTTTTTTAATTTAAGCCAGTTTCTTATTTGATAGTTCAGGCGTACTAACTAAGGTGCTCTCAATTTGTATACAACAACTCCCTGAGAGAATTATCAGTTTCTGCTTATGTCTCTAAAATGCTGAGTGCAACATCATGCAAACATTAGTCCCTCAAAAAACTTTTGAGTGAAAGAATGCATCATAAGCAAAAAACAAACTCACAGAGTACACGAACATCATACTGAAGGGAATCTTCTCCAGCCTCATTCACAGCCACACACATGTATCTCCCAGCATCTTCTGCTTTAGCCCGAGGAATTTGTAACACTCGCCCTCCTGAAAACAGATCCCAATACATACGTTTACGTCTCTAAATCTTACAGTGAAAGTGGTCATAAACAGAGATATAACTTTTCAGGTCTAATGACTTCCTTACATTTTCTTTTAAGGCTCTCCATCCAGTGTTCCACTGTTAACCCCACATACCACATTTATACCACACAGTGCATTACTGAAAAGTGACCCAGCATATAAGTGAGACCTCCTGAGAGCTAAAGAGCTTGTGTAGATTTTCCTATAGGGAGGAATGTTGCTCTATGCCCTGCTCAAGTTCCATGTGGAATGCTGTTATGTGGTGACTTCTTGCTTTTACATAAAATTCTAAACACATATGAGAGGAGCCCAGCAGGTCACAAAGAGTCAGACATGACATACTGACTATATGATAACAAACAACAACAACAAAAGAAGTTTACACTGTTGGAGACAAGTACTGATTTGAGCAAATAATAGCCAAGGATATAAAAGGTATAAAGTATACCATTATACATATGATTTTGAAAGAATAATATATTTTCAAACTTTTAATGATGGTTTAATTTCAAACAGAGAAAACACAATATTTATATAAAATTTTATCTATATTTATCAAGTATTTATATTTCAATCCATTAGTTTGATCTGTCATATATATGTATTTATTAACTTTTATTTATATATATAATACTCTCAAATGATTTAGAAAAAGATTACATATATATATTAAAATTTGAGAGTAAATTGTTAACATGTTTCGCCTTTACCCCTAAATACTCACAAATCTATATTTCATAAAACAAGGATAATCCCTATATAATGATAGCATCCAGTCCCATCACTTCATGGAAAATAGATGGGGAAACAGTGGCTGACTTTATTTTTCTGGGCTCCAAAATACTGCAGATGGTGATTGCAGCCATGAAATTAAAAGACGCTTACTCCTTGGAAGAAAAGTTACGACCAACCTAGATAGCATATTAAAAAGCAGAGATATTACTTAGCCAACAACGGTCCATCTAGTCAAGGCTATGGTTTTTCCAGTGGTCATGTATTGATGTGAGAGGTGGACTATAAAGAAAGCTGAGCACTGAAGAATTGATGCTTTTGTTGGAGAAGACTCTTGAGAGTCCCTTGGGCTGCAAGGAGATCCAACCAGTCCATCCTAAAGGAGAACAGTCCTGTGTGTTCATTGGAAGGACTGTTGTTGAAGCTGAAACTCCCATACTTTGGCCACCTGATGTGAAGAGCTGACTCATTTGAAAAGACCCTGATGCTGGGAAAGATTGAGGGCAGGAGGAGAAGGGGACAACAGAGGATGAGATGATTGGATAGCATCACTGACTCAATGGACATGGGTTTGGGTGAGCCCCGGGAGTTGGTGATGGACAGAGAGGCCTTGTGTGCTGCGGTTCATGGGGTCACAAAGAGTCAGACACGAACTGAGTGACTGAACTGAACTGAATGATAGTACAATGATCAATATGTAGAATCAAGAAAAAAACTACTATTGAACCAGAGTCCATATTCAAATTTCATTATTATTATATTGTCTTTTATATCCGTTTTTTCCCTAAGCTCAGATCCAATATAGGATCACATACTATATCTGGTCATCATTTCTATTTAGTCTCTTTTTTTAATCCAAGATTCTTTTATTTAATTGAGATGAAGTTTAAATACAATGGAAGGCACTGGACTTTAAATGTATAGTTTGATAAATTTTGACAAGCCTATTTGAATGTTTGCTAAAAGTAAATATTATTTACTTGAAAATATTATTCCACAATTTAAATATCTCTTTTTCCATCATAAACTATGTAATAACTGAAATATCAAACTAATAATCTTTATGATTGATTTATGAGAAATGCATTTAATAACTGAGTAGTAACTATCTACAAATATACTTTAGAATTTATCATTAATAATGTACAGAAACAGAGCTGATTATTTCATCACACTATATAGAAAAATGGAGGCACTTGTAGCCAAAAGACTTTAACTTGATAGAATGATTCCATAGTAGATCTGAAAATTAAAGGTGTTCTATCCTACATCAAATTTTCAGCCTAGACTCTCCTAGTTTGAAGGTACATAGATACCAGTGGCCATAAAATCAATCAATTTGACTGGTCTTATGGAGAAGGGAAAGGCTACCCACTCCAGTATTCTGGCTTGGAGAATTCTATGGACTGTATAGTCCATGGGGTCACAAAGAGTCAGACACAACTGAGTGACTTTCACTTCACTTCAATAAATGAAAAGCACATCTGAGAGAGATTCAGATTTTTACCCTCTTCCTAGCAGTGTTTACCTGGCAAAATCAGTACTCTCTCACTTGAGGTCAGAGGGTGGCCATCTTTATACCACGTCAGTGTAGGAGCGGGGGCAGCGTTAGTCTCACAATAGAGAGAGATGGGATTGTTGATGATCACGTCCTTGGCTTCACCTCTCCTGCCAGTGTCCACCATGTTTCCTATTTCCCAGAGCTTCTGAAAACTTGGAGGAACTATGGAGGAAAGACATGAAATTTTGGATTCATGTAAATGACAGTGTCAATCCATTAAAGAAAGATCTTGGCTGGTATTTTCACAAGAGTGATTTGTACATGTAATAAATTAGACAATATGAAAATATTTTCAAGTACTTATACACCTACCAACTCAGCCCATAGCTAAAATAAAAAGTAGCAGACAGAAGTCAGAGCTGGTTTTCCAGTGGGAAAGCAAGAGTATGGAGCTCAGAATGTTGTGCTCATGTTCTGCTCTCCATTCCTGTTCAAAGGATCTAGCACTTAGAAGATAGACTGTTCTGCTCTTAGGAAGGACCTACTCTTAATATAATAAACACGGCTAAAGAATATGATCATAGCAGGGAAAACTAATTTTGAGAAACCATTAGAAAATATTGGCTCAATAGAGCATTTCCCAATGATTTGTCTTATTAAGAAAGCCAAAGAAGATATGTAGCCAAGATTAAAAAGTGTATTAACAAAAATAAAGGGACATTCTCAAAGTTTTCTGGGTGAGAACTATGAACTAAGAAAACAATTATCTTATTTAGTATTCACCACAATTCTACAAGGCGTTAATTTTAAAAGTAAAGAAAAAGGGGCTTAAAATATGTAGGTAACTCACCAAGTCACAAAGCTTGAAGTAGCCTAAGTCATCAGATTCTAAGTCTTACTACTTCAAAATCTGATATAATGTTACTCTGGCTTTCTGATAAACTTTACAATATAACATTAGGGGAAAGCTAATGTAACAGAGAAGTATGTATTGGGTGATCCCAATTTATAAATAACATACACATTTACAAAAATATATCAAAAGGAAACACACAAAAATAACAGAAGTAACCCTGAATGACAGGATTATTTTCTGCTTTGTTATTTTTTTGAGTCCAAGTTTTCAATAATGACTTTATATTATTGTCAACAGAAAAAAAAATACTAAAGCAAACTAAGGCAAATCTCTGTCATTGCTTTGCCAAATCATGTAAATGAAATTATATTTAATAATCATATTAGTATTACCTTGTATATTCACATCAAAATCCAGCTCATCTTCACCTGCAACATTAGAAGCTACACACGTGTACCGTCCAGTGTCTGATATTTGAGCCTCCTTGATTTGAAGTGTGTGTCCACTGGCAGCAATAGTAACATGATCATCTGATTTAAGGGGCTGTAATTCAATTATAATAATGTTATCATTAAATACTCCAATAAATCCTCTAGGGGGCCATACAGTTGAGAGTTTTTATGATTCTTTAATAAAAATTAAAATGTAGGTCAAATAGAAATACTCAAGACAACAATAACTTAATTTAATTTGAATAAGCTGATTGTTTTTGAGCAATCATGTCTTTATTTATTGAAAATTATAGTTCATGTAGTTTATATCTGTGCTAGGTATTTCTGGGTGGTACATTTATGAACTATTTATGATGAAAAATGTTCTTAAGGTATATCTATGTTGGAAAAAAAATTACTTCAGCTGATCCCACATTGTAGTGAAGCAACTTATTATTTTGTAGCAAATGCTAGAGTTTTTTAAAGACTGAAGACATTAGCATAGCCTGATTAGATTTAAAAATCACTATTGCTCATTCAGAAACATCTTTACTTAATTAATGAAAAAAATTTAACCTTGAGATATTTATATTATGAGGTTTTACTGATAACATTAGCTACATTTAATAGGACATTTCTCATCTTTTAAACATTCTGCATATACTAAATTCCCTCTTATTTCTTGAAAATTTTAGTTCTTGGCTCACTGTTACTCCTTCCAATGATTTTTCTCATAATTCTTGGTGGTTTCAAAACCCACATAGACAGCCAGCCAATGCTTTGTGCTCTCAGCTCCTTGAATCTTTTTTTTTTTTTTTGGTCCCAACCCTCTTTCGGTCACTTAATAGGAGAGTTATACCTAGAACTTGATAATTATCAATAATCACACCCCTTTATAATCTCAGTTTCAAGTTCTCACCTTCTGATCACCACCTCTTAACTTTCTAACTCATTTTCTCTAGCATACCAACTCCCATAATTTTTTGTGGCCACAGGAGGACCCAAAGTTCACTGAACATGCAATCTTTTCATGATCACTCACTCTCCTCGTGATTCAGAGAAAGTCTATTATGGCAATCACTCCTTGCATAAACTTGCATTAAAAAAACTCCTTTCACCTTCTCTCTTTATTTGCCTAGCAAAAGCCTAACCTTGATTGATACCAGTCTCTGTCCATTCTCTACATCCCTGGGTCTACTCCAGAAACTGTCCTCTCTCTTGTGCATCATCATCAGTTGCTTTCTGCCCAATGGATGATTTCAGTCAGCATACAGCAGTATAATTTCCACATTAAAAACGCTTCATTAGACTGCAGCCTAACTCCATATTTTT
Organism: Oryx dammah; assembly: GCF_014754425.2. Classification (NCBI taxonomy): domain Eukaryota; kingdom Metazoa; phylum Chordata; class Mammalia; order Artiodactyla; family Bovidae; genus Oryx; species Oryx dammah. Next base: position 13,839,896 of record NW_024070205.1, read on the forward strand.
CTATTCTCTTTTATAGCCAGTGACTTTAAAAAGTTTTCTACATTTTCTGTCTCCATTTCTCTCCATCTTTCCTTGAATCCTGCAATAAGACTTTGATCATTTCTACTTGACTGAAACGATATTGTCAAGGTCATCAGTGACATCCATGTTGCTCAATTTAATGGTCAGTTTCTCAATCTTTATTTTACTTGATCAGTGGTATTTAACACAGTTTAACCTGTCTTAATTTTGACAACTGTATTTCCTTATCTTTTGGGACATTTCACTCCCTGCCCCGCAACCTCTAAATGGAGGAGCTCCCCAGGGCTTAATCCTTGGACCTCTTCTCTTTCCACCTAATCTCACTCTCCCAGAGATCTCATGCAAAACTTTTGACTTCTCTCTTTCCCTCACATCCTGCTATCACCTTCATTCAAGCAACCAACTTCTATCTCTTGGACAATGGCAATAAATTCATTTCTGGACTTCCTCTTTCTTCAACCAGTAAAGAAGCCAATGCAATCTTTTAAAAATCTTATAGTCAGATCATTTCACTCCTGTGTTCAAAATTTTCCAGCGGCTTTCCATCAGTATGAGGCCAATAGATCTGTAAGCATTATAATCTGTGTGTGTGCTGTCACTCAGCCCTGTCTGCCTCTTTGCGACCCCATGGACTGTAGCCCGCCAGGCTCCTCTATCCATGGGATTCTCCAGGCAAGAATACTGGAGTTGGGTTGCAATTTCCTTCTCCAAGGGATCTTCCCAACCCAGGGACTGAACCTGCATATCCTGCCTTGACAGGCAGATTCTTCAGCAGTGTGCCACCTTAGCTCTAAGTATGATCCAACCCTCCGTTAATCTTTTGCTCTCACCTTCCTTTATGTTTCCATTGATCGCTGCACTGCAGCCAAATGCCTCAGGCCCTCTGTCCCTTGCCAGTCTCTCTAGAATACTTTCCTCTCAGATATCTTACGTCTGATTCCTTCAATTTCTTTGAGTTCAGCTTAAATATCACCTTCTCAGTGAGGTCTTCCCTAGATAAATAGGAGGTCATACTCCTCAAACTTCCTATTCTTTCTGACTCAGTTTTCTCTATAACATTCACCCTTAAGCACTGTGTATTTTACTTTTTTGTTGAGTTTCCTCCCCACCCTGTAAACTCTACAAAAGCAAAGATTTTTTTTTTTTTTTTGGTCTCTTTCCTTCATAGTGGTATCACCTGGATCTAAAATAGTATTTGGCAAATACTATATGCTAAATAAATAATTTGGGATGCAATGAACCACTATTAACATCACATATAAAAATAGTATAATTTAAACTTTCCATGTCAAAGAAAAATTTCAGAGCATGAATAAACAAACACATAGATTCTATCAAAACTTATTGTGGTTAATGCTGCTGATATTTTTGGTGGCTTTTCTCAAAAACACTGTTTTATTCAAGCAGTGTTGCTTATCTGAGAAATGAACTAGCAGAAGGAATGATATGGAAGATAAACCAAAACCAGTATTTTTTGTACACATTTTAGGGGACCAATTGCAAATCCTAAAAAATTTAGCAATTTAACTAAAGCATCATAATAGGATCAGTTTCAGTCTGGATGTGAAACTAGTTTAACTGTTCATTATGAAACTTAAGAAAAACTGCCCTATTCCTAGTAAAATGCAAGATTTTGTCAAATTTTTATGTGTATATATGTATACGTGTGCATGTGTATAAAATGAAAGGAACAAAAGGTTTGAGGTAAAATTAAAAATAATAATATTTCAAAAGAGAAAGGAATTATTTGATATAGAATTCATATAGAACTCATATAGAATTGATATTGTTCATAAAGTATGTTTGTAGTCAGAAATGAAACTTTAAACAGAACATGGTGGGAGTTCTATATTTTTCCTTTTGCAATCGCTTCCAGATGAAATTTGCTTATTTTATAACAAAGAAATGCAAACTTTAAATGATACGTTAGACCAGTTAGACCTAATTGATATCTATAGGACATTTCACCCCAAAACAATGAATTTCACCTTTTTCTCAAGTGCTCATGGAACCTTCTCCAGGATAGATCACATCCTGGGCCATAAATATAACCTTGATAAAATTCAAAAAAATCGAAATCATTCCAAGCATCTTTTCTGACCATAATGCATTAAGATTAGATCTCAATTATAGGAGAAAAGCTATTAAAAATTCCAACATATGGAAGCTGAACAACACGCTTCTGAATAACCAACAAATCACAGAAGAAATCAAAAAAGAAATCAAAATATGCATAGAAACGAATGAAAATGAAAACACAACAACCCAAAACCTGTGGGACACTATAAAAACAGTGCTGAGAGGAAAGTTCATAGCAATACAGACATACCTTAAGAAATAAGAAAAAAGTCAAATAAATAACCTAACTCTACACCTAAAGCAACTAGAAAAGGAATAAATGGAGAACCCCAGAGTTAGCAGAAGGAAAGAAATCTTAAAAATTAGGGCAGAAATAAATGCAAAAGAAACAAAAGAGACCATAGCAAAAATCAACAAAGCCAAAAGCTGGTTCTTTGAAAGGATAAATAAAATTGACAGACCATTAGCTAGACTCATCAAGAAGCAAAGGGAGAAAAATCAAATCAATAAAATTAGAAATGAAAATGAAGAGATCACAACAGACAACACAGAAATACAAAGGAACCCAAGAGACTACTATCAGCAATTATATGCCAATAAAATGGACAATGTGGAAGAAATGGAAAAATTCTTAGACAAGTACAATTTTCCAAAACTGAACCAGGAAGAAATAGAAAATCTTAACAGACCCATCACAAGCATGGAAATTGAAACTGTAATCAGAAATCTTCCAGCAAACAAAAGCCCAGGTCCAGACGGCTTCACAGCTGAATTCTACCAAAAATTTAGAGAAGAGTTAACACCTATCCTACTCAAACTCTTTCAGAAAATTGCAGAGGAAGGTAAACTTCCAAACTCATTCTATGAGGCCACCATCACCCTAATTCCAAAACCTGACAAAGATACTACAAAAAAAGAAAACTACAGGCCAATATCACTGATGAACATAGATGCAAAAATCCTCAACAAAATTCTAGCAATCAGAATCCAACAACACATTAAAAAGATCATACACCATGACCAAGTGGGCTTTATCCCAGGGATGCAAGGATTCTTCCATATCCGCAAATCAATCAATGTAATTCAACACATTAACAAATTGAAAAATAAAAGCCATATGATTATCCCAATAGATGCAGAGAAGGCCTTTGACAAAATTCAACATCCATTTATGATAAAAACTCTCCACAAAGCAGGAATAGAAGGAACATACCTCAACATAATAAAAGCTATATATGACAAACCCACAGCAAACATTATCCTCAATGGTGAAAAATTGAAAGCATTTCCCCTAAAGTCAGGAACAGGACAAGGGTGCCCACTTTCACCACTACTATTCAACATAGTTCTGGAAGTTTTAGCCACAGCAATCAGAACAGAAAAAGAAATAAAAGGAATCCAAATTGGAAAAGAAGAAGTAAAACTCTCACTGTTTGCAGATGACATGATCCTCTACATAGAAAACCCTAAAGACTCTACCAGAAAATTACTAGAGCTAATTAATGAATATAGTAAAGTTGCAGGATATAAAATCAACACACAGAAATCCCTTGCATTCCTATACAGTAATAATGAGAAAGTAGAAAAAGAAATTAAGGAAACAATTCCATTCACCATTGCAACAAAAAGAATAAAATACTTAGGAATATATCTACCTAAAGAAACTAAAGACCTATATATAGAAAACTATAAAACACTGATGAAAGAAATCAAAGAGGACACTAATAGATGGAGAAATATACCATGTTCATGGATCGGAAGAATCAATACAGTGAAAATGAGTATACTACCCAAAGCAATTTACAAATTCAATGCAATCCCTATCAAGCTACCAGCGATATTTTTCACAGAACTAGAACAAATAATTTCAAGATTTGTATGGAAATACAAAAAACCTCGAATAGCCAAAGCAATCTTGAGAAAGAAGAATGGAACTGGAGGAATCAACTTGCCTGACTTCAGGCTCTACTACAAAGCCACAGTCATCAAGACAGTATGCTATTGGCACAAAGACAGAAATATAGATCAATGGAACAAAATAGAAAGCCCAGAGATAAATCCACACACATATGGACACCTTATCTTTGACAAAGGAGGCAAGAATATACAATGGAGTAAAGACAATCTCTTTAACAAGTGGTGCTCGGAAAACTGGTCAACCACTTGTAAAAGAATGAAACTAGATCACTTTCTAACACCACACACAAAGATAAACTCAAAATGGATTAAAGATCTAAATGTAAGACCAGAAACTATAAAACTCCTAGAGGAGAACATAGGCAAAACACTCTCCGACATAAATCACAGCAGGATCCTCTATGATCCACCTCCCAGAATTCTGGAAATAAAAGCAAAAATAAACAAATGGGACCTAATTAAAATTAAAAGCTTCTGTACAACAAAGGAAAATATAAGAAAAGTGGAAAGACAGCCTTCTGAATGGGAGAAAATAATAGCAAATGAAGCAACTGACAAACAACTAATCTCAAAAATATACAAGCAACTCCTGCAGCTCAATTCCAAAAAATAAACGACCCAATCAAAAAAGGGGCCAAAGAACTAAATAGGCATTTCTCCAAAGAAGACATACGGATGGCTAACAAACACATGAAAAGATGCTCAACATCAATCATTATTAGAGAAATGCAGATCAAAACCACAATGAGGTACCATTTCACACCAGTCAGAATATCTGCGATCCAAAAATCTGCAAGCAATAAGTGCTGGAGAGGGTGTGGAGAGAAGGGAACCCTCTTACACTGTTGGCGGGAATGCAAACTAGTACAGCCACTATGGAGAACAGTGTGGAGATTCCTTAAAAAATTGCAAATAGAAATGCCTTATGACCCAGCAATCCCACTGCTGGGCATACACACCAAGGAAACCAGAATTGAAAGAGACACATGTACCCCAATGTTCATCGCAGCACTGTTTATAATAGCCAGGACATGGAAACAACCTAGATGTCCATCAGCAGATGAATGGATAAGAAAGCTGTGGTACATATACACAATGGAGTATTACTCAGCCATTAAAAAGAATACATTTGAATCAGTTCTCAGGAGATGGATGAAACTGGAGCCGATTATACAGAGTGAAGTAAGCCAGAAAGAAAAACACCAATACAGTATACTAACACATATATATGGAATTTAGAAAGATGGCAATGATGACCCTGTATGCAGGACAGCAAAAAAGACACAGATGTGTATAGCGGACTTTTGGACTCAGAGGGAGAGGGACAGGGTGAGATGATTTGGGAGAATGGCATTGAAACATGTATAATATCATGTAAGAATCGAATTGCCAGTCTATGTCCAATGCAGGATACGGCACGCTTGGGGCTGGTACGCGGGGATGACCCAGAGAGATGTTGTGGGGAGGGGGGTGGGAGGGGGGTTCATGTTTGGGAACGCATGTACACCTGTGGTGGATTCATGTCAATGTATGGCAAAACCAATACAGAATTGTAAAGTAAAATAAAAAATAAATAAACAAATAAATTAATTAATTAAATAAAAACACGAAAAAAAAAGAAATTTGCATATTTTATAAGAGATGATTTTTTTCTGGCCGCCAGGATTGCAAAATCCATCTGTGATATGAAAAAATAAATCTACATCTTTCTGCATCTTAAATTATGACTCTGACCTGTACATCTACAATTGGAATTTGACTGACTATTTGGTTGATTATGTGTAAAACAGGACAAACATCAGCTTAGTTATGTCATATCTGTATTAAGCAGAGTGTTAACAGCAGCTTAAAAAAGAAATCTACTTTGATCTTAAAACACTAGCACATGTTTTTAAAACATGCATAGAAGTAAGTAAGTTGAATGAGATACAGTGTGTGGTCTGAAAGTCAGATTACATAATTGAAGGATGTGTCTTTCCATGGCCCCAGTTACCTGTACTGGGCACTTTATCATCACATTTAGCTTTTTTCCTTCATCTTCAAATGTTAGGAATATTACCCTTTTGAAAAAGAGTTAAAAACGTTTAGAGAAAGTTCTGAATAAACTTAGTACCTGCGTTATACTGATCATTCTAATCTGACTCAACACTTTTTGTGTTTCTTCTCCACAAAGTTTGAAAAAACCACAGAGCACAAAAACCATTTACCAATGGGAAGGTGGCTGGATTTTCAAAGACAGTTGTTAGTGTATATTAAAACAGTCCGTCAAACTTTTTAGTGATGAAATAATATTAAAATTGCTGAATATAGTTCAATTTGTGTGTGTGTGTTTACAAGTTTATACTCTAGGAGCATGGGATTGTTCTAATTTTAAGGTCACATTGATTCTCTGAGTTACCTGTGTCTGGGTGTTTTGTTTTTTAAATTTAATTGACTATTTTAGTCTATTAAAAAACATCAACAAAAGAAAAAAACTTGACTGGCCTGTCCATCCTTGTACCAGCTGAGGGATGCAGAAGGAATCGCATAGGCTTCACACTCCAAGGTCAGTGTGTTGTTTACCTTGATCTTCACTTCTCTAGGGGAAAGACCTGGCCCCAAGAGGTCTCCTTTATTGATTATGGGTGGAACTGCATAAACACAAATATTAAAATATTAAACATTAGTTCTTTTACTTAAAATTTTTTTTTCTATTTTAATATTTTTTATAGTGTTGTGCAACCATTAGCACAATCTAATCTTTTATTTTGGTCATGCCACATAGCCTGTGGGATCTTAGTTCCCTGGCCAGGGGTTGAACCCATGACCCCTGCAGTGGAAGCCTGGAGTCTTAACCACTGGACTGACAGGGAGGTCCCAAACATTAGTTCTTAAATTGGAATTCCATGTAAATCACAATGAGAACCACTTAAGAAAACAAGGAAATAACTTAGGCACTTGCTATGCTCTCCCTTCATCAAGGACCCAACTGAGCATTTTATGAAATGGCAGTGTTCAGACATAGAATGTGGAGAAATTTTTCTTTCTTCCCTCATCACTGTAATACTGCCAATGAGGTTAACATGCTTCACAGAACAGTTAGTTTAGTTTGTTCTGGGTCCCCAAACACAGCCTGAGGATAACCCATAAAATGCATTTTATTAGTTCCTAAGGGGAATTATTCAATGAACAAAAGATAATTTAAAAGATGCTTTTCCTATTTTTAAAAAAAATCTTCAACTGTACTCCTTATTAACAGTACTATTCTTTTTTTTTTTTTTTAATAAATCAGTATACAGTGGATCAGCCCAAAGTCACTGACAAACTCATCTGAGGCTGCTGAATAAAGCATGTATATTTAAGGAACAGTTTTGAGCATGAAAGTACATCTACACAGCAAAATTCAGAAGAGGGCAATTCACAAGAAAAAAAAAGAGGAACTTAAGAAAGTGCTACTGATAAGTTCTCCAAAATGTCAGTGACCAGATTCAGTGGGCTTTTCACATCTTGAAGCAATTGAGGTCATGGGCACAATGTTTAATTCAACTTCCATCTTAATGAAGAGAGTTGCATAAATGATCAACTTTAATGATGAATATAAATAATTATGAACCCAGAATGAAAAGCAGAATTGAAAAAGAAAACCTGGAGAAAACTTGGAACATAGTGTTCTTTCAGAACTTACTGTAGACCTTCACTTCATAATGCTTTATCATCTCCCCTGCCTCATTAGTGGCTACACAAGCGTATCTCCCAGCATCGTCCTCCTGTGCATTTAGGATCTGCAGAGTCCTGCCTCCTGAAAAGCAACAGAAAACCAAAGAACCTCTGAAGTCACACTGGCAGTGGGGTTTGCACAAACCACAAGTGTTAGTTCTTACTACTAACCTTCAATAGACAAAACAAACTACAATATAGATAGACAAAATACAATACAGATTGGTTAAGTCCTCAGTGGTCTGCTGTGGTAATGACTCTTCATGCTCATTCTGACCCTCCCCCGCCTCTTTGCACACACTGTAAGGTTCCTTCTTTTTTCAGCATTTTTAAAATTAATTATTTTAATTGGAGGCTAACTACTTTATAATATTGTGGTGGTTTTCTGCCATATATTGACATGAATCAGCCATGGGTGTACATGTGTCTTTACAAACAGGTCTTCTGCCTTAATTATCTTCTTCCTCTCATCTACCTGGTCTATCAGTAAAGACTGATTTTGCTAAAACAGCTTATTTTTAAAAAAATTTTTTAAATTTATTTGCTGTGCTGGCTCTTACTTGCTGCATGCGAACTCTTAGTTGCAGCATGTGGGATCTAATTCCTTAAGGAAGAATCGAACCTGGGCCTCCTGCATTGCAACTGTGGAGTCAGGAGCGGGACCACCAGGAAAGTTCCTAAACACAGTTTTTTATTATAATTTTTCTTCCTAAAAATTTTCAGTGATTTTCAATTGACTAAAGTATAAAGTCAAAACTTAAATATAGACATTCAAAACAAGACTTCAACGTTCCTTTCTGATCTATGTCCTGCCTGCCCTCCTCCCTGACATATATACCTGTGAACACAATCTACTCAAGAGGGAGGTAAGGAGTATGTTTATTATTGCCTGCATGTAGACAGGGCATTCTTACCTTGTACTTTTCCCACACTCGTCATTCTGATGGATCTGAAATCTCCCCTAACTCATTTCCAACCAACAAAGTTCTATAACTTTCTCAAAGGTTTGTTTCAAGTTCTGACTATGACAAACCATTTCATGACCACTTCAGCCTATGGTGGCCATTCCTTTTTTCATTATTATAAAACTTGTCAATACCTCATATATTATGCTCTATGACTACTGATAAAAAAATCATCCTGTAAATGCCTGCCAATGCAAGAGATGTAGGTTCAATCCCTGGGACAGGAAGATTCCCTGGAGAAGGAAACGGAAGCCCACTCCAGTATTCTTACTTAGGAAGTCCCACGGACAGAGGAGCTTGGTGGGCTACGGTACATACATATTTCCAAGTATTAATGAGGAATAACAAACTCTGTCAATCTAAATACTAACCTTCAAGGTTCAATTCAACAAGAAGTGAATTTCTACCCTTTTTGGTATTCAACATTATATTTAAGTAATTAATCACACTGTAGTATTTATTTATTTGCCTTTTATTTACTTTATTGGTCTTTCAAAAAGAAATTTTACTACCCTAGATTACAAGATTTAGAGATAAAATTAAAAAATTAGATAGCAATAGTACAACACCACGAACAATGTAAGTGTTTATATGAAAATAGCAATGATTCTGTTTTTTATAAAAGGAGGTGGTACAAACACATCTTGGGTATCTGAAGTAAGCTAGTTACCTGGAAGAATACGGATATTTCGGTTGGATTCTAAAGGAGTTCCATTCTTAAACCAGGTGATGGTGGCTGGGGGATATGAATAAGCTTCGCAGACCAAAGATGTGGGGCTGTTAAGGATAACAGTGACGTCTTCAGGGTTGCCATCGCCATCAACACCAGCAATTATAGGAGATACTGAAAAAGATTTAAAATTTAATCCAAGAAATAGACTCAGAAACTTCTTTATTTGTGCATTTCTAAGTTTCCGTAAGTACTTATTTGCATAATTCCATTCCCTAACAACTATAGAAACAATTGGTTACTGTTCTCATTCTACACAAAAGCAGTGAGAACCTTCAAAAGCTCACAGAGTAATGGAGAGGAGGACATATAGAAGGGAATCCTAACACACTGCAGTATGGACAATCGTGGGCATAGCGGTACAGGATATATGGAGGCAGCGGAGCATCCAGTCCAATCTAAGGTGTGGGATTGTGAGAGGACTCTCATCAGGAATCACCTAAGGGGGCAGATTTCAAAGTGAGCCTCAAAGAACTGGTACTGGTTAGAAGATGAAAGATAGGAGAGTAGGAGGAGGCGGGAGCATGTTGGGAGCAGAGTAGTGCAAACAGTGAGGAGCAAGCAGGAAATATGCAGAGAATATAAAAAATATACAGAGTTTGGACTCAAAAGGGTCAGTTTGGAAGCAAGAGAACGATAGGTACACTTGTTCCATAAAAGATAATGAAAGCTTTTCTACTACGCTTGGTAAAGGCATGAGAAAGAACATCAAAAGAAAAAGAAAGAGACAGAGAAATTGGGAAACAAACTAAATGAAATAGGAGCACTGAACATGAAATATATATATATAAATATATATATACACTATGTATCTATATAGTATACATATATGTATATAGTATATAGTATATATATGTATATAGTATATATATGTACATAGTATATATAGTATGTATAGTATATAGTATATATACATATGTATACAGTATATATACTATATATACATATATATGGAGAAGGCAATGGCACCCCACTCCAGTACTCTTGCCTGGAAAATCCCATGGACGGAGGTGCCTGGTGGGCTGCAGTCCATGGGGTCGCTAAGAGTCAGACACGACTGAGTGACTTCACTTTCACTTTTCACTTTCATGCGCTGGAGAAGGAAATGGCAACCCACTCTGGTGTTCTTGCCTGGAGAATCCCAGGGATGGGGGAGCCTGGTGGACTGCCGTCGATGGGGTTGCATAGAGTCGGAAACGACTGAAGTGACTTAGCATACATATATATACTATATATATATAGTATGTATAATATGTATTTTTTTAAAAAAATCATGAAATTTTGCCTAGCTAAAAAATTTATGACATTTTGATTCTATTTGTCTGAGTTAGTGTGACTAGAACGCTAGATTTCTAATTTATATTCACTCAAAATTTTGATATAGTTCCATGTGTTCTGGCATCTAGTACTACTGCTAAAAGTCTAAAAAAATTATTATCTTGGTGATTAAAAACAGTTTGAATGAGGTTTGAAACTTCTAATCCAATTCTGAGAATATACAGAAATATTATTTTGTAAAAAAAATAATAATAATAATAATGAGGGCCTGAACTAGAACAGTGGAGAAAGGAACAGAGAGGAGGGGACAATTAAAGAAGGATTTAGAAAACCAACTGTCAGGACTCGATAGAATTTAAGGGGCTAAGAAACCAAAGTCAAATGTAACTTCCAATTTTCTTGCTTGGGAATGAACCTAGGTAAATTGCATTGAGGCAAAACAAAGGGAAAATATGGAAAGACCTGCACATTCAGGAGGGGAAGATGGTTTGTTCAGTCTGACTATCTTAAATTTTAAGTGCTTGTGAGAATTCCAGGCAGAAATGTCCAACAAGCAATTGTATATAGAAATCTGAACCTTGGGAGAAAGATCTGGGTTGCAGGTATGGATTTTAAAAAGTCTCCAGTTGATAGGAAATGATAATTAAACCTCCGGGAATTAAATTTGTTACCTGATGAGACTACAGTAAAATGAGCAGTGAAATAAGGATGAAACATAAGGGGACCTAACGTTTAAAAGATGGATTAAGTAAGAGTTCATAAAGGAGAGAGAAAGAGAGCAACCAAAGGTGTGCAAGGATAACTAGGGAAGGACAGTGTCCAGGAGAAAGGGATACATCATTAAGGGACCCAACCATTAAGATAAGAATTGAACAATGTTTGATTTAACAATGGGCAGGCTTACAACAGTAGTATCAAGAATGGTGTGGGCAGAAGCTTGTTTTTAGTGGGATAAGATGTATAGACAGAGTGTTGACTATCTGAAGTGATGGAGGCAACAGAAGATGAAGCTGGAGGTAAGGCAGACAGTGGGTAAGACTGACAGAGCAAAGAAGGGGGACAAGATACAGGATGAAGGGCAGAAGCAATAACTGTGAACAAAAAGGATAATTCACCCTCTGGGGAAAGAAAGGGTAAAAACACTAAATTATGGCTGGGTAGACTGGAACTTGCAGATATACACACTTAAACAGCCTTAACTTTATATGAAGTTGGTGAAAAGAAGACTTTGATTCAGATCCCTCGTCTTCAATGAATGAATGAGAATGGCAAGAAATAAGTAACCAGAAAGGGAGTAGGAAGTGGAGGAAGGAATATAGTCAGATAATATAACTTGAGATGCTTGTGATAAAGAATAAGTGATCTCCACTGAAGAGAATCCCCAGGGAGCTGATGTCTCCTGGGAAGAGTCAGAGTTCAATTACTGCAAGGAGCTGGAAAGAGTTTGAAATCTAGTTTCCAGAGGACAGGGGTAGGATCTGGACATGAGCCAGTACTGAGAGGTCAGTCAGTGGTGGGAGGAAGGGGTCATGAGGAATTTAGAGCTCTAAGAGAAGCAACTGGCTACAGCAGAGGGGAGGAAATCCCGGGCTGGGTATTTGACTTTCAAACACTGATGGGCATGCCGGGATAATGAGTTCGTTACAGGACAACTGGCTCATGAACTCTCGTTGTTATTGATTCAGGTAACAGGTGCTGGGGCTATATTTTTTCAAGATAAAAACAGTTTTGCCCTAAAGAATTTATATTTTATATAATTAGTACTTATATATAGTATTCATTTAACACTTACTTATACATTATCCAGTATGTCTGCCTTAGCTTTTCTGGCCGACATGTCTCTTTACTCAACTAGACTGTAAGCTGCCTGAGGACTGTATCCTGTATGAGACTAGCTATTCCACTAGTCTAGCCAGTAACTGTCATAACATACAGGTAAAGAAATTAGAAAATAGCAAAAATTTGCATCCTCAATTATAGTCAGTTTTAGTAGAATGAAACATGTTTTGATATCAGTAATCAAATGCAATATATTTAGGTGGTGCACTTTAAATTTCTAATGTGAGCAGAAATCTGGACTCTATTTTAATGTTATTTTTGAGACATAAGTATAACTTTAATGCTGCAGAAACTGAACGTATAGTTATTTCACCATTCTTAGGCCATTTGTTTTCATGGTATAGTTTTTCTTGCATTCAAAGGGCTTGACATTCAAATGTACAACTGATCTGTGTTAAATGAGAAGGAAGCCATTTGAGATTTAAAACCTACACTTGTATAGTTTTTCTTGCGTTCAAAGGGCTTGATATTCAAATGTACAACTGATCTGTGTTAAATGAGAAGGAAGCCATTTGAGATTTAAAAACTACACTTGTGGACTCAGTGTACATTTTAACCTAGGAATCTTCACAGCTCATCACTGACTCAATATAGAATTTATACACTGCACATTAACCTCAAGGGGAGAGAATTTATCTAGGAAAAAGAATTGTTAATCAAATGGTTAAAAAAAATTGCAATTTCCAGGTAATTTACTGCACAGTAGTACCCTCTAAGATTTTTTAGTTATTAATGAGTTAGCAAACGACATAAACACACATAAAAACAGAGGAGCAGCATGTTATGTGAAGGAAAAGAAAATCTACAGCAGTCCCTCACTGCAGTGGGAGTAGCCCCCAGTACTGCTGTATAAGTTCACAAAGGGAAGAAGAGATGATGTGTTTTAAGACAGAGGAAACACATTTCTAAAATAAAAGCATTTTAATGCTGTTTTAACCCGTCAGCCTCACAAGGGATTGTGTTAATTCATTATCACTCATGAGCAAGCATAAAATTTTCATGAGCTTGTCCACATCTATTCTTCATCTTAGTTACCAACACAGATTCCAGTATGTACAATTACCAATAATGGCAGAATCCCCCAAAGAAATGATAAAATATCTCACGTTGAGCCCCTTTCATTGTTAACCTGCTTTTCTTTGACCAGTATTGGTTTTCCCTTTATTACTGTTTATTTCATGTAAATCTTATTCATAGTTGTGCTTAGTACAAAACACAGTACCTGAAAACAGTAGGTATGCCAAATGGAATGAATGAATGTATAAATTAAGTAATGAAAGAAAATAAGCAAATGTACACAAGCTCTGGCCCAGGTAGAAATATTAACTAAACAATAAAAGAAGAGAATTGAATTTGTTAACATGGCTGATTCATCGAGATCTGAAGCAATGCTTATACCTACCCAACACATTAAGGCTAAAACTTTTGCTCTTGTCACCAGCTGTATTAGACGCCAAACATGTGTATCTTCCAGTGTGTAACACTTGGGCATTCGCAATTTGAAGAAAACGGCCACCAGACATAAGATGATGAGTGTCATCTTCTTTCAGGAGCTGACCATCTTTATGCCATGTTATTTCTGGTACTGGATTCCCTGTAACAAAAAGACATTTCTGAGAGTTGGCTAATTATCACGTCTACAATTGGTGACTAAAAGGATGCATTTTAAACAGTGCTGAAATGAACATTGGGGTACATGTATCTTTTCAAATTATAGTTTTCTCTGGATTATACTCCAATACAAAATTTAAAAATAAAGAAAGGGATGCATTTTTCATTCATTTCCCTTTTTAATTATTCCACTTCTAAAAGAATGGAAAGCTATTCATTTTAAAATAAATTAGCAAACATAAGTGAATTTACAATAACAATCATGCTTATATTTTTAAAATCTACAAGTGAAATAGTTATATTAGTCTTTGTGTTTAACTAAATGTATACCACACCTTGGGCTTCCCTGGTGGCTCAGATGGTAAAAAATCTGCCTGCAATGCAGGAGACCTGAGTTTGATCCCTGCGTTGGGAAGATCCCTATGGCTACCCATTCCAGTACTCTTGCCTGGAGAAGTCCATGGACAGAGGAGCCTGGCGGGCTACAGTCCATGGGACTGCAGAGTCAGACACATCTGAATGACTAACACCCCCCCACCCCCCCCCCCCCCCCACACACCCATACCTTAGGTTATTACAATTAAATATTTTCATAATAAAATACATTTAAAAAAGAATGGAGCATGCATTTTTACTAAAATTGTTACTCATGAATACCTTTATATGCATATTAAATTTCTAAAGAAGATTTTATATTTTTGAGGGAAAGCTGCAAATAAGGAAAGCCTTTAATTAAACAATTCAACAAGCAGGTATTTTGTGTTTATACCAGGACTCTAGCATAGATATATAGATAGGTAGAAAGATAGAAATACATAATACTATTCCTTTAATATTTATAGCCTTTAGAAAAAATACCTTTCGTATTTTTAACGGGACTTTTAAAAATACTGTTTTAAATTGTTCAGATTTTTTATTTTTGAAAATGTAAAACTATAAAAACAAGTTCTGTTAGGAAAGTGGACTAGGATGATATATTAAGGCTCAACTGTACTGGCAATGAAGTCTGTTCTATAGCCCTAACAGGGCAAGAAAGCAAACTCACAGGTTCACCTAACTGTTGAGTATAGCGCATATGGCACTCCATGTCCTGACCTCACATTTCAGGAAGAGACAGTGGGCCTCACCCAAATAGAGGCCCTGACAGAAAGGCCCACCTGTGCAAGCATGCTACCAGCTGACCCAGACAGAATCCCAAGTTGAGTTGCATGGTGAAGAACTATCTCTGCTGAAGCAAACGTTTAAAGTCTGGAATTGGAGACCCTCAAGTGTGCAGATACCACTGCAAGGGATTGGTTAAACATGACACTTCATAAGAAACTAATAAAGCTCCAATAACAAAACAATTGACCCTAAAAATGTGGAGATCTATGAATAATCCTCTTAAAGAAGACTAGTAAACAAAATTAAGAAAATAATGCATGAACAAAATGAGAAGTTCAACAAAGAAATAGAAACCATAAAGAAAAAACAAAACCCCACAACCAAACAAATTCTAGGGGGCTAAAAAATACAATGACCGAACTAAAGAATTTAAAAGAAAGCCTCAACTTCAGACTTGACCAAGCAAAAGAAATAATCAGTGAACTAGAAGAATTGAAATTATCTAATGAGAGGATCAAAATGAAAAAAAGAATGAAGAAACATGAAGAAAGCCTACAGGAGTTACAAAATACTATCCTCAAAACAATATACACATTATGGGAATCCCAGAAGGAAAAGAGAATGAGAAAGGAAGAGAAAGTATATTTAAAGTGATAATGTCTGAAAACTTCCCCAAACAGACATTCACATTTATGAGTCCCAAAAGATCCCAAATAGGTTGAACTAAAAAGGGCTACATTTAAATACATTATAACTAAATTTTGAATGCAGTAAGAGGAAAGCAACACATCACATACAAGGGAACTCCCCTAAGAGTATAGGCAGATTTCTCATAAGAAACTTAGAAGGCTAAGAGAGAATGCCCTAAGATACTCCAAATATTGAAGAAAAAAAAAAAAACCAAAAGCCTGTCAACCAAGAATACTAAAGCTGAAAAAATATGAATAAGAGGTTTTCCCAAGCAAACAAAAGCTGAGAGTAACAAACAAAAACCAAAACCACCACCAGACCAGTCTTCTAAGAAATTAAAAATGGTATTCTTAAATGGAAATAAATTAGATATTAGAGCAAAAATAAATGAAATAGAGTACAAGAAAATAACAGAAAAAATATAAAACTAAGAACTGGTTCTTTGAAAAGATAAAATTTATAAAGCTTTAGCTAGACTAAGAAAAAAAGAGAGAAGAAAGAGGATCAAAATAAATAAGATTACAAATGAAAGAGGAGACATTACAACTGATAACACAGAAATACAAGAATCATAAGAGACTGCTCTCCAAAATTATAGCCAACAAGCTGAACAATCTTGGGGAAAAGGAATAAATTCTTAGAAATATAAAACCTGCCAAGACTAAACCATGAGAACACAGAAAATTTTAAAAAGACCAATTACTAGTAAGGACATTAAACCAGAAATCTAAAACCTCCCAACAGGGAAAAGCCAAGACCAGATGGTTTCAGTGATAAATTTAACCAAATATTTAAAAAGGAATTAATATCAATTCTTCCCAGACTCTTTAAAAAAACTGACAAGGGAACATTCCCAAATTCATTTGAGAAGGCCAGCATTACCCTGATACCAAAGTCAGGTAAGAAAGAAAACTACAGCCCAATACCCCTGATGAATACAAAACCAAAAATTACCCCCCCCCCCCAGAAAAAAAAAAAAGGGGGGGAGGGGGGGGGAACATTAAATTAAAAGGGGGGGGGGGGCGGGGGGAAAGGGTGGGTGACGGGGGGGGGTAGAGGGGT